>NC_051862.1:122917059-123264559 GCF_015732765.1 Culex quinquefasciatus
TCAATCTTAATTTTTGGATGCTTTAAATATTTTTATGTTTGAATTCTAGTATTCCTAAATTAATTTTTATTAACCAGAAAATTAAGTGATTTTTGTAATGGCTTTTCCCTTATTTCAGCATTTTAAGATTCAGCGTTTTGATAGTGAACGGCCCGAGCGGTTTAGGCTTTCAGGATTTTTGTGATATTTACTTGTAGAGTCAAAACAGATCAGTAAACATCACTTATCTGTATATTACATTTTTTTGAAGATTACATTTTTTGTGGTAACACTTTCAACTTCTACGCGCACGATCACATCACTTTGCATTTAGATCTTCGTCGAGCCAGTTCTCTATGTTGAAGCCAGACTTGTCCTCCAGACCTCTTCGCCGAGCCATGCCAGACCCCGAACTCCTAAGTCCCGGGTGGACTCTTCACAGCGGCTAAGTCCCGGCGGACTCTTCACAGCGGCTAAGTCCCGGCGGACTCTTCACGGCGGCTAAGTCCCGGCGGACTGCGGCTTCCACCGCTAAGTCCGGCTGGACTGGGGCCTCTGCTACTGGTGGCTGCTGGCGGGTCCGGCTGGTCTGAGGCTTCTTCTGGAACTGGAACTGGACTGGAGTGGAGCTGGCTGGAACTGACTGGAACTAATTCTGGAACTAACTGCCCTCCTCAAGAATTTTGGGGTTTTAATAGTCAGTCCCCGAAAACTCTACTAAATTTTGTTCTACTAAAAGTGGTCCGTTTCGATGAGAAGCATCGATGAACCTCATGAATTAAATTGTGCAGACCTCTGCAATTCTTCATGACTTTCCGTATGGTGTAGTGAGTACACCTCAAAATCGGAAGTCATGGGTTCGAACCATTGTCGTGAAACTTTAAATTATGTTATTGGAATATCAAAATTATGTTCCTCGAATATTCTCAAAAATGTAAGTTAATAATGAGAAGGTCGAATTCTCCATTGAACAAACATGCCAATGAATTTGGTTAAGCCACACCTTCAATTTCCCCTGTGGAATAACATCGCACATTCATAATTGAAAGCTTAACCATTTTTTTGATTGCCTAACAATTGGCGAAAATTAATAAAGGGCTTTTCAGGTGAGGATGACTCATGATCCACACCTGTACATAAGCTTAATTATTTGTCGCGCAACGCGAGTCGACGGGTAAAATTATTTATGCTTGCGTAAGCGCGCATGGTCAGAACTGTGGTGAGGTTCGAAAAATGGACAAATTTAATGATTTAAATTTGAGGTCGCTGCATTCCCCCACACTTACCAGCTAGATGTTTGTATTCTTGAAAAGCATTAAAAACATCTATCGAAAGTTATTTGTAGGTTGGAAGAATATTCCCAAAGTTAATAATTTAAATTGTGAAAATTACTTTGCAAAAATCATAAAAATATTTAAATGGCTGGCTATAAAAATTGATTAAAAAAATTGGTTCGGTTAATCTCCCCACACTTATCAGCTAGATGATCGTCTGAAAGAAATGATCATCTATGGAAAGAATGTTGTCGGGTGTAGTGATCGCGCGGTTTACAATTTGTTCTTCTTGTGCTTTCTTGTAAATTGTTTTATAATTATAATTGCTCTTTTAATTTTTCTACTGTAAAATTATTTTCATTACTCTTTTGATCTTCTGTCCTGTTAAATTACCTGAATTACCGTTTTGAACTTCTCTATTAAAAATATTTTCGTTGAAACTGATTTAAATAAACTTGCATTTGAAATTAATTTTCATTATCAATCCTAAAAAAATCATTGCATTTTTCCCACTGTAAGCAAAATTTGTTGTTGTTGTAGAGCTGTGTTGATCGGCTGGTTGTTATCGTTGTCGTCTTCCATCAAAATAGTCTTTATCGTGAGGCTATTCATTCCACAGTGACTTGGTCAATTGATCAGTTTTCGAGGCTAAGGTGTTGAATTTCGTCATTTAGTGCAATTGTCGTTTCCATCATGAATTGTGCTTCATAACCCAGCTGTGAGTTGACTATGGTCAGTTTTGAGGGTGCATTGACTTCTTACTTGCCGAGTATTGCAGAATTGTTCGTATATCCAGTATTTTTGTCCAAAATTGACTTTTCCAGTTGCTTTGCATCTTTGACAATCTCAAATTATTGACATCGGTTGATGTAATTCCTTTATCAAATGTTTAGGACATGTTGTTAGTCCAAAATTGTCTTTTCGTGTTATTTGCAACTTTTGCTTTTGTAAATTAATGACATCGAATGATGTTATCATTTGTTTATCATGATCTTCTCCTTTTCAATAGTTTCAGACGTGCAGTATGATCTCAACTTGCATTTTTTTGTTCCATAATTGATGTTTCGCATTTCAATCATCTTTACTTCGCTTAATTCCACATTTCGATTTAGTAATTTGTTTTACGTGAATGTTTCGTTACTAAACTTGCGTTTTAATTCGACTTGATCCTCATTGATATGACCTTTTACAACAACATCAACACCGTTACCTATTCAACTTCCCGCATGACTTTGCCACTCACCATCTTGCCATCACAAACTTCTGCATACGAACGCGTAGAACTTCTCAGCATACGAACGCGTCGATCATCCTTGTGTCTCTGCCATACTTCAGTTTTTTTAGTTTTGTTTCTCCCACACAAATTTCTTACTTGTTCTCTTCGCATGAATATCATTTAAATTATGTGCAAAATTGAATTTAAAATTTACTTACAATTTTATAAATCTTGTTGATATTTTTATATGAAATCAGTTCTATTATTTTCAATACTAAAAAAAATCAGTTCTAATTGACTATTATTTTTATACTTGGATAAAAAAAAATTACTCTATTAAGTTTTTCATTGATCTACACATCCTATCATCTTGTCATTGCAAAACTGCGCATGTTAAATATCCTTTCTGTTCTTCCAACTTCTTATGAAATCTGTACATCACTTTGTGTTTTCATATTTGTCAAATCCGTTCAATCAATTTGTTTATTTGAGCAATTCGCAATAAAATGCTGAATCATTATGATTTTTTTTTCCTCTGAATTTTATCAGTTTAAAGGTGTTTTTCCCTTGAAGCATTATTTGTCCCTTGATTTTCCCTTGAAGCATTATTTATCCATTCCCTTTAATTTTCATTTGACTATCCCCGTAAAGTGCAAATGTTTTGAAATGTTTTTAACATATTGAATCCCCCCATGGATTACAACTGTTTTGAAGCTATATTCGACATAAAAACTCTCCCCATAGAGTATAATTGTCTACTTTTTTTTATCGCTTTGGCGTTGCTTTATCAGTTTATGTATCCCTAGACTTTTACCGTTCTTTTCGATCTTTTTAGATTCCCCACGATATACTCACAAGTTTTACCCTTATTTGAGCTGTAGTCCATATTCGTCCTTGTTGAAATTGTCTTCTTGATCGTCTTCCAATGGTTTCCTGTAAATCCTTCGTATAAGCATATAACATTCTGAAAATAAATTCTTAATACTTTGTTAAGTAAATTATAAAACACATGTTTACATTCAACATTCATTCTGGGGTGCACCTCCCTTGTCCAATTATTCTCACACACACTCTTACTTGCATACATGTTGTTTTGAAACATTTAATAATCATTCTTTTTTCATTTAGTTGTCGTTGAAATTTCATTATTGTTTAGTCATGATATATTTTTTTTTCTCAGATAAAAATGCGTCATTGTTCTTTTTATACCCTGTTAACCCATTTCAGCTCAATTTTAGAATGTTCCCAAAAAAATGCAACCCAACAGCTTCCTAATTGTTTTAACGTGTTTCATCACTGCTTCATTAATATATTTATATTTGATCATAATCGCTTCATCTGAAAAAAATAAGCTCAGTACTCGTACTTTTCATAATCTGTTCCTTGTTTAAGCCCCATCAATTCAATCATTTATAAAAATTATCTTTCATCTCCAATTCATAACATTCATCTGGTTTGCGCATTTCTTTCAAAATAATCTTTTATTTATTTTGTTTAACTCAACATTAATTCATCAATCATTTAATCATATCAAATCAATCATATGTTCTTTTTCCATGTTTATTTTTCTATAAAAAAAAAATCGGTATTTGTAACATTTTTTTCATTTAATTCTCTTGATAACAATCGTTTTTTTTTTCTAATTCATCAATCATATCAATTCAATAAGTTTTATATTATTATTATTATTTTTGTTCAATATACATAAATAATCCCGTGTGTTAAAAATAAATATTTTCCTTCATTGTAGTCTTTTGATATTAATCGTTTATGATACTATGTCATTCATTGCATAAATCGCTTATTTTTTTATTTTTATTTTAATTGTACTGTAATAGTCATTTCAAAATATTTTTCTTGTATTAGAGCATTTGATTTTAAATTATTTTAAATATATGTTAATACGGGTACATTGTGAACTATCATTTAGTGTTATGTTAATCATTATATTTTCTTAGTCTATTATTATGTACATCTTCAAATTTGTTTCCATTTTTAATAGTGGTCGTTTGATCGCTGTTAAATTTAACGATATCATAAGGGCCTCGCCACTTATTTTGTAACTTTTGACCAATTCCTGTCTGTACCATTTGTACCAAAACTCTATCTCCCACATTGGTACCCAATCATTTGTCTTTTGTCATAAATTTCCTTTCTTTTTCTTTTGACAATATTAAGTTGTTTCTAGCAGTTTCATGAGCATCCTTGAATATATCTTTCATTGAACAAATATAGTCGTCATAATTTAAATCTGAATCATTGATTTTATAAATTGTGCTTGGTATAGTAGCTTTTCTTCCATACAAAAGTTCATAGGAGAATATCCAGTTGATGAATTTTCTGTAGTATTGTATTCAAACATAAAATATGGTATCAATTCATCCCAACATTGTGGATCTTTGCCAATAAAATTTCGTAAATAAACTTTCAACTCTCTATTTGATCTCTCTACTAAATTAGCTTGAGGATGATATGCACTTGTAACGATCTTTTTAATGTGTAATATTTTGCATGTGTGTTGCAATAATTTGCTTACAAAGTTTGTACCTCGATCGGTTACAACTTCTTAACTGCCAGATTTCCATGGTCGTCTTCTTGGGTGTTCGATGCGGCTGAATTTCGTCTCCAGTTGATCCAGATGATCTCGTCATTGTTGAATCCCTAGTGTTGTCCATCGTTGGCCGGTTTTGAAATTTTCGATGCATCTGCCATTGGTCGAGCCCGTTTTGGTTCCATCTCGTACTGCTGCACATTTGCTTCCATATTAGAACTCCTCACATAACATTTTCTTCAATTTAACGTTTTTTTAACACTATTTTAACTGTTTGTTACTTCGCGAAATCATTTTGTTCATTAACTTTCACGCATAGTCACATTTTCAACTCTCGGTTTTGTCCAATCATAATGGCGTGTCCAAACACACAAAGCGTTGCTTTCCGCTGTCACCACCTGAACGGCCCGAGCGGTTTAGGCTTTCAGGATTTTTGTGATATTTACTTGTAGAGTCAAAACAGATCAGTAAACATCACTTATCTGTATATTACATTTTTTTGAAGATTACATTTTTTGTGGTAACACTTTCAACTTCTACGCGCACGATCACATCACTTTGCATTTAGATCTTCGTCGAGCCAGTTCTCTATGTTGAAGCCAGACTTGTCCTCCAGACCTCTTCGCCGAGCCATGCCAGACCCCGAACTCCTAAGTCCCGGGTGGACTCTTCACAGCGGCTAAGTCCCGGCGGACTCTTCACAGCGGCTAAGTCCCGGCGGACTCTTCACGGCGGCTAAGTCCCGGCGGACTGCGGCTTCCACCGCTAAGTCCGGCTGGACTGGGGCCTCTGCTACTGGTGGCTGCTGGCGGGTCCGGCTGGTCTGAGGCTTCTTCTGGAACTGGAACTGGACTGGAGTGGAGCTGGCTGGAACTGACTGGAACTAATTCTGGAACTAACTGCCCTCCTCAAGAATTTTGGGGTTTTAATAGTCAGTCCCCGAAAACTCTACTAAATTTTGTTCTACTAAAAGTGGTCCGTTTCGATGAGAAGCATCGATGAACCTCATGAATTAAATTGTGCAGACCTCTGCAATTCTTCATGACTTTCCGTATGGTGTAGTGAGTACACCTCAAAATCGGAAGTCATGGGTTCGAACCATTGTCGTGAAACTTTAAATTATGTTATTGGAATATCAAAATTATGTTCCTCGAATATTCTCAAAATGTAAGTTAATAATGAGAAGGTCGAATTCTCCATTGAACAAACATGCCAATGAATTTGGTTAAGCCACACCTTCAATTTCCCTGTGGAATAACATCGCACATTCATAATTGAAAGCTTAACCATTTTTTTGATTGCCTAACAATTGGCGAAAATTAATAAAGGGCTTTTCAGGTGAGGATGACTCATGATCCACACCTGTACATAAGCTTAATTATTTGTCGCGCAACGCGAGTCGACGGGTAAAATTATTTATGCTTGCGTAAGCGCGCATGGTCAGAACTGTGGTGAGGTTCGAAAAATGGACAAATTTAATGATTTAAATTTGAGGTCGCTGCAATAGTCAGCTTCTTGAGGCAATTCTTCAATATTATTTAAGCGAATACATTTTTTTCAAACGTTATTTTCAGTCGCATCCAAATAAACAAATCAAAATCTCATCAACACATATTGCTCCCGAAGAAATATCAAACGACGCTTTTTGTTTCTGTTCCTTTTCAGCTGCGTACCGCTTAAGAGAAGTCTTTTCGTAAACCTTTTCTTGACCGTTCCTTGAGATTTTTTTGTATGGAGTTTTAAGAGTCTCCGTACTACAGGACATTTTTTAAAATTTTCGTTTGAAAGTAAAATATAGTTCTTGTAGCAAAATTCAGACTAAGATTTGATTTACAGGAAAAATGTAATTGATTTAAGAATTCTTACATAAAGTATTCTTTACTTTTAAAACATAAATTTAAGATAATAATTACACATGATTATTTCAAAAAAATCAGAAATTCCAAAAATGAAAAAAATCAAATACATAAAAAAAATATAAAATAATTACAACAAAAAAATCCTTAAATTATAAAAAAAAAAAACATTTTTTATCATTTTTAAATAAAGATACTCAAAAAATAATTTTCAATCATTTCAATAAATTATGTTTTAATAATCTTATTTTTTTTATGCTTCGAATATTGGTTTGCTTGAATTCAAGTGCAGACTAAGATTAGATTTACAGGATAAAACTAATCAATTTATGAATTCTTACATAAAGTTTTCTTTATTTTTAATTTAGCAACGTTTCGTAAATATAAAATTTCTTAACCATAAAATGTGCAGGATTTTGTTCCTAGAGTCAAGATATTGCTTGAACAAACATCGATTTTAATAAATGGTTACAATCCTAAATTATTAAACATGTATATAGATTAACATTTTATTAAAAAATTATGTTTAGAATTGAGATCTGATTAAATTTTTTTGTCATGTTTTAAAATTTTATTTTTGCTCAAATTCTGGACCAATTTTCAGAATACAATGAGTAATGAATTTGAAAATGGCGTTTAGTCGGAATATTAAAGTTAAACATGATTCGTTTTAATGTTTGATGCAATCGAGGAAAATTTTAACGGTTACATATGCATTTAAAAATGGTTACATGTGCATTATTAACAACTCTTCCAGTGAATATTTTGGCGTTAAAAATTAATTTAATACATTTTATCTAAATTTTTTAACACATTAAAATTAAACACAGGCACTGATTTTTTTTCTTCAAATATATATTTATTATAGGCCTACACAGAAAAAAAAAATGTGAATTTACTCGACACGGAAAAAATGAATCACATGTAGAGCGTCCAATTTCCCGTCCCGGGAAAAAAATTCCCGGGATTTCCCGAAAAAAAATATTTCCCGTTTCCCGGGAAATTTCTAAATTTCCCGGGAATTCCCGAAATTCAAGCGGAAGTATACATTTTCTTAACTTTTTGGTACTTTTTTAAACTTCAAAAAACTAATAATGCGCTAAACTTTATTTTATCAAATTCAATTTACTGTTCTTATTGAACTTATCAAAAAAGCAAAGTAATCCACTTTAACGACCTCCGGGTCTTTTGTGGTCTCTGTTGCAAGTTTCTGCTCATTTCTAGGCGTCCGAAGTTTATGTGTGGTGAGTCACCCAAAACCTCTTTTACGCAAATGGACCGACGTTTTACTTCCTCATCCGATAGTCAGGCGTGGTCAGGCAAATCTCGTCTCGAAAAATGCCACCGGGTTCATCTAGGATTGAACCCAGGCCATACTGGGGTTTAGAGACTACCACGCTAACCACTAAACCACCGGACAAGGCTACTCCGGGATTGAACTTATCAGTTTGTCTAAAAATTTCAAGATTTACTTCAGATGATATTAATTTCTGAAGGAACTAGGAATCGATCTTGTTTATTTGTTGTGAAACAATAATTGCGATATTATGGAATGAAAATAAACAATTTAATTGTGTTATATCATTTGAAAATAAGGTACCTCTTCCCCCCAAGATCATTTTTTTACGTTTTGTTTACCATGACCAAATTGGAAGAAAATTGAATTGGTATCATTAAATGTCTCTTAGAGGATTTTTGCGGGAAAAAAGATTAATTAAATTAAATAGGTTAACTTTAATTACAGTAAAAAGTTGAAAATTTATAGAGCACTAGAGCTACCAAGGGCGTAAGATTTAATAAAAAAAACTACTTCGTATTATGTGAAAAGTGCCCAAAAAATGCAAACATATTTCAAATACTCGCTCCAAACATTTGAACACTTGAGTTGTGATTACATAAAAATGGTGGATAGCATATTTTTTAAAGTAAATTCAATGCTTATCGATTTATTCATGAGATTAAAACAGTTATATTTGTTCTGGATAAATTATTTGCCAAGAAAAACATATTTTCTTTATTTATTTTTTTCATTTCAATGTTTTGCCATGAAAAACACATTTTCTGTATGATTTTTTTTCATTTAATTTAAATTATCAATTTTATTCTTTATCATATTCTCTCAAACTGGTCACAGAGACGTATTCAAAAGCAGTTTTATCGTTTTGGAGCATGGATTCGTTTTATTCACTTTCCAAACAGTTTGATTTAAAAAATATATACCTAGCTACTTCTTATCAATACCAAATACTAATCATTACTTTTTAATATTTTGAACGAATTGAAAGACAAATATTAAGAAAATTTATATATTTTCTTGAAGTTGTATTTTTTTAAAGGTAGCCAAAGCAATAATTGAAACTAACACTTAATTTGACCATTATAGTTGCTATTTTGTACTATTTTGTTGCTAAATATTAACCAAAATTAGGATCAGAACAATTTTTGATAAATTTAAAATTTCCCGGGAATTCCCGGGATTTCCCGGGAAATTCGTTGAAAATTTCCCGTTTCCCGGGAATTCTGTAACCCCGGGAAATTGGACGCTCTAATCACATGTAAACTCAGTTGATGTCAACTTGAGATTCGACGTAATTTTTTTTTGCTGAAGCTGAAATTTCAACGATTATATTTTTTTGTATTTCATTAAAATTATTTATTTTTGAGAGCACCAGGAGCTTCGCAAAATATGAAATGGCTTCAATAGCTTAGAACAATTAAAATAAAACATTGTTTAAGTTTGTTTATAAAATTTTAAGAAAAACAAATATTCCAGTTATGAGTTTTATGTTGTGCTAGAAAAAATGAAAAATGTTAGATAAACCATCACAATTATCACAAAGCTGAAAATGTAAATCCAGACGGTTTAAAATTTCTCTCAGTATAAAATACAGAAAACATAATACTTATGGTTAGATAAATCGATATTTCTTTAAAAAAAAAATTATGCTTTCAGAAATTTGATTCAAGTTAAGTATATTTTAAATTTAGCGACGTTTATCACGAAATTGGATTACAATTAAACAATTCAAGAAAATGTTAAAAAAAACACTTTCTCTACTCCTTTAATACAAACTAGCTGTTAAAATAAAGAAAAAAAATGACGAACGAGTTTCTTCAATAAATACATTGATAACTTAATATGAAAATCTTCGAAAACTTTTTTGCATACATTACATTAAAATTTTATAATTCATCTCAATAATTATACCACAAACCAAGTGATGGTATAAATGATTTGCTGATTTTTATACTCCTTGAATTTTTGCACCCAAGCCCCCCCCGAACAAAAATCCTGGCTACGGCCCTGGTCCAAGGAAACACGTCGGATTGAGAAAACCATTCGCCGATGAGTTGCTATTAGGAAATGCTGGCCATGATGACGTTGGAATCCGGAAAGCAGCTTCAATTCCTGCAACAGGCTCGGGAACCGCGATTTGAGGTTTCTATGACATCTCCTCTTGCTCCACTGGAATCCACCACCAGGACACATTTTTCGCGTCCACTTCTTCTTCGGATATCTCCGGAAATAAAGCCAATTTTCGCACTATTTTGAACAAAATTTGAGGGACAAAATTGACCGCCAATCTAGAATAACATTTCAAAAGGGTATCATATTGAATGTTTTGTACATTTTTTTTACAAAATATTGGCTTCACTCACTAAAACCAATAAAACTCAAGCTAATTATTTCTTATGAAGGGGATGATAACTTTTTATGTGAAAATATCAGTAAAATTGAGGTGTTCCACAATTGTGGGAGGTATAAAAACATCCCACAATTGTGACTCAGGGATTTTGGAGGCAGTGTTTTGCTGCTCTGGATAAAATAATCGTTAAATCCAGTTTTTTGTTTTAAAAGAAATACTTTTACTAGTGAAATAGCAAAAGAATGGCCCAATGAAGAATGCATTTGGTTTGCTATTGAAAAATTATCACAAAAGTGTTCCGGAATTGTGGTTGATTCGAATATGTGGGATGACTGCAATATTTACGACAATAATAAACATATTTTATTTGAAGATGCAAAGAAAAATTTGGAATCGAAAATCTTTCAGTTTTTTATAAAGTGCACAATTTTCATTTAATTAATTTTTTTAATTAAATATACTTTATTGAATCTTTCTTATAATAATTACATTTGGTTTACATAATAAGTGGTCAGCTGTGGCTCTTCAGCTTTAGTTTGCTTTTCGTGATTTAAACACTGTTCATTTTCTTAACTTTAAAAGTATATGATTTATCATTTTTGTAACACTAGGTACAATGAGGAAAAAAAAATCAAGAAAACATAACCTAACCTAAAACTAACTTAATCTTACCATAAACTAAACCAATCCTTGAATCAAGGGGTATTCAGATATAGCACATTTTTCCCTGAATTTCAAACATTTTTCTTGAATCTTCTGATCCAACATTTTTACTTCTGCTAATTCATGAACCTCACTTGATCTTGTCCAGCCAGGAACATTCAAAACCATTTTGAGTACCTTGTTTTGGACACGCTGGAGCTTCAATTTATGAGTTCTAGCGCAACACTCCCAAACAGGTACTGCATACTCAATAACGGGGTAAATTATTTGTTTGTAAACTGCTAGCTTATTTTTCAAAGATAGCTTTGATTTTCTGTTAATTAAAGGATACAAACACCTGATGAGAATGCTGCACTTGTTCAATATTTTATCTACATGCTGCCGAAACAATAGTTTCGAGTCAAGTATGAGACCTAAATAGACAACTTCCTTTGACCAGGGTATTGAAACATCATTCATTTTAATCAAAACATCATCCTTTGGGACAAATCGGGCCGATTTGGAAAGTGGAAAAATGATGGTTTGAGTTTTGGCTGCATTTATGCGAATTTTCCAGTCGCCAAAGTATTCGGAAAGAACGTCAAGACCCTTCTGAAGACGGCCAACTAAATATCTGGTTATTTTACCCTTATAAATAACGGCAGTGTCATCAGCAAAAGTGACAACACACCATTACCAGGAAGAGTAGGCAAATCAGATGTAAAAATATTGTACAGAAGTGGGCCAAGAATACTTCCTTGGGAACCCCAGCATCAATGTTGAATAATCCAGAAGCAATCCCATTCAGAAAAACCCTGAACGATCTCTCCGAAAGATAGTGCTGGATAATTTTGATAAGATACATTGGAAAACCGTATAAATACAGTTTATGTATCAAACCATCATGCCAAACATTGTCAAAAGCCTTCTCAACATCCAACAAAGCCATAGCAGTTGATTTAGACTCAAGCTTGTTCTGCTTGATGATTTTAGTTACTCTCGTAAGCTGATGAGCAGTATTATGTCCCTTACGGAAGCCAAACTGCTCATTCAAAATTATATTATTATCGTTGGTAAAATCCAAAAGCCTTGAATAGATGACCTTCTCAAAGAGTTTGGACAGACTACTCAAAAGACTAATGGGACGATAACTTGTTGGCGATGTTGGATCTTTTGAGGCTTCAAAATTGGTATGACTTTGCCCAGTTTCCAATTGGTGGGGAAGTAACCAAGTTGCAAACATTTATTGAAAATATTGGCTAGATGTTGAAAGAACTGATCACTCTGTTTTTCAACACTAGATTAAAATGTTATCAAAGCCTGGAGCTTTCATATTTTCATTTGTTTAACTGCAACTTTGACTTCCTCACCAGAAACATGGGAATCTGCAGGAAATTCAAAGGTAGAGTCATTGATTGTTGAAATACTATTGGCAACTGATGTTTCTTTACGGCTGGTCATGGAAGCGCCAAGATTATGTGAACTAACAAAATGAAGCCCAAGTGCATTTGCCTTTTCCTCGGATGTAATCAAAGGAGAATCCTCAACAATAAGAGGAGGAATAGGCTTTGGTTTGTTTTTAAGAACTTTTGAAAGTTTCCAAAATGGTTTTGAATAATTCCCAAGCTGGCTTACATGTTTTGAAAATTCTTGATTTCTGATATTGTCAAGTCGGTCTTGTATGATTTTGTTCAAATTGTTAACTGAAATCTTTTGTCATAGTCCCCAGTCCGTTGATATTGTCTCCTATAAACATTCCTAAGTCTAATCAAGTGTTTAGTATCTACGTCAATATCAGTTACCTTAAAATTAACAGGAACCTCCCGAACGTTGGCAGCCTCTGCTTGGTTGATAGCCTGCTGGATCACCTCCAGCGAACGATCAATATCAGCAGAAGTTTCCGGGTGTTGATCATAGTCGATGTTGCTGTCTACCACTTGCTGAAACTGCTGCCAGTCAACGTTGTGGTAATCTTTCCGGGTTGGTTGCCGCTGCGGAGTAACGGAAGCTCCAACCTCCACAACCACCGGATAGTGATCAGAACTCAACTCTTCAAACACCTCAGGATGAGCCACGTTCTCAGCCATATTGGTAATGAAGAAGTCGATGATTGAGTGATTCCCAGACCGAGCCACCCTCGTTGGACGATCCGGACTCACAACGTTGTAGTATCCGTTTTGCAGATCGTTGTGCAGAATCACTCCGTTCCGATTCCTCCTGCTGTTGCCCCAAACTTCATGCTTCGCGTTGAGGTCACCAGCAATGATGTACTTTGCGCTCCGCCGTGTCAGCTTCTGGATATCGCCCTTCAGTTTTGCTGCTGAACCATCTCTGGAATTCACCTGACGTGGGCAGTATGCAGCAATGAAGAGTACTGGGCCAACCGAAGTGGGAATTTCCACCCCAACGGCCTCGATGATGTCCAGCTTCAAGTGTGGCAGCCGGCGTGGCTTGAGATCACGATGAACAGCGACAAGCACACCTCCTCCTCCAGAGGTGGTCCTATCGAGCTGCGTCGCGATCTTGTAGTTTTGCAGATAAACTTTTTCACCGGGCTTCAGATGAGTTTCCGTGATGGCAGCTACGTCGATCTCCTTCTCGCGAAGAAAATCCACCAGCTCTAAATTCTTCCTCCTAATGGAGCAAGCGTTCCAATTCAGCAGCTTGAGGGACCTACGATCCATACTGGATGACGAACGAGGTCAGCACTTCAATCTGCTGGGTCTTGGTTTTGCATCCACGCAGTGCAGCGGACATCTGTTTGAAAATATTGAGGAGTTCGGTTGAGGTGTAAAGATCATTACCATTTTCCTCAACTGCTGGTTCTTGGGTTGGTCTTGGCTCCTGGCTGAAGCCCGGTGGTGGCGGTCTCGGCTCCTGGCTGGAACCCGGCCGTGGATGATTCATCTCAGCTCTCTTCCTGGGATCCAACGGCAACGGTGCCAAGTTCGGGACCTGGCGTCGCGGTTGAAGAGGTGGAAAATTTTGCTCCACCAGGGCTGGAGGAGTTCTACGACGCTGAGGCTGATTCTTCGTCGATGCTTGCTGCCGAATTTTCACGAACTCAGCTCTCTTGGGGCACTTTCGGTCGGTTGACGAGTGCTCACCGTTGCAGTTGAGGCACTTCACCAGCGAATCTTGGATGCACTGGGATGTGATGTGCGCATCGGTACCACATTTGGCGCAACGACGCTTTAGGTGGCAGTTCTTACCTCCGTGCCCGAAGCCCAGGCAGTTGAAGCATTGTGTGACGTCACGATGCACTGGTCGGTATCGCTCCCACGACACGATAATGTTGAAAACCGCTCGAATTGCCTTCAGCTCAGGAAGCGTCGTCGATCCCTTAGCCAAATGCAGCAGGTAGAGCTGGTCACGGTACTTGATGTCTTTGTTGCGTCGGCTCATTTTGTGCACGGCCAACACATCCAGTTTCAAAACTTTTAGCTCGGCAGCTAATTCCTCCACTGGCATGTCGTACAGACCTCTGACGACGATTTTGAACGGCTTATCCATGACGACATCATGGGTAAAGTACTCCGCCTCGTTTTCGGTCAAGTAATCCTTGACCAGTTGATAGTGCTGCCTGGATTGCACCAGCACCTTAAATCCGTCCTGACACAGACGAATGTTGCCTTGGACTTTCCCAGACTTGATGAGTTCAACCAGCCCCGCTCGAAAGTCGATCGTTGCTGCTGATTGCCGCACATAAAAAGGAGGCAGTTTCTCCTTTCGCTGTTTCACTTCATTCTCCTTTGCTTCCGCTACCTGGTCCTCGTCAGGCAGTCCAGCAAACTTGTTGTTCTTCAATAGCTGCTCCTCGTGCGACGAAGAGTTCTCCTCCTCCTCATCCATCGGTACAGTACCGTCGCTCTTTTTCGTCTTTTTGCTGTTCGATGTCACTTCCAAAAGCACCTTCCTTTTGGAAATTCCCGGTTTTTGGCCATCAGTTGAGGCCTCAACCTTCCTTTTGGAAATTCCCACTTTTTTGCCTGCTTGAGCCGCAGGTAGGGCAATATTGCCGGCGTTTTGCGCCGGGACGCGACGAGTCATGTTGATTCAGACAACCTTCACCAACGAATGCTCGGATAACAATGCACAATTTTCATTATTTTTCAATCCAAAAATATTTCAGCAAGGAAAATTGAAAAGCTGAGAAAATTTCCCATTTTTTCTTTTTACACTTAGTTGATTGAACTTCGGGTTACAGAGATATATTTTTAAGTTTAAAATTGGTGACAAATGATATTTTCTTAATTTCTTCTAATCTGCTCTTATTTCTCAACTCTGGATTTTTATTTTTGCGTTTTTTGAGTATTATTGAAACCCCTTATACAAGGCAGTTTCAAGAACACCCAGAGAAAAATTAAAATTTATTGGACACCAGAACTAATGATATCTCGGAAATTTTCGTTTCGATTTTCAATGTAAAAAATGATTTCGATTAAAATAATGCATTTTTTTTAATTGAGTCCCAAATTTTAAATCGTTTTTATTTTCAATTCTAAGTTTGATATTCGATATCAATATTGTATGAATAATAATATTCTGATTGATAATTTCATAAGAGTTTCATTTAAAACATTCATTAAATAACTAAATTATGTTGTAAAATTGTTAATGGAAACTGCCTTCCTCACTTCCTTTTGAGCTATTTATCACTCGATTTTAATTGGAAACGCTCATTATGTGCTTTAATAGAACGTCAAAGTTCTGATATGGTTACATTAGAGGCACGATGAAGTTACATGATGTTCCCCTACTATACAATTAGTAATGTTATACCAAACTTATGATGTAGTGGAAATATATTCCAATTATGAGATTTTTTGTGTGCAAATATTTTTAAAGTTGAAACTGGCCGAAAGTTTATTTCTTTATTCTACACTTAAAAGTTAGCTTAAGTTTGCGATTGTTTAAATGACTTCTTCAACTATACATTCTTGATTTTCTGAATTCCAATCAACATTATTCTCAGCTTGGAAATCCGATACGCCATTTTTCTCAGAACCAAAGCTGAACCGTACGGAAATAGTCGACTCTTATCGACATTTTGTCTAATATCGTCACCTCTTTACTATAATATTGCCTTTCTCCATAACCTGTCAATAGAGATAGTAATCGAACAAGCAAACGACAGGGGGTAATTATTGTGTAATTGATACTTCCAATGCAGGATAAATAATCACGTAGGTGCTTGTGCTAGTCTTGGCCGTATGAAATAGTAAATCGATGTAACATATCCTGCCTGAGAACAAGCCCAGCTTGGACAGTCTTAGTTTCATTCTAGTGAACAGATTATACACTGCAACTTAATTTGTGTCCATTACGTAAACATAACCCTGAGAAGTACTGCCTTCTCAATTTTCCAATTCCTTGGAGAATTTCAACTTTTCCAAGTTTCGCTTGATTTGTGGAGCACCATACAACACTCTCTCAATGGAAAAAGGAAAATTGTTAATTTACAACCTGCAGCATATTTTATGAAGCCATCGACAAGAAGCCTATCAAAACATAGACTTTCTCGTCCCTTTCGGTATTGATCTCTCTTACGATAACAACATCCAATGCAATGGCTTCTCTCCAAAGCAACACACAAAACTCTTAACCTTAGCCTGTTTAGCTAAAGGAGGAAAAGTAGTGCTGCAGTGGCAGTAGATTGAACTTCCGGAAAATAAACTTTTCCCAAGGAAACTCTCGCTCACACACACACACAAGTGCAGGAGCAGAGAAGAATGTGCTGTAATTGCGGAATCGTGCCTCGAAGTAAGTTTTCTTCCGTCGTCAAACATCGCATAAAGAACAAGTTTACTGGACCAGGGAGGGGGGGAAGGTGGTAAAATATCGGGGAAAAGGGGGTGAAATTATATGGCCCTTTTTGCGCAACAGGTGACACACTTTCTGCTGGGAAAAGGAAGGGAGCTAGAGGGAAATTTATCGAACACTGTGTGATGATGCTGGTGATTGAAAAGTTTAGGACTTCATTGAAATCACTGCGGGAGGTGGAAGGTATGATGTTTTAACGATAACTTAAGATATGAAATGTAATACTTAACACTTAGTCGCAGTGTCATCATAAAAAATAAGCCATTTGCATGACCATTCAAATCTTTTTTTTTTTGGTACTGAACTTTCCGCAGAGATCAGAAATTGGATATCTTTTATATCGACTTTGAATCCATCTAAAAAGAGGCTGAAAATGTACTTTTGAGTAAATACCAAAAAAGCGAGATTGAGTCAAAGTGAGTTTTATGGCTTTCGATTTTTTGCAAATTATCAATAAAGAAACTTTATTCGGTTTAAACGGTTGTAATGGGGACATCTAAAAGTAACTTCTTAACACTTAACACTTCTTTCACTTTCAACATTGCGACTTGTTTAACTGTTCGGTCCCGAACGTGATTATTTTCTACCCGACTTCGCGCAATCGACGCGCAGCGTGTTCCCGACGTATCGCTGCCAACCTGACAGCGCCGAAAGAGAGAGATAGAGAAGAAGCGCGCAACGGCAAGCAGGAAAAGCGCGCGCTGTCAAAACTTTGCACACTCGCTTCGTGGATCGCGCTCAGTGCAGACGTTCCCCAACTACTTTTAACTAAATAAATAGTTTTAGCTTAGTTTAGTGAAAGTCAGTGCATTTTTCTTCTCCGGAATCGTCCCAACCTACAGTGATTACAGTCCACTAAATTCCGTCGTCATAATTCCACAGACAAACAGACATGAAAGTCGGGGTCACCAAGCTGTCCCAAAAATGTAACGAACTTTTTTCAAATATCGAGAAGCATGGTTATTACTTTTCGGATTCCCCACCAGAGGCGCCCTTGTGCGTAGTGACAGCGTTTCAAATGACAGCTTTCATTTTCCTTGTCTGTCTGTTTTGTTCCATCGTTTCTTCCCGCCTTACACGTGCACTTCTGATTACAAAAAGATTTTTTAACTGTTCCTATTGAAATTGTTCTGCGGTATCCCGTCGTTGTTCCGGCCACTTGAGCCGCTAACAAATTCGGTCGGTGGAATAAAAATCTCGATGATGCTCTCGTAAATGTTGAGAATTTGCTTGTTGCCGGAGCTCGTTGTTTTGGTGGTGCTGCCGGCGGGTGTTCTGAAAAAACTTGTGTTAGAATTCTGATCATCCGCTCAGTTCTTCCGATTTCACGCGTATGCAGGCGTCCAAATTGTGTTCCTCTGTCTTGTCGTGCTTGTGCATCCCGTTGAGGACATACCCGCTCCCATAAGTGGTCAGATTAAATGACTCCTTACACGTCTGCTGGTTCATCTTTTACGATTCTGTCTCACATTTTTATTGCCCTTTTCTTTTTGTTTGTTTCCTTTTTAATTTCGTTTTGCTGCTCGAGAAAATTCTCCACCGACCTAGCCACCGGATTGATCTTGGCCATCTTCTCAGATTGCTCAAATGACCCCCCCCCCCCCACAATTTCTCAGTCAGAACTTGGCGCCGCTGCCTCCTACGCATGACACCTGTAACCGCCGGAATCGTGCCGAATCCTCGAGTCTCGGAGCCGGGATGCTCCTGCTCTGATTGCCGAACTCGCTACTGCAAAGGCCAAGGAACCTAATGAGGGCAAAGAACTGTTGCGATCTATCAACATGCAGCGGCTGGCGGCCGAATTTGCTCCGTTCGGAACTGTTTCGGCGCTCCGGCTGGTGATGGGCAAGGAGACGGGACGCTCCAAGGGCTTTGGTTACGTCCAGTACGTCGAATGGAAGTCTGAGATTTCCATTTCACAATGATTATCTACGAGATGTTATGGATTTGATATCGTAAATGTTTTGCATCACCGCGGTCACCGCCGCTATCTACAGCGCGGCGCACACTTTCAATCGCTTTATCAGGAATTCTAAATCATCGAAGGATGTTGAAAACGTTGAGAACACATTAGTTCAGAACCACTTTCGGTGAACGAAGGCGTTCCGGTCACAATTTTCGTGAATCGATTGACTTGTTGGTGGCAAAATCAACATTCATTGTTTGGTTTGATTTTTTTTAATTTTGACAGCTAGCTGCATATACCCATGCACGCATACATAAACATGCACTGCTTGCTTTCAAAAGAAATGATTCTACACCCAACTGGCAGTCGCATGATTGTGATGCATGGCGGCATGAAAGTATATCAGAATCTGCATGAAATCTGTCCTCATGCATTTTTTGCGATGTAGGAGTATGACATTTTTGCCCGTTACCGACAATTATCGACATTACCGACGGCTTTTTGGTTGTATTTCACTAAAAAAAAAACCCCCTAAACAGAACAAGGATTGAACCACTAACTTCTTGGTTATTGATCCGATACGCTACCACCGCGCCATGGACGCTTGATGAAAAGTGAGTGAAAGAGCACCAACATATGCTTCTCTTTGGAGTGTTGCTCGGGGACGGGCCAGCTTTATATGTGTTGGTGAGAACTGCAGATCGCTGAAATTTTTACACGCGGGCAAAAATGATCTACGGGCTTGCTGCAAAAAATGTTATAAAATATGACATTTTCTGCAGCAAATCCAATGTTGCAGATTTTGAGATATATTTGTCCTTTGGGTGTAGGAATCTACAACAGATGTCGTTAGTGAGCAAACAAAATTCAAATTTAAACTGGTCCCACTTTTTGATCAAGAATTTGTTCTAGCTTTCATGTCTGTTTGTCTGTGATAATTCCACCGCCGATCGAGTTGCGGCGGCAACATTAACCTTTAATTCATTTGATCCGATGATCTTTCATGAAACTTCGATAAATTTTGAGAAGATGTTAACGATCTTTCAAAATAATTTTACGTACAAGGTTCTTTGAAATCATTCAGTTTTTTGCGAATACGAGAGGTGTATTGTTTTTTGACACACGTCACCTTTACTGATGGTATTAAAAATGTTCAGAGGCGTAGGTGAGCTCATAAAACACTTTGATATTATTTTTCAATCTGTGGTCCAAACATATAAAAAAGGGTTAATAATGATTCAGTTTCTCATGAATTATAAAATTAACGTTTACAAGACATGATATTCAGTCTCGATATTTTTTGTATAGTAAAATCTGACCAATTTCCGGGAATTTAAAAAAAATACAGCATGAAGCTGCACTCACTGTTAAATATAGTGATTTTAGTGACTTTTTGCAATTTAAAATATATTTTTTAGAAAAATCTAATCTATAAATGACATATAAACCAAACAAACTGCATTTTAAAAAATATATTTGGCTGATTGCCAGATAAATCTGGAGATGCCAAATTTTGCAAGCGTCTGACAGATTATAGATTTACTTTACTTTGTTCCAGATTTTGTATTATTTTTTTATTTTTGCCCAACAAATTCTTTGTGATAATTTTTATTTTCAAAAGGGTAATTTTTCAATTTGCAAGGGAAGCAAATCAAACAATGGAATAAATTTAGGCTGAAGAATTATTTTTTTACATTTTTTCCAACCAGATTTTGTGTCAGCACTTTGCCAAATGTTTGAAATGTTGGCATTGTGAACCTGGTGGGCAGCAAAATGTTTGGTAATTTTTAAGAATGGCACAATGGTAGCCTCATATCTCCACATAGTTTACAAAGTTCCTAATAAAATATTATTCTAAAATTTAAAAATGTTTAAACGAATCTTCGAATGGTTAATTTATTGGGCTTGTAATTAGGACATAACACAGTAATAAAATAATGGTCATTTTACATCTGGAAATGGTAACAAATTTAGTGTTAAACAAATATGTAATTTTACATCAGTTTATGTAGTATTTCACATTTATAAACATTATTTTAGGCAAAATTACTAAAAATATGACATCTTTTTAGTAATTTTGCCTAAAATAATGTTTACTTACTTTTACTTTTACTGCTCGTACAACCTCCGGGTCATGAGCTGTCTCCAGATGCGCTGCCACTGAACTCGGTCTTGGGCTGCTACTCTCCAATTCCGACTCGGAACTCCCACATTTCTCAGATCTTCCTCCACTTGGTCTAACCACCTCGCACGTTGCGCCCCCCTCCGCCGCGTTCCAACCGGCTCCGAATTAAACACCAACTTCACCGGATTGATAGTCTGGTTCGGTTGGCGCGCATCCAGCGCGTCCGGCATTCTTGCGACGTGTCCGGCCCACCGGATTCGGCCAGCCTTGGCGACCTTCCGAATACTTGGCTTGCCGTAGAGTTGCGCCAGCTCGTGGTTCATCCTTCTCCTCCATACAGTGTTCACACGCACGCCGCCAAAGATCGTCCTGAGCACTCGTCGTTCGAAAACTTCAAGCGCTTGTAAGTCCTCCTCGAGCATCGTCCACGTCTCATGCCCGTAGAGAACGACCGGTCGTATCAGCGTTTCGTACATGGTACACTTTGTACGCCGGGAAAGATGACCAGACCGTAGGGTCTTGTGGAGTCCATAGTAGGCACGACTACCGGTGATGATGCGCCTCCGAATTTCTCTGCTGCAGTTGTTGTCCGACGTAACCAACGATCCGAGGTACACAAACTCCTCCACGACCTCGAACTCGTCCCCGTCGATCACCACACTCGGTCCTATGCGAGCCCTAAGGGACTCGGTTCCTCCTGCCAGCAGATATTTCGTCTTCGCAACATTCACCTTCAATCCAACCTTATCCGCTTCCCGCTTCAATTCGGTGTACCGCCTGGCCACATCCTCGAACGCTCTGCCGACAATGTCCATGTCGTCGGCATAGCAGATGAACTGGCTGGACCGGTTGATGATCGTGCCCCGCATGTTGAAGCCCGCCCGCCTCATAACACCTTCAAGCCCAATGTTGAAACAGAGGCCGGAGATACCGTCGCCTTGTCGCAGTCCCTTGCGCGATTCGATCGGGTCGGACATCGCTCCCGAAATCTTCACGCTGCACCGCGCCCCGTCCATCGTCGATTTCACCAGTCTGATCAGCTTCCCGGGAAAGCCGTTCTCGTACATGATCTTCCATAGCTCATCGCGATCGACCGAGTCGTACGCGGCTTTGAAATCGATGAACAGGTGGTGCGTCGGGATCTGGTACTCGCGACACTTTTGGAGGATTTGGCGTAGCAAAAAGATTTGGTCCGTCGTCGATTTCCCCCACAAAACCGGCTTGGTACGTCCCAACGAAATCCTTTGCTCGCTCCGACAGACGACAGAAGATGATCTGAGACAGCACTTTGTAGGCCGCGTTGAGAATAGTGATGGCTCGATAGTTCTCACATTCCAACTTGTCCCCTTCTTGTAGATCGGGCATATTACTCCCTCTTTCCACTCCTCCGGTAGCTGTTCTGTGTCCCAGACCTTGACTATCAGCCGGTGTAGACAGGCCGCCAGCTTGTCCGGGCCCATCTTGATGAGTTCAGCACCGATACCATCCTTACCCGCTGCTTTGTTGTTCTTCAGCTTCTTGATGGCATCCTTAACTTCCTCATCGTGGGTGCTGGCTCGTCCTCGCCGTCCACCACTCCACTGACGTCGTTTCTCCCGTCGTCCTGGTACTCCGCCTCTGGGCCGTTCAGGTGCTCGTCGAAGTGCTGCTTCCACCTTTCGATCACCTCACGCTCGTCCGTCAAGATGCCTCCGTCCTTATCCCGGCACATTTCGGCTCGCGGCATGAAGCCAGTCCGGGATTGGCTGAGTTTCTTGTAGAACTTACGCGTTTCGTTGGAGCGATACAGCTGTTCCATGTCCTGACACTCCAACTCTTCCAGGCGGCGCTTCTTGTCCCGAAAGAGATGGGTTTGCTGTCTTCGCAACTGTTTGTACGACTCCTTGTTCCCACGGGTGTTGTGCAGCAGCCACTTGTCCCGCGCTGCTTTCTTCTCGTCCCAAATCGCCTGACATTCCTCGTCGAACCAGCCGTTCCGTCGAACTCGGTCCACGTACCCGATGGCGCTCGATGCCGCTGCGTTGATGGCTGCTTCCATGTGGCTCCAGCAGGCCTCCAGAGGGGCTTCGGCGAGCTCGCCCTCGTCAGGCAACGCAGCTTCGAGTAATGTTTATAAATGTGAAATACTACATAAACTGATGTAAAATTACATATTTGTTAATTATACCGTAAACTGGGGTGGCATTAATAGGTTGAAGATCTTTTATGCAAAATGAAAAAGTCAAAGTAGTTATGTCACAGACATAACCGGAATGGCGTAGACTACGTAAAGTTTAGCTACACAGCAAAAAAGTAGTAAAGTGCCTGCATGTAATACACCTGCATGTATTTTATTTTGTGTAATATTACATGCTTATTTGATCCCCAATCCTTAAAATAAAGACTAACACCCATTACTACTTAAACGTGTAATATTTGCTGTACACTCGATTCAATATTCAACGCAACCTTGTACACAACTTTTACTGTCAATTTTCGTGTAAAATTATCGACGAATTCATTTAGACGACTTTGACAGATGTCACCGACGGATAGGTATTGAAAAGTCATAAGCTGTCATAAGCAGTCCACACTTCAGAGAAATCGGAGCTGTAAGTATGATTCTGATAAAACTTTTTAAAATTTTATAATGTTTAATGTTCTGTCTGTTCAATTTCCTCTCATTTCTTGCAGATTTGTCAAGTCATCGTTTCTCAGTCATCTACTTTTAAAAGGTATGTCTTGGCAGGAACATAAGAAAAAGTAAAACTTTTCGTTCCGAAAACTAACCTCACACGTCCGTGAAGCACTTTTTTTGTACAACTTCCCAATAAAATAACTTTTCTACGGTCTATTTACAGATAACATCTTGTGATAAAATCCCAGTGCCATCAGTTTCCCCCAACCTCTAGGTCGTGCATCATACCCGGTTCAAATCTACTGGACAAAACTTGACCGGGTTTCGGAGCGTCCTCCTGAAACCGGCGAACGCGGTACGTGACAGCGAAACACCTGCAGACGGACGCCAAAGATAAATATGATCAACAAAAACAAAAACACCTCGCGAGGCCTCGCTCAAACGTCAAAACGGCCTTATTCTTTGTTTTTTTTTTCTTAGAGTTTCTACCGCGAGACGGAAGAAGTTCCCCCATCCTCCAGGCCGTGCATCATACCCCGATTCCAATCTGCCGGACGAAACACGACCGGGCTTCGGAGCTTCCTCCTGAACCCGGCGGACTCGGTGCGTGACAGCGAAACACCCGCGGAAGTAAATTCCGCCAACCTCTAGGTCGTGCATCATACCCGGTTCAAATCTGCCGGACACAACACGAACGGACTTCGGAGCGTCCTCCTGAAACCGCTGGACTCGGTGTGTGACAGCGAAACACCTGTAGACGGACGCCAAAGATAAATATGATCAACAAAAACAAAAACACCTCGCGAGGCCTCGCTCAAACGTCAAAACGGCCTTTTCTTTGTATTTTTTTTCGTAGAGTTTCTACCGCAAGACGGAAGAAGTTCCCCCATCCTCCAGGCCGTGCATCATACCCCGATTCCAATCTGCCGGACGAAACACGACCGGGCTTCGGAGCTTCCTCCTGAAACCGGCGGACTCGGTAAATATTTATAAATAACAATAAAGACCTGCGCTCAAAACTTAACAACGACAATTTGCTCTGATTTTTTAGGGTTTTGCCCGCGAGACGGAGTGCATTCTATCAACACCAAGGCCGAGCCTCATTCCCGGTTCCATTCTGCCGGACGAAACACGTCTGGCCACTTGAGACCGGCGGATTCTATGCGCTTCAGCTTAAACGACCCGCTGTGAAGCAGAAGGACTGCGACGAATTGTTGGTCGTCGGGACGTAGACTTCCCCCGGAAGCTGCACGCTCATCTCCTCGAAGCAGTCCATCGGCGCCGCATGGTGTCGAATGAAGGTTAGCTCCCGGTGGGCTTCCGGCCAAGCTGCAACGTCGTCGGGACGTGGACTTCCCCCGAACCTGCACGCTCGGCGTTGAAACGTAAGAAAACATGTAAGTGCACAAGCAAAAAAGTGGATATTGACTTTTTTCTTACCTCTTCTTCTTCTTCTTCTTCTACATTAATCTCTAATTATTCATTCTTATTTATTTGCATTTTATTTCTCAGAATTGCACCCCTATCAAATCAAGTCAGTCACGTGGACTTCAAGGCGCGAAATAGTCGGAAACTGGACATTTCTTCAAAGCAGTCCATCGGCGCTGCATGGTGTCGAACGAAGATGAGCTCCCGGTGGGTTTCCGGCCAAGCTGCAACGTCGTCGGGAAGTGGACTTCCCCCGGAAGCTGCACGCTCATCTTCTCGAAGCAGTCCATCGGCGCCGCATGGTGTCGAATGAAGGTTAGCTCCCGGTGGGCTTCCGGCCAAGCTGCAACGTCGTCGGGACGTGGACTTCCCCCGAACCTGCACGCTCGGCGTTGAAACGTAAGAAAACATGTAAGTGCACAAGCAAAAAAGTGGATATTGACTTTTTTCTTACCTCTTCTTCTTCTTCTTCTTCTACATTAATCTCTAATTATTCATTCTTATTTATTTGCATTTTATTTCTCAGAATTGCACCCCTATCAAATCAAGTTGGTCACGTGGACTTCAAGGCGCGAAATAGTCGGAAACTGGACATTTCTTCAAAGCAGTCCATCGGCGCTGCATGGTGTCGAACGAAGATGAGCTCCCGGTGGGTTTCCGGCCAAGCTGCAACGTCGTCGGGAAGTGGACTTCCCCCGGAAGCTGCACGCTCATCTTCTCGAAGCAGTCCATCGGCGCCGCATGGTGTCGAATGAAGGTTAGCTCCCGGTGGGCTTCCGGCTAAGCTGCAACTTCGTCGGGATGTAGACTTCGCACCTCCCCGTCGTAAACTGCTCGATCAACATCGGTATCCAGGACGACTGAAAAATTGAAACTTTTTAACGACCTCTTTAAGAAGACACATGTTCATTCGGTTGGAATTATGTCAGTGGGAATAGATTTCATCGAAATGCATTGTATTGTTGTGTAATTAAAACTGTTTTTTTGCATTTTATTTTGCTTGTTTTTATTTACATTGACGTCTATGACATAATAACCAATTCGATACCTATCCCTGGTTTCAAAATAGTGATTTGTGTAATATTACACGTTTTTTTTGTACATGCATGTGTGTAATTTTAAGTGTTTATTTTGACCAAGGTGATGTGCATGCTTTTGCATGCGATTTTACCATCGGATTTTTTGCTGTGTAGATACTTGAAAAACATTAACGGAATAAGATCGTAAATGGGAGATGGACCCCCCGACAAAACAGTACTTAACACTTCAGTCAACTCAACTGTCATGTAACCATACTTTGAATGTGTTGGTAAATCTTTGACTAGAAAGCCTTATTTAAACAATGGAAACATCGAATGGAGGAGAGAAAAACGAAAAACGATTTTTTCGCGAACCGAATGAAAATTTGGTACCATAATGTGAGGGAGAGAGGGGTTCAGAAAGCTGTGCAATCCGTCACCCCCGAAGACCAACACTAGTTCCTGAAAGGCATTTCACCGACTCATCACGGGTGGGACGAGGGACGGGGAGTGGGCAACTCCGAAGAGTTGGGAAATCCTCACCCCCTACCACGAAAGATCCAAACGGTCCGGCCATTGGGGGCGAGGGCAGCATCAGAAAGCTGTGCATTCCGTCGCCCCCGAAGACCAAAATTTGTTCCTGAAATTTAAATTGAAATTAGCTCGCTGCCTCGTCCCGGGTGGAACGAGGGATGAGGGCAACTCTTTCAACAGTTTGGAATTGGACACGACGCAATTCTTTCAGAAGCGCACGCCGCGAATGCGACGAGCTAGTTGTTGTTTCACAACCACGGCTTGACCCACGAGAGGCTCTTCAGCGGAAGACAGCAGGCGCGCGCCTCATCTCGTTGATGCCTCGTCCCGGGTGGGACGAGGGACGGGGAGTGAGGCAACTCCGAACCACGGCAACCACGAAAGATCCAAACGGTCCGGCCATCGAGAGCAGGGTTGCCACATTTGATTCTGTATTTTTGAGGGTCAAAAATCTGTATATCTGTATCAGGGGGACGAAAATCTGTATTTGGAATCTGTATTGACATTTTTAAACAATTTTGCAAAAAACAAAATATTTTTAATTGTTTTTTAATGTATAAAAATGCTATACAATCTAAAATTTAATGTTTGGGCTCATCCAGCAATTCAATTTTTTTTTTTAAAGAATTAAAATTATTTAATTTCAATAAAAAAATCGGGAAAATCTGTATATCTGTATGATTTTCTTAAAATCTGTATTTCTTTATATACAGATTCTGTATGACCTCATCACCTCAAAAATCTGTAAAATACAGATAAATCTGTATTTGTGGCAACCCTGATCGAGAGGCAACTGGCTGACGGTGACGACGAGAAGGCGATGCGCGCTTCTTTTCCAGTTCTGGTCCCTCTCTCCAGCTGCTGCTGCTCTGGTCTCTCCTGCTGCTGCTGCTCTGGGCTGAGCTTTCCTGCTGCTGCTGCTGCCGGTCCGACGTCTGAGACGTGAATGATAGAATGGGCTCTGGCGCGCGTTCTTATATAGCCTTTCGGCCCGCTACTTCCCCTCCTTTTTCGCGACCTACACTCGGTCGCGTTGCTCGGATGATTTTCTCCTCAAAATAGGTACTTGACATTCCCGTTCGTGAGTGGGAAGTGCTCATTTTGCTTGCAAAATCTGTGCATTTTGAAAACATTTTAAAACATTCAATTGTTTCAATAGTTAAACTATTTTGCCAACAATGAAAGTTTTATAGCAAACTGCTGAATAATTTTCGAATCGAATGGAACATAAATCGTGTCGATTCGATTAGAGGGAAGGAAGATATAAGCGTTTGACGGATGACGCAGTAATCCAGGGCCTTCGGCCCGGGTTTTTTGGAATGACACCCCAGTACCTTCGACAAAGACGTAAGTCTACGTCAAAATACGAATAAAATACAAAATTATACTGAGCTTGATAGAGAAGTGTAAATAATTCTGTAACATTTCCAATGTTCCCGAAGAGTTTTGTACTTATTTTGGAAAGTTTCAAAAGTTAGTTAAATAAATTTGTGAAAAATTAATTAATAAGTAGGAATATTAAAATACTTTCAAAATGACGGAATTTTTCGTGAAAAAAGATATATAATTAATCTTGATCAAACTTGAAACTTAGTTTTCCAATTGCCTCAAATTTATGGGAATCTTTTTTTAAGTTAATAAACTTAGTTATTGAAAAATTATTGGTATTTTTTTTTTCAAATGAAATTTTAAAAGAAATCTTACTAATGGTCAATTTGACGTAATTATTTTTTCTTTAAGTGGCAGTATTTGTAGATTTTGCTCGGTTTGTTCTAGAGGTCGTATCGAGGTGCTTCAATTTGGATAAAACTTTAAGCGTTCCTTGTCTATACATGAGATGAACTCATGCCAAATATGAGCTCTCTATGTGAAAGTCACAAAATAACATTCGAAATAGATAATAGATAGGGGATAGTTTGAGAAAAGGATGAATTCAATTTTGCTCTACCTCGAAGTGCTACTTTAAAAGTCACAATTCCAAAAATCACTTCATTTTTTATTCATCCCCAGACAACCCTTTAAAAAAATCGCCGACCTTGCAGTGCACAAAAAAAGAGAATTCAACAACAAATTATCTTTGCGATAATAACCAAAATGTAAACATATGCATGTAATTACCTGGTGGCGCGTTGGTTTTTAACAAACAAATTAACGCGTTAACCATATCCATGAACAACATGGAGCGTGCACATATGCAATTTCAAAAGGATGGTAATGAAGTTCCGGAGGATGGGCATTTTTTTGGTAAGTACAAAAAAACTGCAAGCGCCACTGATTTAATTCGTTTTTTAATTCGCATCGGAATGGCGTTTGACCGTTCAATAATTTCCGCGCTGGTGCTGGAATATCATCAACGGGAGAGGAAGGAGGCACCTCATTATGATGCAGTGAATTAACAACACACAGTCAGTTTCAGCGTCGGTCGAGAGTGAAAATTAACGCCGGCTGACTGTCGTGAAAATCCGATTTTGGTTTGTGGTAGCGTGGTGATTGTGATGAAAACGAAAAGCTATGGAAATGACGATTACAATGTGATATTGTAATTTGCTGAAGTTGCAACAATTTGGTGCATGTGCGTGAAGGATTGTGACAAATGCAACCAGTTCTGTGGATGTTTTCACAATTATTTGACTTCTGAAAGCTATATTGCCAATAGCTGAAGAATGCTCTCAGAAATTAGCATTTAATTGTAATTTTCATTTAATTTTAAGGCCGTCAAAGTTAAGTCAAGAATTTAATGGACAGGTAATCAATTGGATACAATTTATAATTTATTTTCCTGTATAATAACCATTTATAAACTTTAAAAACACACCTTCTCCAATTAAAAATGTAGTTTAACCTGACTCTTCCAAACAAACAAAAATGAATTCAAAACAGAACAGCTGACCTTCCGTCCATATCTAGGCTAAAAGGTGCCAAGAGGCCAGCTTTTCACCCTCTTGGGAACAGTCCCGTGTCCCATCCCTAGTTGAAAGCACCCACCACGACGACGATAAGCACGGCGATGATGGCGATGGCTTTGCTGGCGTTGCTTCCATCATTGCATTATTTATATTTCCCATTCATAATTTACAAATTTTGAGCGCTTTAATGAGTTCACTCCAAGTTCTTCATTTATCTAAATTAACTTCCTGGAGAGGGCAAGAGTGGCGTCCACCGTGTCTGGACGTGGACAGAGTCAGAACTAGTTCACAATCGTGAGGAGCGAAGTGATGCAACTATTCAGGTGCTAATTTGGTCTTACTTGAGTGGATTTTCTGTTAATTTTGGTGGGAGAATCCACTTTTTTTTGGATAGGGCATTTAATTATGCTAAACTAATTTACAACTTAAATACAGCAAACATTCCGAGCAGCGATAAACTGATGGATTTTGTATCTTCTGATTTATTTCGATTCTAATTAAAACTGTTTCTCTTGGAATGCTTTGCCACTTTGGGCTGGAAAAAAACAACAACCTGGCTTACCAACTGAAGAAACAATTTCAAAATATCAAAACCATGAAATCAAATCAAAATCTAACATTTGCGAAAGAAAAAGGAAATGTGGAAAAAATGCATTGAGAACTGTAATGTGACCCATTAATGACAGATATTAGATATTTTAGTCATTTTGCAATAAATTTTAAAATTTATTTGGGGCATTACTGTATTCTAATGCCATAAATGTAACATTTTCATACATTTCCAGCATCAAGGATTACTGACCAGTCTAACAGCAATTCCCCACGAAAACAGCATCATTCGAAAAAAAAAGTTCTCCGATTGGGCTAAAATTTTTTCTGGGGGTTCCTTGGTCTCGGGACCAAGAAGCCTATGTCTGAAAATATTTTTATCGGATTCCTCGGAAAATTTCACATAACATTTTAAAAAATGGTGAAGTTATGTTTTCAATACTCTGAGATACGATTTTTTGATAATAAAAACTGGGTTTTTCGACGCGCCACGCGCAAAAATGGGAAAATGACGAAAATGGAAAAAATTGACTTTTTTTTGTTCCACAGAACAAAACCTATAAGAAACCTGAGAATAGGAAAATTTGGTTAAATTTTGGGAAACTTTCTCTAAGAAGATGTTAAAAGTCAAAATTTTCCATAGGAGCAATTCTCTACGAAATCGGTCTTTTTTCTTCAATTTTAATTTTTGTATTTTTTAATCCGGCTGAAACTTTTTTGGTGCCTTCGGTATGCCCAAAGAAGCCATTTTGCATCATTAGTTTGTCCATATAATTTTCCATACAAATTTGGCAGCTGTCCATACAAAAATGATGTATGAAAATTCAAAAATCTGTATCTTTTGAAGGAATTTTTTGATCGATTTGGTGTCTTCGGCAAAGTTGTAGGTATGGATACGGACTACACTGGAAAAAATAATACACGGTAAAAAAATTTGGTGATTTTTTTATTTAACTTTTTATCACTAATACTTGATTTGCAAAAAAAACACTATTTTTATTTTTTTTTAATTTTTTGATATGTTTTAGAGGACATAAAATGCCAACTTTTCAGAAATTTCCAGGTTGTGCCAAAAATCTTTGACCGAGTTATGAATTTATGAATCTATACTGATTTTTTCAAAAAATCGAAAAATTGGTCCCAAAAATTTTTCAACTTCATTTTTCGATGTAAAATTGAATTTGCAATCAAACAGTACTTAATTGAAATTTTGATAAAGTGCACCGTTTTCAAGTTATAGCCATTTTTATGTAACTTTTTTCAAAATAGTCGCAGTTTTTCATTTTTTTAAATTAGTGCACAAGTTTGCCCACTTTTCAAAAAAATAGTTTTGAAAAGCTGATAGAATTCTCTATATTTTGCTTGTTCGGACTTTGTTGATACGATCTTTAGTTGCTGAGATATTGCAATTCAAAGGTTTAAAAACAGGAAAATTGTTGTTTTCTAAGTCTCACCCAAACAGCCCACCATTTTTCAATGTCGATATCTCAGCAACTAATGGTCCGATTTTCAATGTTAAAATATGAATCATTTGTGAAATTTTCCGATCTTTTCGAAAACAATATTTTCAAAATTTTCAAATCAAGACTTACATTTCAAAAAGGCCAAACATTCTATATTACGCCCTTTTAAAATGTTAGTCTTGATTTGAAAATTTTGAAAATATTGTTTTCGAAAAGATCGGAAAATTTCACAAATGATTCATATTTTAACATTGAAAATCGGACCATTAGTTGCTGAGATATCGACATTAGAAAATGGTGTGTTGTTTGGGTGGGACAAAACAACAATTTTCCTGTTTTTAAACCTTTGCATTGCAATATCTCAGCAACTAAAGGTCGTATCAACAAAGTCCGAAGAAGCAAAATATAGAGAATTTTATCAGCTTTTCAAAACTATTTTTTTCAAAAGTGGGCAAACTTAGGCACTTATTTAAAAAAATGAAAAACTGCGACTATTTTGAAAAAAGTTACATAAAAATGGCTATAACTTAAAAATGGTGCACTTTCTCAAAATTTCACTAAAGTACTTTTTGATTGCAAATTCAATTTTACATCGAAAAATGAAGTTGAAAAATTTTTGCGACCAAAATTTTGATTTTTAGAAAAAAATAGTATTCATTAAAAAATTCATAACTCGGTCAAAGATTTTTTTCACAACCTGGAAATTTCTGAAAAGTTGGCATTTTATGTCCTCTAAAACATATCAAAAAATAAAAAAAAATAAAAATGGTGTTTTTTTGCAAATCAAGTTTCAGTGATAAAAGTTAAATAAAAAAATTACCAAATTTTTTTTACCGTGTATTATTTATTCCAGTGTAGTCCGTATCCATACCTACAACTTTGCCGAAGACACCAAATCGATCAAAAAATTCCTTCAAAAGATACAGATTTTTGAATTTTCATACATCATTTTTGTATGGACAGCTGCCAAATTTGTATGGAAAATTATATGGACAAACTAATGATGCAAAATGGCTTCTTTGGGCATGACGAAGGCACCAAAAAAGTTTCAGTCGGATTAAAAAATACAAAAAAAATCGAATGACCGAAATCCTAGAGAACTGCTCATAGGTCAATGGAGGAAGTACTAAACCTTAACCAAATATTTATTAGTTTATGTTCCCCTCTTCAGAGCTGTCTGAAAAAATACGGGGGTAATTTGTTTTTATTATAAAAAAAAACTCGAAAAATTAATATTACCACTGAAAATCTTTAAGAGCGAGTTTTTCACCGATGTGAAACAGGTCGTATCGAGGTGCTCCGATTTGGATGAAACTTTCAGGGTTTGTTTGTCTATACATGAGATGAACTCATGCCAAATATGAGCCCTCTACGACAAAGGGAAGTGGGGTAAAACGGGCATTGAAGTTTGAGGTCCAAAAAACATGAAAAATCTTAAAATTGCTCGCATTTCCGTAAAACTTCATCAATTCCAACTCTCTTAGATGCATTCGAATGGTCTTTTTAAGCCCTTCAAAATGTGCTATAGACATCCAGGATTGGTTTTACTTTTTCTCGTAGCTTTTGCAAATTACTGTTAAAAATGGATTTTTTTAAAACTTTAATAACTTTTCCCAACAGCCTCCAACACCCATACTCCCATAGGTCAAAAGTTAGGGAATTTCATGGACTATAAGCCTACGGAAATAACTTTTTGGCCAATCGCAGTTTTTCTCATAGTTTGACGATTTTTCTAGAACAAACATTTTACAACGTTAGTTTTTGCCCTGTAGGCCGCCATAGCGGCATTTTTTGGTCTCAATTTTGTCATATTCGGAATCCTCGGACAATTTCACGTAAGTTAGAAGTATTGGAGTTGTAATATTTCTTTAAAAAATAATTAAATAAAACATTTTTGAAAAAAGAAAAAGATCTTATTAACCCTATGACCAATACGTCAAATGCTGTATCAAGTAGGCGAAAAGCTGTTTTACCCCCAATCCAACAAATTGTTAAAAAATATTTTAATTCATTCTAAACGGCAATTTTTCCAATCAAATTTACAACTTCAATACTTCTAACTTACGTGAAATTGTCCGAGGATTCCGAATATGACAAAATTGAGACCAAAAAATGCCGCTATGGCGGCCTACAGGGCAAAAACTAACGTTGTAAAATGTTTGTTCTAGAAAAATCGTCAAACTATGAGAAAAACTGCGATTGGCCAAAAAGTTATTTCCGTAGGCTTATAGTCCATGAAATTCCCTAACTTTTGACCTATGGGAGTATGGGTGTTGGAGGCTGTTGGGAAAAGTTATTAAAGTTTTAAAAAATCCATTTTAACAGTAATTTGCAAAAGCTATGAGAAAAGTAAAACCAATCCTGGATGTCTATAGCACATTTTGAAGGGCTTAAAAGACCATTCGAATGCATCTAAGAGAGTTGGAATTGATGAAGTTTTACGGAAATGCGAGCAATTTTAAGATTTTTCATGTTTTTTGGACCTCAAACTTCAATGCCCGTTTTACCCCACTTCCCTTTGTCGTAGAGGGCTCATATTTGGCATGAGTTCATCTCATGTATAGACAAACAAACCCTGAAAGTTTCATCCAAATCGGAGCACCTCGATACGACCTCTAGAACAAACCGAGCAGAATCTACAAATACTCCCTCTTAAGGAATTCATTGGGAACCCTTCAAAACACCTTTCCATAATTGAAAAACCAATAATTTATTTTAGGTTTTTATTTTATTTTGTTCTTTCACCATTTTATAAATTTTACCTTTAAGGAATCGACCTTTAAAGAAACGACTTTTCGTAATAGATTCCACAAAAAATAGTCTACGTACAATTAGAGCTTTGGTCCATGATTTTATCCTTATGAGTTGAGTTGATGCTTAACATTTAATAATGAAAATCGAATTTTGAAATTTTTGTTCTGAGATTTTGGAATTTATTTTAACAAATGTTATTAAACCAATTAAAATTGAAATAAAACATTCTAGTGAATTTTAGGTTCGACTCGAAATTAGATGTAGTGAAGTGAAAACGCGAAAAATTGAGCTTCCAATTTGTGCACCCTCTTGATTCACGTTGTTGCAGCCAGCAGTCAGTCAAAAATAGCCGTCTGCTGAAGAATTGGGGAAAGTGCACGTGGTTTGAGGTTAGATCAATCAGCGATGGAGTTTCTAGTCGATGTCTGGATTCCCAGGTGCATAATTAGAACTAAACTTTTGTGGGTTGTGCTCGTTCAAGTGGCATCGACGGGCACTTGAGAAGAGATCAGAAGTGAAGTCGGAATTTAATCAGAACTTGGAATGTTGATTCAGTTATTTATGAACGTGATAATTTTTAGAACGTGCTTTGCTTTCGTTTTTGTTAAATTTATATTACTTCAAACAAAGGAAGGCAAGACAGACAAGACAGACAAGTCAGACAAGACAGACAAGACAGACAAGACAGACAAGACAGACAAGACAGACAAGACAGACAAGACAGACAAGACAGACAAGACAGACAAGACAGACAAGACAGACAAGACAGACAAGACAGACAAGACAGACAAGACAGACAAGACAGACAAGACAGACAAGACAGACAAGACAGACAAGACAGACAAGACAGACAAGACAGACAAGACAGACAAGACAGACAAGACAGACAAGACAGACAAGACAGACAAGACAGACAAGACAGACAAGACAGACAAGACAGACAAGACAGACAAGACAGCCAAGACAGACAAGACAGACAAGACAGACAAGACAGACAAGACAGACAAGACAGACAAGACAGACAAGACAGACAAGACAGACAAGACAGACAAGACAGACAAGACAGACAAGACAGACAAGACAGACAAGACAGACAAGACAGACAAGACAGACAAGACAGACAAGACAGACAAGACAGACAAGACAGACAAGACAATCAATTTTCCACTAAATACCGATTATCTTCAAAAGAAAGTTTCGCGACAAAAGTGCAAAACCGTCACGTTCGATAGCCATTAGTACTCGTTATTTAATTCACCTCCTTTTCAGCCAGACTCTGCAACCAACGTCGGTTACTGAAAGCCATCCTGCTTTAAAATTCTGCTCAACCACCAGGAGCTGGCCAGTCCACGCCAAACCCATCGACCGTGTCATGTGTGATGTGGTCGCCAAGAGGTTTATGGATTATTGATGTACTCAGGCCGTCGGTCGAAAGCGGTGATGGTCGCTTACAAGAAACTATTGACTGCTTTCTTGATAAAAAATAAAACCATTCGTAATTGCATTCTGTCCGGAAGTGGACTTAAAACGTTTTGCGGCAAAAGTGTCGCGACGGTCAATTGTTGCAAATTAAGAGCAATTTAATTTTGGCAAATTCGTCCAAATGGATTACACTGAATTATTGAGCAGTTGAGATTTTTTTAACTCGTTGAAGTTCAATGTGCAATTTTTTTAGACAAGTGTCAGGGTGAGTTTCCCACTTCTTGTCTTCTTGTCTTCTTGTCTTCTTGTCTTCTTGTCTTCTTGTCTTCTTGTCTTCTTGTCTTCTTGTCTTCTTGTCTTCTTGTCTTCTTGTCTTCTTGTCTTCTTGTCTTCTTGTCTTCTTGTCTTCTTGTCTTCTTGTCTTCTTGTCTTCTTGTCTTTCTTGTCTTCTTGTCTTCTTGTCTTCTTGTCTTCTTGTCTTCTTGTCTTCTTGTCTTCTTGTCTTCTTGTCTTCTTGTCTTCTTGTCTTCTTGTCTTCTTGTCTTCTTGTCTTCTTGTCTTCTTGTCTTCTTTTATTCGAATTTCGTTTTCTCTCTAGATATTTTTAATATTCAGTAAAATTTTCGTTTGCTGTACAAGCTCGAGTCCTCACGCATAATTCATCACACTGATTGCGCCACATTAGGTCCAAGTGCATCTAAATTTCAGAACGTAATTTGCTACTTGGAATAATCTTGCGGGCAGGAGGTTTGGACTGCAGCAATAAGGTTTACGCTTTGCGATGCAAATGGGATATCTTACCGGAGATGATCGATCCGTTAGAGAGGTTAATCGATTCCTCGGAGTCTATGCTAATGACTCATTTGCAAATCTGCGATGATGTTGGAAGCTAGATTGCTCTGAATCACCAAAGCTCTAAAGGGGATTAGCTGCTGAGGTTGCTGCATTATGGGCACTTATGGGATGAACCGAATGCATTGCGAATTGTAAATAAACTGCATCTTCAATAAGGAGTGCAGGGAGGTCTCATTTGCATTACAATGCAACTTTAAGTGAACAAGCATCCCTTTCACGATGGCAGAAGGAGAGCTGATTCCAGCGGAAAATCCCTGCCTCTAGGGTGAAACGCTTCTAAACTCTCACGTTTACCATAAAACGATACCCATTGAGTTTCAATCGAGCACCCAAAGCTATGATATTTATTTCCGTAGAAAAATCTCAATATCATCGATTATCATAATATTTCGAAAAGGTATGGCTGCTTTTCCCCCTTCTCCCAAACCACTTTACCTTTCTACCATACTACACATTGCTTGAAGATGCTGAGAGGATCTGTATCGGGAGGGACAAAAACAAACAAAAATCGAACCAAAGAGTCGAGAAATGGGTTCAACCTTTTCGATGTTGCTTCGCTGGATATTATTTTGAATATCTTTTCTCCGTCTTCCGTATTTGCCTTCTCTCGTTCACTCTCTCTTACTCACTTGGAAAACTTTTGGTGGCTTAGTTTTCCATTTTTCTGTTTTGGGAAGGAGTTTGGGGACTGCGTCGGTGGAGAAACTAAGAGTGAGGGCATAGATAAGAATGGCACTTTAGATTCGATGCCGTGTATGCGAACGAGGCACGGTGAGCCTGGATATTTGAAGACGAAAAAATTAAAGCGGCCAATCATTTTATTAAATATTACGTTATTATTTTAAACGTAATATTTAAAAAAATTATAAATAAATAATTTAATATATTCAAAAAATAGTCAAAAAGAATTAATTGAACGTTCTCTACGGTTACGCAAATCGACTTTTTATTGTATTTTCTGTTTTGGAATAAACGTATTAAACGTATGATTAACGCTGGAGCAACATTTGAAAGGGGCGGTACGAAATTGCGCTTACGGCCTTTCATTACACGTGTTTAAATGGGACGAATGGCCGTAAGAGCAAAGTCGTACCGCCCCTTTCAAAAATTGCTCCAGAACGTATGAAATTCTGTATCTTGAGATGGTATATTCTGATCGACTTGATATCTTCGGCTATGTTGAAGGTTATGATTAGGAAGGCACAAGGAAAAAAAATCTTCAAACCAAAAAAACTAAACGTTGAATTTTGATTTTTTTTTACTGAGCAATTCTCTACCAAAACCGGAAATGGATGTAATTTGTATTTTTTGATTTGGCTCAAATTTTGTGGGGGCCTTTCTAATGACCAAAGAAGCTATTTTGTGTCATTGGTTTACCCATACAAGTCTCCATACAATTTTGGCAGCTGTCCATACAAAAATGATACGTAAATTTTCAAACAGCTCTTACTATTGAGTGAATTTTTTGATCACCAAGTCTTCGGAAAAAAATAGGTACATGGAAAAAAATGCCGATTTTTTTATTAACTTTTTTTTCACAAAAACTCAATTTCCCCACATACACATTTTTTTTTTTTTGATTTTCGAGATTTTTTGATATGTTTTAGGGGACTAAAATTCGCAACTTGGAGTCATAGAGAAGTATGTTCAAAAAATCTGCCGACGAGTTATGATTTTTTGAAAAAATAGTGATTTTTGAAAAAAATCGCAATTTCATACAAAACAATGTTCGGGGCTGGCCGATATGTTTCAGTGGACTGTATTTTGTGTTGTGGCAGCGGGACCGCAGGAAGAGGAAAAACACCGGGAACTTGGTTTTCTTTGTTTATTTCTCCTTCTCACTCTTCCTCCTGCATCTCACTACACTGAACTTAACCTTTCCTTTGCTGCTGATGTTGCGTTTTGCCTCGTTGGCGGCTGGACGTGTTCTGACGAGCGCGCTGATCGCGCGCGCTTTTGCTGGTGACGTTTGACGTTTCTGTTTTGCCGTCAACTGTCAGTTGACACGGTGGGCGCACGGGTGTGCGCACGGTGGGGTTTCTTCGGTGAACACCGAACAACAAAATTTGACCTAATTTTTTTTATGTAAAATTGAATTTTCAATCAAAAAGCACTCAACAGATTATTTGATAAAGGGCTCCGTTTTCAAGATATAGCCACTGAATGTTTGATTTTAGCGAAATATTTGCAGTTTTTCGATTTTAAAAAATAGTGACCATGAGTGACCGTTTCTGAATTTTTTTTAAGTTCAAAAAATTTGCTATAAAATAACAAAATGAAACAGGAAAATTAAAGTCTTCTTAATCTTACCCCAAAAACCCACCATTTTCTAATGTCGATACAGCCTTGCCAGATATACAGATAAATTTGTATTTTACAGATTTTTCAGTCCCTAAAATCACAAAAATCTGTTTATACAGTTTTTTTTAAAATGATTATATTCAAAAAATTCAAGAATTAAGTAAGACAAAAATGCTTTAAGATGATTAAAAAGCTTAAATCTACTGTAAATAAATTGAAAATGTTTTCTATGGCTTCGAATTCGGCATGATACAGATAAAATACAGATTTATTTTTGAGAAAATACAGATTTCCCATAAAATAATCTGGCATCGTTGTGTCGATATCTCAGCAACTAATAGTCCGATTTTCGATGTTAAAACATGAAACATTGGTGAATTTTTTCGATCTTTAAAAAAATCATTTTTTTTAAATCAAGACTAACATTTCAAAAGGGCCAAACATTAAATATCAAAAATCACTATTTTTTCAAAAAATCATAACTCGGCGGCAGATTTTTGACTCTACTTCTCTATGGCTCAAAAGTTGCGGATTTTAGTCCCCTAAAAAATTGAAAAAAATCTCGAAAATCAATTTTCAATGTATTTTGGGAAATTGAGTTTTTGTGAAAAAACGTTAATAAAAAAATCGGCAATTTTTTTCCGTGTTCCTATTTTTTTCAAAAGTTCTCAACAATACCTACAACTTTGCCGAAGACATCAAATTGATCAAAAAATTCACTCAAAAGTTAGAGCAGTTTGAAAATTTACAAAAAAAAATTGTATGGACAGCTGCCAAAATTGTATGGAGAGTTGTATGGGTGAACCAATGACACAAAATGGCTTCTTTGGTCATTGGGAAGGCCCCCACAAAGTTTGAGCCAAATAAAAAATACGAAAAATAAAAATGGTCGAAATCGGCCGATTTCGAAAAGAATTGCTCTACTTTAGAAATAATTTGTTGTTTCAGAAGACATCTTTTGAGAAATAGTGTGTGAGGAAGCAAAATAACTGGGACAACAAAAATATTAATATCAAGGATTAAAACAAAATTGAATTTGCAATCGAAGAGTACTGCACATTTTTGCTAAAATGTAACGTTTTCATGTAATGGCTACTTTTAGGTAAATATTTTTGTTGTTTTTTTGTTGGTTTGAGTTAAAAAAAATTCTTCAAAGAAAAGCATATCTGAAAAAAAAACATTTTTGATAACCTGTGAAAATTTCCTACAATTTTCTCTCTGTAACCTTACAAAGAATTTAAATCGGTTTAATGGAATTTCTCTGAATGTCACCTTATTAGCCTGTAATTTTTCGACGATTTTTGAAAAATATTGGCCCGATTTTCAATGCTTAAAAAATGATCGTTAAGTTTGAAATTAGAAAAAAAAATCTATTTTCAGGCTTTTTCAACATTAGGCTAATTTTTTAAATTATGTTTATTGGAATTGAAGATCAGAAAATTTCACAAAAGTTACAATTTTTTAAATAAGAAATTGGACCAATCGTTGCCGGGAAATGGTAGGTTGAAAATAAGGTAACATGTGGAGTAGTTTTTAATTATAAAATTGAATTACTCTGATGCATTTTTTTAACTAGAAGACTGTATTCTCTTGCAAATGTATGACTCTGTAGTTTTTTAAAATTTTTTTTTTTGTAAAACTTCGGAATCCTTTGTAGAGTGGACTCTCTCTGTGTCGATATTGAAGATACCGTCGCGAACGGGAGGCACAGACGGAGCAATATTGATATCGAGATGATCGACAGCCAGAGAGTCGACTGAATTTGAAACTAACCAAAGCACAACATTTGGTTTGAATCATCTCTAAACCTTTCACTTAAATTGGAAAGTTGGTATTCAACCCCACCGTGCATCGGCATCGAGGGCCGGCTTTTCCGTTCCTGGAGCGCAGAAATAGAAAAGCAATATTTTGATTGCTTCACCCATCCTTCGAATCCTGAGCCAGGCCTCCTCCATCTCCTCCCCTTTTTGCATAGTTTTTGTTGATGTCGAAGGTCTGAAGAGTAGGTAGGGAGCGAGTTCTACCACGCTCCAACACAATACCTTCGACGGCTTCGGTATGTGGATAAAGTGATTGGAATGAATTTTAATAAAAAATAAGAAAGTTATTTTTTCCCAGCCACATGAATAAGAAAGCAGCTTTCGTGCATGGTGCTTCGAAAAAGGATGCGATATTGTTTCGATCAAAGGACTTTAAGTTGTAAGAAACGATTCCAAGGATTAAGCACCGGCGTGGTTGATTGGCTAAATGTTGGTGCACGTGCATTTTAAAACAAGAAATAACTTGAATCAAATTATTTGCAGCTTTTGTGTTTGGAATGCAACCGATTGATTTATTGTTTTTTCTAAGAAAGGGAAATTCCTTCTAGCTTGATTTTATAGCCTAATAGTTCTCTACAATTTTTTAAGTGGATAGAATCTCAAGAATATGTGCTTGAATTCCCAACTGAGAGCTTGGAAGGAATTACACATTGTTGTCCAGATTGCCTTCCACTTGAAAAACTCAACTTTTCTTGCCAAGAGGAGCGCAAGACTCCAATTTCAACCCAGCAAAGTGTGTATTTCAGTCCGGCCTTTTGCAATACAAGAAGGAAGAAAAGAGTCCCAGCTTCCAGCAAATTTATTTTCCACACAATGTCCCCCAAACGTTATGATTTACCTTCTTTTTTCCTGCTCCAAAATCCGGCAAGCAATCCTAGCCAGTCAGGTCAACATTTGAAGAGGTCCTCAGCAGCCGGCCTCCGGGAAAAGGTAAACAATTACCGTCACCTTTGTAAGCCGTTTCCATGGTCCAGCAGTGATTGGCCACCGCGCCGTGGCGAGAGAATCGAGTTGGGTCAATCGACGGGTGTAATTTGGGGTGCTCTTATATCCGGGGAAAAGGAGCTTTTTGAGAACAGCCCCTCGAGTGAGGTTGTCGAAAATTGTTGGTTTTTTTTCTATTTGAGGATTTCAAGAAGTGATATTTGAAGGAAAATAGAAAATGGTTTCGTTTTTTATGTATTTCCAATGCCTAATATGCATCATTAATTTTCCATACTTTACTAGATTCTTCTATACAAATTATGGGGCTATCGTTTGAAAATATTGAATATGTAACTCGAAAAAGGAATTTTGGATTATCGTGTGAGCAGCAGCGCCGAGAAGATGGATTTTTGTGGTGTTCTTTTTGTGCTGTATTCGTGGTCGTGTTCATGTTGAATTCTGTGGAAGGTACGAAACCGCATGTTTAGATTCTTGTGTCTCTATTGTTTTATTTGTGGTTCCATGTTACAATTATTTTAAATTTTTTACAGCTTCCTGGAATAATTTTAAATTGAATGTCTACATGTAAATTTATCTACTCACTATATGATTTATTTAAATGTTCATATTATTCCTTATCCTATTCCTATCTTGTAACATACTATCTCCTCATACCATATATGATCAAATTGCCTAAATTAACGAAACTTTCTAAAACAGCATGGGAACCATCTGACCGAGCCACGTAGCCCAGTGGTAACGCTTCCGCCTCGTAAGCGGTAGATCGGGGTTCAAATCCCGGCTCGGACCAACACAACTGGTAATCTTTTCCCTTCTGGAATCGATTGCTTAGTAAAGGGAAGGTAGTGTATCGTCACAAACTGGACCTTAGGGAGGCGACCTATGGAATGTTAACATTAACCTTAACATGTTAACATTAAGTTGAGAATGAAACTGCCACTGAATCCGCTTTGTAAATGCCGGCCCCGATACTCTTCAAGGGTGTTCCCCTCAGGAACTGGGAAAGATTTACTTTTTCTTTATGGGAACCATCTGAATCATTTATATTTTAAATTACTGCTATTTTTTCACAGCTTCCTGGAATCATCTTGATTATATTTATTATATTTATCATATTTATTATATTTATTCTTCATACTATATTTATTATATTTATTATTTATCATTATTACAAAACTATATGCTTATTAGATAATTCACTAAAGATTAACATTTACACTTACAAACATCCAAATCATTACGCATTCAACCATTTTCATCGGCCCGATGAAATTCCTCTAACCCCCATTCCAAACCTCCCAAAAATATTCCGTTCACTTTTAAAAGTCGCATGGGTTCCCTGCACTTTTGCCACTAGTGAACAACAAAAACATCCCCTCCCAAATCCCCACAGGACTGTATGGGCGTAGCCTTGGAGCACCATGTGGAAATTTACGTTCTTAGATATTTTTGGTTGTACCGGGCAGCAATCAAATTGTCTAAGAATATTGAATTGACCATTGTGGCACCCCCTACAGCGTGGTGCAGACCCGTTACGCTATGCTATGCTATGTAACTCGAAAAAGGAATTTTGATTTTAATTCTATGTGCTCGACAAAATTGAAGATTATGGGCACCAAGGAAGTCCTTCTTACACTCAAAAAAAAATGAGTTCGCGTAATCGTGAACAGAGTTAATGCCAACGGGAACCAGGAAGAAAACTGTTCACTTTCATGGTGCAATGCACTATAAAAGTTGAACAGTTTTCTTCCTGGTTCCCGGTGGCATGAACTCTGTTCACGTTTACGCGAACTCCTTTTTTGGAGTGTACACAAATTTACTCAAATATTTTATCAACTTAATTTTACCAGACATCGATTTTGACAAATTTGAACCCCCTCGATTTAAAATATGTTTGAATGAACAAATTGTGCCAACATTTCACCTTAAGTCATGTCACTCAAATCCCATTTTTAAATTACCGGCTTTTCCCTGGGCTGGAGGGGGGGGGTCCACATAAACTTTTAAAAATGCAACGGCCTAAGTCAATATAAATCGTCGATCCAAAATTCTAACCAAATTCAAAAAATCAACTATTGACAATTTTAGTCAAAAGAGACCATCCATAAACCATGCAAACACTTGTGGAGGGGGGGTCAGCTATTGGCTACGCTCCATACATTAAAGATTTGTTCTGCATGAAAATTGTACACAAGGGGGGGGGGGAAGTGGATGGTAGGGTGTGAGATTTCAGAAAAGTGTCTACGTGGTTTATGGATGGTCCCAAATAGAAACTTGACAATGACTTTAAAAAAGAAAGCACTCATTATGTTTATTCAGAGAGAAAACATAAGCAATCAGTCTTCACAAAATAACTGAAAGCTTAAGGATATGTAGAAAACCACAAAATTTCATATTACAGAAAATTCACAAAATCTACTAAAAAGATAACTTTCAATCGCTCCTGAAATTTTCATGAAGATATTTCGTGAATAAACTAAGTAAGAGACGATTTAAGTTCACACTTTTGCCATGCGCAAAGCGAACTGTCAAACTTTGGACGTTTTGCCTTCCTCACTGACGTAAAGCATTCCTGCTCTAAAAATGAACTTTGTATAAAAACGTCGTAGACCAACCTTCATGTATACATATCGACTCAGAATCAAAAATTGAACAAATGTCTGTGTGAATGTGTGTGTATGTGTGTGTGTATTAGGGTGTTTCATCCAAACTAAAAAGTTCTCAGAATCAGGCAAACCGAGGTTCCCCTAGTAGAGGATACCCATAGGGACTCTCATGCCAAATATCAGCCCATTTGGTTGAGAATTGGCCTGTCCCCAGCGCAGCGGTTCAAAGTTTACATGTAAATTACTATGAGATTTTAGTGCTTTTCGTTCAATCGTTCCTACAGGACTGGGGACAACATGGATTCACTCGGAATAAAGACAGACAGGTTTGCCTGATTCTGAGAACTTTTTTGTTTGGATGAAACACCCTAATGTATACATATTGACCAAAAAACTAGCTCATGTTTCACGGCACTGGCTGAACCGATTTGACCCGAACCTTTTGCATTCGACTTGGTTTAGAGTCCCATAGATCGAGTTTTGTACAGTTTAGTTTAGATTAGATTAATGATATTGATGTAGGGTAGGGTATTCATCAATGAGACACTTTTGGTTTTCAACTTTCAACGATTTTTCTAATTTTTTCTTCAGCATGTTTTAATGAGCTTTTGAGGAGCGGCCGTGGCTGACTGGTCACGGTGTTCGCTTTGAAAGCGAATGGTCCTGGGTTCGATTCCCATCTGCTCCCAACGAGAAAGTATAGGAAATATAAATCTTGAAACTCTGAACATGAACGAAAAATCAAAGTCGCTCGAGTCGGGGTTCGATCCCCCGTCCTTTGGATTAGTAAGCAAAAATGCTAACCACTATGCCTTCGCGACTTGGTGAGCTATGACTGGAATTAGGAATACTGTTACTATCAACTATATACGCGCTGGGTCCTTGTCCATTTGACAAGGGTTCGGAAGTTCTAAATAACGTTTGAATCCGATTGGTCCAAACATTCTTCAGGGCGGGGCTTGTCGATAAAGCTGAAGTACCTCGCGCTCGGCTAGCCAGCGTAGAAATGGGTCACCAAAGCTCAGCAGAGCTAACACCTTCCAAATGCCTATGCGAGTTATTTGCATGTATAGGTTGTAGATCTAAAAATACATGGAAACAACTCAATTTGTAAGAAGCGACCGCGTGGTCCCGTTTGGTTGGTTGCACACACACACACACATACACAGCATGTTTTAATGAGCTTTTTGTTGTATTTACTTTCTTTTAGTGTGTTCTAACATTGACCAAAATATGAGATCGATCCGACATTTACAGCCAGAGTTATTCAACTGTCTCATTGTAGACGCACTTGGTAGGAACAATGAGACAGCTGGGGAACAATGAGACACTCTACGAAAATCAATACTTTGCTAGTAAAACATCATATTTTTGCCTTGACTTGCCTTGAACATTTTAAAGCAATTTTACCAACATGAAACTTTAATTTACAAAAATTATGCTAAAAAGTATTTAAATTTTGTAAAATCCATATATTTATACCAAATAACATTGTATGTTTGGTTAAATGAAGTTAAAACTCTATAAATATGCCAAAAATCACTTTCCATTCATGTTTTGAAAGATTTACGTGGATTTTGAAATGTTTAATGAAGAAAAATCAAAGTGTCTCATTGTTACCCATGGGCTAAAATGAGTGGGGAACAATGAGACAGCTCCAGATTCTGGGTATATTCTAAATTTTGGTCAAACCTAATGAAAGGACATTGTAGCCCAACTCAATCCCTATGGAACGTCGAAAGAAATTTGAAGAAATATTAGTTTGGGTGCAAATGGCAGCCTACGAGCGCAAAAGTATTTTTTGTCCATAATTTACTTTTACACCCCAGAATCAAACATTTATGAATAACTTTTCAAGGGAGCGTCCATAATGCCTTGGCTTTTGTTTGCCCTAGCCAGTGGGAGTAGCGAAGCTCCGCCCAATAACTGAAGTATTTTCTTGTATTTTAGCACCTTTATTTAACGCGAAACAAACAGAGCCACAGTAACGATTGGGTCAGGAACTGCCATTGGTTACAGAATGCCATTCACTAACATTTCAGTCCAAATTTATGCGATTCATTAGCAAAATCGAGTGTCCGGAACTCAAAGCAAAAATGTCCGGATTTCGAATCAGCTTTTATCAGTGTCCGGGATTCGAAGCACAACAAGCCAATTTAATGTTGAAATTCTGATGAAAAATTGTAGGAAAAGACATATTTTGCATGCATTCTCTTAAAATTGACTGTTTGAACTACATCCTGATGATATTTCTACATTTCCAACTTATTACATGATTTTTTGCCAACTATAACAAAAATGATATGCTACAATGTGTCTGGATTTCGAATTATGACGTTATTTATGAGATTCCTTTAAGTTCCTGTTTAGTTTAATAGTTTCATAAAGCTTTAATAATATTATTTTTTTAGGTTAGTCTCAGGCTTATTATTGCTTTCCTCACTAGGAGAGGCTATAAAATAATTTGAAAAAATAACTTTCTGATTTGACCGTCTTCTGAGCTAATGTCTGTGCGTGTGTGGAGATGTTGATCAAAAATATGCATTTAGCTTTGACAGAACGAATTTTGTCCGGATGTGGTCTACTAGGTTCAGTTTCGGGTCCCACAGCTTGGTATTGAAAATTGTATAGTTTTAGTCCGGCCCGTATGGATCAATCGGACCGCGCACTGGACTCACAATCTAGAGGTGGCTGGTTCGAATCTCGCGGCAGACGCTATAAAATGCTTAGTGTAAATATGAGCATCCAGCGCCGTCGCTCCGTACCGTACTTTTGAACACTTTGGAGCCCAGGGTGGTGAAGTCCTTGTAGATAAAAGGAAGACACTAGCGGTTGGTATTAGCAATAGTGGTCGACAGTTATAAAGTCAACTTCGTTTTTTTGCCTTCCTCACCTTACTGAGGACAGGCTATAAAATCACTCGAAAAACGAAATCCTTAATTTGATCTCCTAGACCCACCTTCATGTATACCTATCGACTCAGAATCAAATTTTGAGCAAATGTCTGTTTGTGTGGTGGGATGTTGATAAAAAAATGCACTGGATTATCTCGGCACTGGCTGAACCGATTTGGACTGTTTTGGTCTCATTCGATCCGTCTTGGGGTCCCATAAGTCGCTATTGAAAATTATATTGCGCGTATTCCCGAAAAAGACACGCGGCATAACAGCCTCGAAACGACGCGCCGCGCTTTCAGCAAATGCGCACTGTCAAATCCCATACTGCTCGTTATGTTTTTGTTTATATTCTTCTTCGAATCGCTTGCCATTGTTGCAAGGTATGTTTTTTATTACACTAAAAGTGCAGAAAATCGTTGGCAACACTGTTTATGGCATATTCTGAAATGCCGCGCGGCGTGTACCTTAAAAAAACGGACAATAAAGTTTAGTTAAGTACTTCAAAAGTTATGCTAAAAAAACAATTTTATCAAAAGTCCGGAAGATTGTAAAAAGGGTGGTTTTTGTAAGAAACTCTGTCATATTATACATTTTTCGAAGGGTATTATGAAGACCTTTGCAACGAGTTCAAAAGATTGAAGATCTGACGACCCTATCAAAAGTTATAACACTCAAGTGAGAGGAAGGCACCAACCACCTAATTGTAAGTGTATTAAAGAGGATTAAAATAGAAGTTTATGCAACTAGTTGCAAAAAGAGGGTTTTTTCAGCACGAGTCGTACATTTATCCAACGAGGTTCACCGAGTTGGATAAATACGAAGAGTGCTGAAAAAATCAAGTTTTGCAACGAGTTCCATACAACATTTTTTGCAATTCCAAAAAACACACACTGAGTGAAATTTTATGTCAAATTTTCATGTATTTTGTCAATAAATCGTTTAAATCAAAAAAAATGTTGAAAAGTGTTACTTTTCGAAACAAGTGCTAAAAAAATCAACTTTTCAGAACCCATTTATTTTGAAAAGTGTTGCTATTCGATTCTGTTATTTTTAGTACAAAAAAGTAGGCTATTTCGTCGTTCAAGAATGACAGGAAAAGTAAGTAGTTTCACGACGGAATTGCAAAAAGCATTTTTATGATCACTGGGGAAGGCTACATGAGGTCCATGTTTTTTTTAGAAAAAAAACTCTTTCATAGTGTTTAACGTTACGTTGGAAATTCTTATCTTGAATTCCGGGATGACTTTGATAGTCATCATTTTTCTTTTCAACATCATATTCAAAGCGTAAATTAAAATGTTATAAAACTAACGAGGGCAAGGCCACAACAGGTAGTGCTGCCACCTTTTAGAAATTTAAAGAATCATCTCAAAATGCACTGCGGTGAAAGATCCGCAAGTTCGTCAGTGTGAAACGTTCTGCTGCACAAATTGGCAGATTTGTTGTTACACTTGGCCTTTCAGAATCGTTAATCCCTTGCGTCACTCACAATTTCCGCTCAGTTTTTCGCAATGTTTTCCCTCCACGGAAACAAATTAGAGAATGTGTGTGCAGCTGCTAGAATTTGCCAGATTGGAGCATCAGCGCCACCACTGTGTGCTACGTTTACCAATTACCATAAAAGCAAAGATAATGATAATAACAATTATCATTAGATGAGACCAAGAGTGAGATTTGCTTAATTGCACTTAAATAATTCCGAGAGTGTGTGTGTGTGAGCGCGAGCGCACGTCGTAGACTTTCGCGCCAAGTATCAACTTTTGGTTTGAGCACAGAGACTCGCACACACTTCCGGTTGGTTGCACTCACACTCAGCAGCTGGACAGGACCGGAGACCAACCAGTCTTGGCTAATAAAGCCGATGTTAGTCCTGGAACCTGGCACTACTAATGCTGGTTGTTCAAGTGCTGCTCTGCCACCATCTACTAGCTTTAGAGGTCACTCTGGTGAAGTGGGACTTGGGGATAGTTGGATTAGTCAGAATTATTCAGATAGTCATATTGTTCTTTTATTCCTGTTTTGGTGGTGATAGTTTGTAAAAGTTCACTTTATTAACCGCAGCGCCACAAACGTCACTTTTGGGAAGCTCTTAACAGAAGTGACTAAGATTGAAGTCTACATTCAGGCTAATTTCGAAACTAGATGGCACTGCGCTCCCAAATCTCCCCTAAATGGCTGCTTTCTCAAGACACTATTGTTTCGCAAATGGGTTTCATTTGTGCAAGACACTGCTCGGAATCGATCTCCGGGTGGCGGTCTTCGCGCGCGCCGCCGATTCCTTGCAGTCGGATCATAATTATACCATGTACACACACCTAATGGTGCCGATTCGAAGCTGCTGCACAAGAAGATGCATTTGCATTTGCCTGCTGCTTGGAACGAACCCCGTTTGGCCGGCCATCAACAACGATGCAAATGAGATTCAGTGTTCTGGTTCTTGCTCGGAATGTGCGGCGGCCTCAAGACGGCGAATGGTTTGGTTTCCGATGCCAAACACCATTACGGCCAGCCTCTCCGCTTTGCACCTCCCAATCTACACACAGGAGATGAGAGGAAAACATTAGACAGATGAATGCCATGACGAAAGCTGCTGCTGCTGCTGCTGGCCACGTTGTTGGCGATGATGTTACGAAAAAGCACTTGAGTGAGATTGGAAAATTGTTTGGAGCATCATCGTCATCATCACGGGCGATGCTTTTCCACGAGCCTGCACCTCTTCAACACGGGAGGGGGTTTTAATGCAGTCGCAGAATTGGGTCAAGGAGATAAGGATCTTCTGGAGCAATATTTGAAAGTTATTTTAGGGGGTTCTCTTGATGGGCTGAATGCTTCAAACCTCTTATGAGAGAACTATTTGGTTTGGAACGGGCATGCTGTTTCAACTCAGTTCTTACCAAAGATACGTAATGATCCAGAAACTTTTTTTGCAGGTTCTAAAGCAAGTAGGAGTTCTTCATCCTCAACAACGGAATGTAATTTCAGCCTCTATTTTACGTAAAAATATTGATGATATAATTTTGATAAATATTGATAAGATATCAATAACAAGAATAGAAAATCAATCAACTGTGAAAAGAATCACAGCGTGCTGACAACAAACCTGCAAAATGAAACACTAATGAGCAATTTCCGTCCAGAGCGTAGCATCAAGTTAGCGAGAACAGAGCTTATCGTTTCCCATCAACCGAGTCCGGTAATAACCATTAATTGAACGTTCTGTAACTGACACGAGAGACTTTCCCCTCTGCTCTGAAGAAAGAAAAATAACCAAGGTAGGCCGTAAGGACACCTTCCACGTGCTCCGTGATGGGTTATTTTTTGGCAGTTTAGTGGCTTAATTTGCCTTTCCCCGGAGGTAGTTACACGTGTCCCCACAACTTCGGATCCCGTCGTTATCCGGATATCACTTCCAATCTCTGACCGATAATGGAGCCCAATAAATCCGGATAATGGAAATTAAGATAGTGTTACGCGCGAGCAGGACTCGGTCTTTGTTCTTCAGAAAGCCAATGGTGTCCTTTCCTAGTAAGACAGAGTTACTAACGAGGAAAAGGAAGGAAAGCCTTAACGTGCAGATGGTCACACAGAAAGAACCCGAGTTTTATCACCTCTTGCGAGGGGAAATTAGTTCCTTCCGAGAAGTCGACGCCACTTTCGGCAGATTTAGGTTTGGGGTAGTAATTTTTCGTCTCGTTCAACACAGATCTCCAGTTTGACACCGTTGCCGTGATTGAGCTGAAAGAAAGTGTCAAATACCTGATGGTCCCTTTTTCTTATCTTGCCTTTATGGTGTTTGTAGGTGTTAAATGTCATTGTTATAAGAATAAACCGCCGCCCACATCCTTTTTAGAGAGTTTGTGTTTGAGATTATCAGGAATTACTCGGTCTGTTTCCTCGACCAAAAAAAATCGTGGAAATGCTTCAAGATGCATTGCCATTAAGTTAAGACCTTCAAAAAATCTTAAATTCACAGTAATTTTACCTCAATTTAGACTGGAAAAGTAACATCACACCAGAAAAGTGGTAAAATTATACATTTTCAGAGGTAAAATTACTCATTTTTTCTGACATTTTTTCTGACCTAAAAGATGTACCAGATTTAATATTCCCTTGTTTATATCACCTTTTTATACTCAATTAAATTTTAAAAGTTTTTGCATCGTTTGAAAATCGAAAAGTAACTATGAAGGAGTCCATGGCGGTGAAATTCTTGTGTAGATAAAAGAAAGATGGGTAATTCTCCGCCAACTCACACAGCAGTTGCCCCGACCCCTCTTCGATTTGCGTGAAAATTTGTCCCAAGGGGTAACTTTTGTCCCTGATCACGAATTCGAGGTCCGCTTTTTGATATCTCGTGACGGAGGGGCGGTACGACCCCTTCCATTTTTGAACATGCGAAAAAAAGGTGTTTTTCAATAATTTGCCGCCTGAAACGGTGATGGGATAGAAATTTGGTGTCAAAGGGACTTTTATGTAAAATTAGACGCCCGATTTGATTGCGTACTCAGAATTCCGAATAAAACTATTTTTCATCAAAAAAAACACTAAAAAAGTTTTAAAAATTCTCCCATTTTCCGTTACTCGACTGTAAAAAATGTTGGAACATGTCATTTTATGGGAAATTTAATGTACTTTTCGAATCTACATTGTCCCAGAAGGGTCATTTTTTCATTTAGAACAAAAATTTTCATTTTAAAATTTCGTGTTTTTTCTAACTTTGCAGGGTTATTTTTTAGAGTGTAACAATGTTCTACAAAGTTGTAGAACAGACAATTACAAAAAAATGATATATAGACATAAGGGGTTTGCTTATAAACATCACGAGTTATCGCAATATTACGAAAAAAAAGTTTTGAAAAAGTTGGTCGTCATCTATCATGGCCGTTCATGGTCACCCGGGCCGCGACAGACACGGACGACGAAACAAAGAGAAACGCAAAAAGTAACTTTTTCAAAACTTTTTTTCGTAAAATCGCGATAACTCGTGATGTTTATAAGCAAACCCCTTATGTCTATATATTAAAATTTTTGTTATTGTCTGCTCTACAACTTTGTAGAACATTATTACACTCTAAGAAATAACCCTGCAGAGTTAGAGAAAACACGAAATTTTAAAATGAAAAAAATTGTTCTAAATGAAAAAATGACCCTTCTGGGTCAATGTAGATTCGAAAAGTACATTAAATTTCACATAAAATGACATGTTTCAAAAATTTTTACAGTCGAGTAACGGAAAATGGGATAATTTTTAAAACTTTTTTAGTGTTTTTTTCGATGAAAAATAGGTTTTTTTCGGAATTCTGAAAAAAAAGTAAGTAAATCTTTCCCAGTACCTGAGGGGAACACCCTTGAAGAGTATCGGGGCCGGCATTTACAAAGCGGATTCAGTGGCAGTTTCATACTCAACTTAATGTTAACATGTTAAGGTTAATGTTAACATTCCATAGGTCGCCTCCCTAAGGTGTCGTGATAAGGTCCAGTTTGTGACGATACACTACCTTCCCTTTACTAAGCAATCGATTCCAGAAGGGAAAAGATCACCAGTTGTGTTGGTCCGATCCGGGATTTGAACCCCGATCTACCGCTTACGAGGCGGAAGCGTTACCACTGGGCTACGTGGCTCGGTCCTCGGAATTCTGAGTACGCCATCAAATCGGGCGTCTAATTTTACATAAAAGTCCCTTTGACACCAAATTCTATCCCATCACCGTTTCAGGCTGCAAATTATTGAAAAACACCTTTTTTTTCGCATGTTCAAAAATGGAAGGGGTCGTACCGCCCCTCCGTCACGAGATATCAAAAAGTGGACCTCGGATTTGTGATCAGGGACAAAAGTTACCCCTTGGGACAAATTTTCACGCAAATCGAAGAGGGGTCGGGGCAACTTTTCCCGATTTCGTGTGAGTTTGTAGAGAATTACCCAGATCGACGTCGTCGTGCTATCTTGTCGCATCCGCCATTTTGACGTTCCGAGAAAAAACGCGTTTTAATGTTTGACCTTGAATATTCAAAAACGAGAGCAGGCAATGTAAACAATAACAAACACGTTTTGTTTGGCTCACCATTCTGTGCATTGTCCCAAAGTTTGGTTGAAGTTGGTTGCTGGAGTCCCGAGTTATAATTACAAATGTTTACGGTAGTCTAGCTTGTACGTGCGACAAACGCATCCTGACTTTCCTGGCCTGAAATTCCTTTGGCCTTTTGTCGCACTTACATCAATTTTCATGGAGTGACAAGATAGCACGACAAGATTGAAACTACTTTCATATGTAAAGTGACAAAAATGCACGGAGTTTTTTCGGTTTTTGATGAATATCTCAGGATTGAAATCGAATTTTGGGGATCTGTGAAGGTCAAAAGGTGAGGCATTGTGAGCTGCACAAAATGGCGTTCTTAACTCAATTTGGCCCAAAATGCACGTACGACAAGATAGCACGATGGCGACGAGATACTAGTGGTTGGTACTAGCAATAGAGTACTTCGTTTTTTTCGCTGATTTTGACCATTTTTGACCAGCTTTTCAAAGTTGAATCGTAAGATTTGGAAAGTATTTTTATTTTAAATTACAACAAAATTTGCAAAAGAAATAAGAATTGCCCTTACCTTACCAGAAACAGCACCGTCTCGAGTAAGCACTAGGGGGCCCAGAAAAAATGACCCCCTGCTCAACAAGCGAAAAACTTTTTTTTTTTGGGTTATTTCAAGCATCTGTGTAAATTTTGAGCGAAATTGGATGAGAATAACCCAACAACAAGTTTAAGCAGAAATATTTCAGGAATGAATTTAGTTATTTTGTTGATTCCTGAAATATTTCAGAAAAAAATTGATTCTTCTTTTACAACCACTAGATCATTTTGTACATTTTTGAACCCTTCAAGACAATTGCAGAGCTTGTCAAAAATGAACATTTTTATTGTTGATAATCGAATTTTGGTCAATTCTATCAAATATTATGGGCAAAACACGATTTAAAAATGCTCTTTTTCAAATCGAGATTAAATGAGTTAAACATAAAAGGCCTCCGAGATATTTTCAGAAAATGTACTATAAAATGTGTACTTTCAGATGCTTCGAAGAGCAAACTCCACAACCTCTTCGAGTTATTCACATTTCAAAATGGCGTCTTTTTCATCGTATTTTGGCAATAACTTTCGTTTAAAAGGTCCGACTTTCGCTTTCTTGGAAGATAAATGTGTTTTGATAATCTCTACAATAGTCTAGAAGACACTAACTCGCTAAAATGATGAATGAAAGAACTTTTTTTTTAATTTTTTAATTTAAATTAAAAAAACTATTTTTTCAAAAACACCTCAACCTAAATTCAGCAAAGTTGCTCAGAATGCTGTTCCCTACAGTTTCTCTCAAGACACCGAAGCGCTATCTCGTCATCCCGCCAAAATAAAAATTCTGAACCACCCTTAAATTTGGACCACCCTAAAGTCCAGCATAACAAAAGATGCCACTATTGACCCTGATCAATTGTCCCGAAGACACCAAAGCTCTAAATCTTAACGTGTGGTCGCTGCCAATTTTGTCACGCTAGATTTAATTTTCAATGACATGTAATCTACTTAAATTGTATTGCACATTGAAAAGAAACAGTTTTTTCAGTCAGCACTTTGCTGGCTTTTTCTGTCAAAAAAAAAAAAAAAAAAAAATTTGGTTTTGGACCTCTGTGCGTTGATACCCGAGCCTGAAGTTAGCGAAAAAAATGTTTTCCATACAAAAATTACTTTTTTAAATCGTCAATAACTTTACAGGATCAAGTTTTACAGCTTTGGTTTGCAGAGAATAAAATTTTCAATAGAATCTCATTTTTTGGAATCTTTGGATGGAAGTAGCGCACCGTGCATAATAAACCATTTGAAAGTTAAGTTTTCCATACATTTTCCCATGCAAACTTCACCTTCGAGTATCAATGGGTAAATGATCTCGATTTTGCTCATATTTGGCCCATAGTCCTAAAATAGCTCAATGAACAATATTTAGCTTGTGGAGCGAGGTTTTGAGAAAAAAAAGTCCCATATTCTGGGCCACGCACGCAAATGTATGCCACTTACTGGCCAAGAAGATCAAATTTAATGCACTTTTGATCATAATTTATTTTTTTGCGAGACCATTACTCATCATTCTGTTGGCACACACATCCACACGCAAGATGCTTAACGAAAATCGCCATCGTTTTCAAAGCGCTTAATATATGAAATTGCTTCCAACTACCGGCAACATGTTCTTTTGAATACTAGTTATTCACTAACTTGAAAAATAATCTCGAAACACGTAAATAATTAGCAAGCACCATAAAAACTAAACCAAACGCTTCAAACCTTTTGACGTTTGGCTTTTGACGACCCATTCCAATCGAAGGCTGAAGAAAACCGAGCGAGAAGCGAAGGCAAATAAAGAACAAAGGGTGGCCATCAACACCACCAGCGCGCCTGTAGGAGTGAGCCAGTGCACCATGGGGTATTTCCATATAAGCGAGCGGCCAAAAATATTTTTTTGCTTTTTTGTGACTTTTTTGTGTTGTTTGTACTTAGTATAATGAAAACAAATGAATTTTGATATTTTTCCAAAAAAAAGTTTAATTTTCGGTTTTTTCATATATTTGAGGCCACATGCATTAAAGTGGTGAATTTTAATATTCTTGCTCTGTCTATTTGATGCACGGAATGGCGGTTTATGCTATGTTAAAGTTTCTGATTTACGTTCAATCTCCCTCCCCTTCTTCTTGAGTAAAATCCACCTCACTTTGAATGAATTTCTAATTTTAATAAACGTACCTAAGTACCAACAAAGTCATGAATATCAAATCAATTTCAAAACATGCATTGTAGGTACATTATTTCTTCCTCTGCAGGTAAAATAATATGCTTTTAACCAAGCGTATACGCGAAATCATTAATTTTCCTGCATGAATCAAAATATTCAAAATGGCATAACTCAAAAAGTGCACATAAGTGCACTTTGAAATTTAGAGACAAATTAGGACATGGTTCAAAATTTTGGCTGCAAAATTTTCAGATCGCACAAATGCACACAAATAAAGTACTCCATTAACAAAGTTGAAAAAAACTAAATTTTGAATAATAATCCATCTTTTTTGATTTTTATTATTTTTTTTAGCGTGTAAAAGTGTGTTTTGAAAAATGTTATTGAAAAGTTGAATCAATTACCTTTCTGAATATATATAATGATGCAGGAAAAATACATAAACAGCTACACAATACAACTATGAAAAATAATCATTTTTGTCAAAAACATGTTTTTTCTTACCATTTTCGCCTTTGAAGGTCTGCAATTCAGTGAATTTTGATCCTACAACTTTCAAACTCCGGATTTTTCTTAGTTAGAATGTTTATTTTCGAAAAAAAATACCAAAAAAATAATTAGAGTATGTCGGTTTTTCGATTTATGGCCGCCTGAAACCCCATAGTGAGTGATGCCAGGAACAGTGTGTTGAAAATATTGTTAACCATGAGTTTTTCAATTTAAAAATTTGTTTTGTCGTTTTTTATTACTAACTATTGCACAACAAATTAACAAAATAAAAAAAAGGTAAAGTTTTCACAAAAAGTCATCAATATGTTTTTTTGTTTTTTGTTTTATGTTTTTTATTTTTTGTTTTTAGTTTTTAGTTTTTAGTTTTTAGTTTTTAGTTTTTAGTTTTTAGTTTTTAGTTTTTAGTTTTTAGTTTTTAGTTTTTAGTTTTTAGTTTTTAGTTTTTAGTTTTTAGTTTTTAGTTTTTAGTTTTTAGTTTTTAGTTTTTAGTTTTTAGTTTTTAGTTTTTAGTTTTTAGTTTTTAGTTTTTAGTTTTTAGTTTTTAGTTTTTAGTTTTTAGTTTTTAGTTTTTAGTTTTAGTTTTTAGTTTTAGTTTTTAGTTTTTAGTTTTCAGTTTTTAGTTTTTAGTTTTTAGTTTTTAGTTTTTAGTTTTTAGTTTTTAGTTTTAGTTTTTAGTTTTTAGTTTTTAGTTTTTAGTTTTTAGTTTTTAGTTTTAGTTTTTAGTTTTTAGTTTTTAGTTTTAGTTTTTAGTTTTTAGTTTTTAGTTTTTAGTTTTTAGTTTTTAGTTTTAGTTTTTAGTTTTAGTTTTTAGTTTTTAGTTTTTAGTTTTTAGTTTTTAGTTTTTAGTTTTTAGTTTTTAGTTTTTAGTTTTAGTTTTTAGTTTTTAGTTTTAGTTTTAGTTTTTAGTTTTTAGTTTTTAGTTTTTAGTTTTAGTTTTTAGTTTTTAGTTTTTAGTTTTTAGTTTTTAGTTTTTAGTTTTTAGTTTTTAGTTTTTAGTTTTTAGTTTTTAGTTTTTAGTTTTTAGTTTTAGTTTTTAGTTTTTAGTTTTAGTTTTTAGTTTTAGTTTTTAGTTTTTAGTTTTTAGTTTTAGTTTTTAGTTTTTAGTTTTAGTTTTTAGTTTTTAGTTTTTAGTTTTTAGTTTTTAGTTTTTAGTTTTTAGTTTTTAGTTTTTAGTTTTTAGTTTTTAGTTTTAGTTTTTAGTTTTTAGTTTTTAGTTTTTAGTTTTAGTTTTTAGTTTTTAGTTTTTAGTTTTTAGTTTTTAGTTTTTAGTTTTTAGTTTTTAGTTTTTAGTTTTTAGTTTTTAGTTTTAGTTTTTAGTTTTTAGTTTTTAGTTTTTAGTTTTTAGTTTTTAGTTTTTAGTTTTTAGTTTTTAGTTTTTAGTTTTTAGTTTTTAGTTTTTAGTTTTTAGTTTTTAGTTTTTAGTTTTAGTTTTTAGTTTTTAGTTTTAGTTTTTAGTTTTTAGTTTTTAGTTTTTAGTTTTTAGTTTTAGTTTTAGTTTTTAGTTTTTAGTTTTTAGTTTTTAGTTTTTAGTTTTTAGTTTTTAGTTTTTAGTTTTAGTTTTTAGTTTTTAGTTTTTAGTTTTTAGTTTTTAGTTTTTAGTTTTAGTTTTTAGTTTTTAGTTTTTAGTTTTTAGTTTTTAGTTTTTAGTTTTTAGTTTTTAGTTTTTAGTTTTTAGTTTTTAGTTTTTAGTTTTTAGTTTTTAGTTTTTAGTTTTTAGTTTTTAGTTTTTAGTTTTTAGTTTTTAGTTTTTAGTTTTTAGTTTTTAGTTTTTAGTTTTTAGTTTTTAGTTTTTAGTTTTTAGTTTTTAGTTTTTAGTTTTTAGTTTTTAGTTTTTAACTAGATTATTCTAAACCTGTTTTCTCACGTGTGTAACATTGCTACTTGTTTGATTTGCTCGCTCAATTTTGCCAAACATACCCGCGGCAGTCCATCATCATTATCCGGAGGCCTCCGAGAACCCCCGTGAATCGGTGAATTCCGTCAAAACCACATCCAGATCCCTTCAACGCCACCCGGAGGCCAATTCCCCGGCTCGATGGAGCGAATTCCGACGACGTCGAACAAAACATGTGTGTGTGTGTGAGTAAACATAATTTCGGCACTGGTGCATTACTGGAAGTGAAGATAAACACAGACCGTGACTGCGTGCGTGCGTGAACTGGCTTGGCACGTTTGAAGTTTCGCATATAAACATTACGGAGCTCAACCTTAATGGAATGTTTGTATATGCCAATTTGTGCAATTCAATTAATTATGGCGTCGATTAGTGCGCTGATTTCCGGTTGTTTGCACGGCATTTTGGAATATTTTTCGCATTATTGGCCCAGGGATGTTGCTGATTTGGAAGTATTTCCTTGTTTGTACACATTTAAATAGTTTCGCCGGGAACCAATTTAATTAGAAATGCATTTCAAATATCATTCGCGAAAATCAACAACTGTCGCTCGGCCTTCACGTGTTCAATTCGACCAGAGTAAAATAATTACTTTCGTTGGTTCGATGGGTTCCGAGTAATGAAAATGACAAAACAATGTGTTTATTTGCATCGCAAAAGGACGCCTTATTAATTAACACTTTGTATGGGCAGAGATTTTATTTGCCAATACGAATGAAGCGTAATAAGTGCAATTGAATGCTCATTAACTGGGATGCAAATTTACATGCACTGATTGAGCGGAATTGTTGGAATGCACTCTTGATTGGTCGGTTGTGGATGTTGATGTCAGAATGTGAGTGTGTGTGATGCGATATTATGTATGTGATTCTGCCCGATGATATTCTGATGAATCAGTAACAGAAGTGGATTAATTTTCACAGGAACAGGATCATGAAGTTATTAGAAGTACAACAGTACAATGTTACATTTTCTATATCATTAGCAATGCAAATGTGTAGTGGACATAAGTGTAGCGTATGTGGCTTATGATTAATGATTCACAGCACGTGTTGTCAAGTGTTAATGTGTGTAATGAATCGGATAAACAAAATTGTAGAGCTCAATGGATATCATTACAAAGTAGCACATTACCGTAAAACGGGGTGACTTTGATAGCCGGGGTGACTTTGATAGGTTTGCGATATTTACGCGAAATGAAGAGTACAGTTGAAATACGTAAGGAATGGTTTAGAAACATACTGACCGTGGTAGAGAAGTGTTCGAAGTACCTCAACAAGAACTTTTCATAAAATTTTGACAAGTTTAAAAAGTTAGTTAATTATAGTTAAGAAAATGTTGATGAAAGTCATTAATTTAAACTTCTCAAAGTGTCATGATTTTCTCAATGAACATGATTTTTAATCGGAAAACGGAATGAATTTTCGGATTCTTTGGACAATTTTCCACTAGGAAAAGGTTAAAAAAATTGTAAATAATATATAATATTTTGTTTTTGAAACACAATTTAAAAAAATCACCAATTTTATAGGCAATTTCAATTGAACAAATTTCATGTAAAATGTGAAAATCTGTGATTCGTGCTTGAAATTCAGTATAAAATGCAATATAAATCGATAATTTTATAAACAAAACAAGTTTTAGCAAATTTCAGGCAAAATTCCGACTATTTAACAATTTTACCTAAAATTTATATGTATTTTGCTAAAAAGCTTATACACTTAGTTAACTAAATACAAACATTGATTTTTTTTTCTTAAAACTATATCAGCTACTTTAGTGATGGTACATTTAGCGTACAAATAAAGTTTGAACATCTTAAATATGATTTTAACAAGAAAACCTATGACTATCAAAGTCACCCCGGAATTAAAACTAAAATTTTTAACGTAGCTATTTTTCTAAACATTATTGAAAAAAAATTTTTTTTCTAAATAGTGCATGGACTTTGTGTGGCCTACCCCAGTACATGTTTTAAAAATAATAATCTTGAAAAAAACCTTGCCTGCTCGAAAATATTCCAAAAACAAATTGAAATCCTATCAAAGTCACCCCGGTTTACGGTAGTTTATTTTAATTCAGCAATTCCTCACGAAAACAGCACCGAAAAAAATAAATTTTGGATTGTAAAGGCTCTCTGTTTTTATTCAATTGCGCTTGAATATAACAAAATTATATAAAAGTATTACCTACGTTCCAGGGTTTGCTTATAAACATCACGAGTTATCGCGATTTTAAGAAAAAAAAAGTTTTGAAAAAGTTGGTCGTCGTTGATCATGGCCGTTCATGGTCACCCACGACAGACACGGACGACGAAATAAATAGAAACTCAAAAAGTAACTTTTTTTTAAAAATACGAACCCCTTCATAATCCCCCTTCCCTTCTTACCCTACCTCTACTAACCCCGAGTAGGTCGCGGGTAATCGGTTTCCCTCCCACTAACATTTACACACAAGATCCTCTGTAATTACTATTGGCTTTAAGTGAAATGTAATTACAAAGGCGACTCGGTCCTAACCAGGTCCCAGCATCAAAAAAGACTTAATAAAAATAATTTTATAAAAAAAAAACTTTTTGAAATCTTTTTTTTTCGTGAAATCGCGATAACTCGTGATGGTTACAAGCAAACCCTTTTTGTTTCAATATAATTTTTTTATTGTCTGCTCAAGAATTTTGTAGAACATTGTTACACTCTAAAAAATAACCCTGCTAAGTAAGAAAAAACACATAATTTTAAAATGAAAAATGTTGCTCTAAACATAAAAAAGGCCCTTCTGGGTTAAAATAGATGTTCCAAAAATTTGTATAGTTGAGTAACGGAAAACGGAACTTCTATCATGCTGATCAATACCGGCGCCGGCCACGACCAGTGGTAGGGTCCGACACTTGAGTGATAGAGACCGCCCAATCGACTGCATCTCCGACAACGTATCACATGAGTTTTGAGGGGGTTAGTAGATGGGTATGAGATCAGGATTCACGAGTGGCAATGATGTGATAAGATAAATACTTGATTATTTAAAAAGTTTGTTTAATCGAACGCGTGCCAACCGAGCAGTAGTGCTGTGATAACGGGAAATGGAAGAGTTAAAAAAGTTGCTTTTTAATAGAAAAATTTTTGCCCTCCTCACATTACTGAGTAAAGGCTATAAAATCACTCGAAAAACTCCTAGACCCACCTTCATGTATACCTATCGACTCAGAATCAAATTTTGAGCAAATGTCTGTGTGTGTGGTGGGATGTTGATCAAAAAATTGTCACTAGATTATCTCGACATTGGCTGAACCGATTTTGTCCGTTTTGGCCTCATTTGATTCGTCTTGGGGTCCCATAAGTCGCTATTAAATATTATGCAGTTTAGTTAAGTACTTCAAAAGTTATGCTAAAAAACGATTATCACTAAAGTTCGGAAGATTGTAAAAAGGATGGTTTTTGTAAGAAAACCCGTCATGTTCTACGTTTTCAGAAAGGTATTTAAAAGACCTTTCTAACGCAACCAAAACATTGAAGATCTGACAACACTATCAAAAGTTATAAGCACTTAAGTGTTATTTAAGCACTTTCTGGAGGCTGGATCTCAGAAATTTTGATGAAAACGTTGTCCGGATCTATCATGCGACCCTGTCGTTGGATAGGATATCATAAGACCTACCCTATCATAAGTTGTAAGCACATACAGTATGTAAAAAAAAGTATTTACACCCCTTGGGCACTATGCACATTTTGTGATAAAACATGTAACAATTTAAAGTTTGACAGAAACCTAGTACTACATTTTGTTCAGAAACTCATGCCGAACATTTTGCTACAAAAAGCTCATGAAAAGATGATTTCTATAAAAAGTTATATAACAAATACTATTACGAAAATAAAAAAGGTGCAAAAAAAGTTTGTACACCTTTCGAAAAATTAACATAAATAATGTTATTTGTTGACAAATCACCATAAATCCAGTCTCCCAACTTCAAATAGCCATCCTTGACTGATTAAAAAAATAATTTGGATTGAATATAAAGTTTACTAACTACTTAGTATAAAAGTTTATATAACTCTGGAAAATCTATATAAAGCTTATCTAAACTTAATTTTGCAAACTTTTAATTCAACTAAATGTCAATATATTACCATAGAATTGCTAAATAAACATTTTGGAGTGTGTATAACACCGTTTTGGGGGTCTTTGTATCGATAGAATAGATTTCTCGTTGGAATTTAGTACCATCCCGGAATTACGTCGTCGGAAAATCCGCCGGCATCTGAACCGGTCCACAATTCACAATTCAACCTAGGTGGCATTAGAAAAGGGCATAAAATTTCCGATCTTTTGATACCCATACATCCAGGTTTTCTATAAAACCCACGTTTTTAAATACCTAGACAAAAACGTTGTTATGGTTTCGTTTGAGCAACCTGCCAAAAATGTATGGAATTTCGTAATTTTTGTTCTCGTTGATCAAACTTACTTTTTGCCCAGGTATTTAACAAAGTGGGTTTTATAGAAAACCTGGATGTATGGGTATCAAAAGATCGGAAATTTCATGCTCTTTTCGATGCCACATAGGTTAACTTGTAAATTGTGGACCGGTTCGGATGCCGGCGGGTTTTCGGACGACGTAATTTCGGATTGGTACGGAATTCCAACGAAACTCTATTCTAGCGATACAAAGACCCCCAAAACGGTGTTATACCCACTCCAGAATGTTTAAATAGCAATTTTATGGTAATATAATGACATTTAGTTAAATTGATAGTTTGCAAAATTTAGTTTAAATAAGTTTTATAAGAGTTATATAAACTTTTATACTAAGTAATTAGTAAACTTTATATTTTATCCAAATATTTTTTTTAATCAGTCAAGGAAGCCTATTTGGAGTTGGGAGACTGGATTATGGTGATTTGTCAACAAATAACATTATTTATGTTAATTTTTCGAAAGGTGTACATCAGGGGTGCTCAAAGTTTTTGGAGGCCGGGCCAAATTTGAAGCTTAAATGAGGTTGCGGGCCAAATATACAAAAAAAGGTTGTAAAAAAATAAATTTCGTTATTTTAATTTAATAGATTAAATTTTTGTTATTTTAAAAAATGTCAATTCAAAATAATAGAAAATACAAAATAACGGTTTTCTATCGGTATTGTTGATTTTATTGTTTCAGGTATCTGAAAAAAAATGTTCAGCTGAATGTACTTGCGTTTCCAAAAAAAAATTGTTTTTATATTTCGAAAATGGTGACATAACATGTTGAAAAATTTATCTAAAGGCGTAATTTTATCTTTAAGTTTAGTGTGGCTTATGAAAAATCGCTGATCGCCAGAATTTCAACATTTCAATGTAAAAAAAGTAAGCTTCCGTATAGTTAGACTGCAATCATTATTTAAAAAAAGTATTCGAAAAAAAAAAACATTTATATATTTCAACGAAAATAAACTTAAATTTAAATTATTTTTCATAACCCTAAACATGTTCAAATGATTCTAAATGCAAAGGAATGCATATTTAATAAATTTCAGCTGATTGCACCTAAATTTCGTTTTTTTTAGTTTTAAATTTTTTAGGAAATATATTTTTGCTCCTTGTTTCCGAGCCAATTTTTTCAACGAAAGCTTTGAAAAATATTTGCAACAAACTTGATCCTCAGATTTCCACAATTTGTCTGCCTGAATCAGTTGGTAGTCAATCAGATACGATATCTAACTGTAATGAGTTCAAATCCCGAAGGAAGTGCAATGTATGTTTCAGGGTCAGTTCATAAAAGGGTTATTATGACTTGCAAATTAGTAAAAAAAACTTATATTTTGGCAAATATTACAGAATTCTACCTAAGTCAAACTTGAACATTTTTTTAATATTTCTAAAAATGTTTGATGAAAGTTTTAACGATATTTACTAGTTTCACTCACATTGAAACCTGTGAAATTGTTTTAATTATTAAATATTATGAACAATTTTTTTGTATCCTAAAGTGGGGATCAAAATATTAATAAATCATAAGTTTTTTTTTATTAACAAAAAATAAAAAAATTAGCATATAAAAGTTTAAAATAAACCTTAACGTTGAAAAAGTAAAAAATAAATTTACAAGTGATCAACGGGCCATTTTACATGATCATTCAAAATGGGCCCGCGGGCCACAAAATATCACCTCGCGAGCCACGTTTGGCCCGCGGGCCATACTTTGGTCACCCCTGGTGTACATTGTACAAACTTTTTTTGCACCTTTTTTAATTTTTGTTATAGTATTTGTTATATAACTTTTTATAGAAAACATCTTTTCATGAGCTTTTTGTAGCAAAATGTTCGGCATGAGTTTCTGAACAAAACGTAGTACTAGGTTTCTGTCAAACTTTAAATTGTTACATGTTTTATCACCAAATGTGCATAGTGCCCAAGGGGTGTAAATACTTTTTTTACATACTGTAAGTGCCCAGAAATATGAAGATCTGATGGTATTAATTATATATCAAGTTGATAGAACACTGAAAAGTCTGTCCTTTTGTGTCTATTTTGGATAGCATTACCCTTTAAATGTGAGGAAGGCACCAAACACCTGAGGGTTGATCAAGCAACGTATTTTTTTTTGGAATTTTGAGTACGCCATTAAATCGGGCGTAAAATCCCTCCGTAAAAACCCTCCGTCACAAGATATCAAAAAACGGACCTCAGATTCGTTATCAGGGACAAAAGTAACCTCTTAGGACAAAGTTTCACGCAAATTAAAGAGGGCTCGGTACAACTTTTAAAGATTTCTTTTGAGTTGGTATATAATTACACATAATTTATTTAAGATTGTAACAAATCCGTATTCAAGATACAGATTATGGAATATTTGGATGGATAGCTCCCAAATTCTTATAATGTCAATTGGCTTTCATCCAAAAAGAAAAAACACATCAGAAAATCTTTTTTTAAAGGTTCTATAAGCAATGAACATTTTTGAAAAAGATTAAAGAACTTCATTTTCAAGATACAATAAAATGGCTGGCATTTTAGCTTCTTGTAAAGTATTTTTTTATAATGTTCATGTCTGTTGCGTTACAACTCTAAGTTTAAAACATTTCATGATACGTTAAGCCTCAATATATTGAAAATTTGCTTTAAAATTTGAGAAAAAAGATATACAACCATATCACACCCTGATGAACACTATCCAAAATATTGTCCCAAGTGCAGACAAAGCCCATTTCAAATTTTCTAAATGGGACGAAATAAAAGCCAATTTCCAAACCCCTTTCTCCGCTCAGCCTTCCCAACAATTACCTTTCTAACCTTTGAAAACATTCCACCATCGTTCTGGTCGGTAGTTCCGGGGTGGCGTAAACTTTGGAATCACTTCCGAGTATCGGGCACAAGCGTATGCAAAACAACTATTAAAGTTATAATGAAATTTAATAATAAATTTATTGTGGTTGTTGCGCGCTGCAAAATTCATGAACAAAAGCCGCCGACGTCCAGCTTCGGCCGGGACTGCAGGTTTGGTCGATTTGTTGGTCACTTTTGTCTGCCCACCCATGCCAGGGTTATTCGGTTCCAGCAGAGGACAGAATGAACGGGTTCGATTCTGGTCAGCGCACCGCATTGACTGGCGGTGTGTGCTGGGTTTGATTGAGTGGGGCTGGGTGCCACATTGACGGAATGATGCGGTGACAGGTGGTGGGGGAAATTAGGAACGATTTGATAGACATATGTCCTAGAATTTAAACTTATTGTCGTAATGTTTTTTGAATTCGCATGAAAAATAAAAAAAAGAAAAGAGCATCCCTAAAATTAATTAAAAACGATTCTGGTCAACTCACGGTAGACTGAGCAATGGGTACATAGTTTAGTTTAGTTTAGACAGAAATAGCAATCTATATTTTGGTTTATTCATGTGGACTCGGTTGTGTGCTGTCACTTGCAGGATACAATAAAGCTAATGCATTTTTGTGAATTAATTGCCTTTGTCCAATTCAGGGAAGATGGCTTGGTCTACGGACAAATTGTTTGCACTTCATGTCGATAACATACATGTTGTAGTTTGGAATTAAATTTGCGGAAAGGTAGTCAAAATTGAACAATTCAACTCTAATCAGAAGCAACACACATTTTCGACCATAAAACAACTGAAGTGCTTTCCTAGTTCCTACTGTCAAATAAAGTCAAATTTGCTAAACGATTTTGTATGGGGATCATTGAAAGTCATTTTTAAGCTATTCCCGAGAAGGGCTAACTAACACAAGTATTCCAAATGTTGGTATAACTTGGGCAAAGAACCCTTGTGCCCTTGGTTTCACAGGAATAGATGGTAAAATACAATGAAATCATACCAAAATCTTGAATGTGGAAGAACACAACAATAGCAAAACATGTTATTCAAAGAGTAAAATAATACCACAAAATAAAAACAATTCAATACCTAGTTGAGGTCTTCCGGATTTTTGAACATTGCTGGAATACCAAAACTTGGTTTTGCCATGGTTCTATTTACAGTCGTGCCTCGGTTTAGCACCGCATATGGGGGATGCAAAACCGAGGCGTGCATAACCGAGGCACAGAGCTTATGGGATTTTGGCTATATGGGAGACATTGGCTATAATTCTATAAATAATCATGCAAACATCAAAAAATTATAGTGTTTTGGAATCGGGATGATGTCAGCTATCCATTAAAATTATTATTTCATGAAAGTTTTCACAAAAATACGTATTTTTCCTGTATATTGAAAATGCATATTTTTTCTCTAAAAAAATCCAAAACTATATTGTTATTGCAAAATGGGTATCAAATGATCAGGTTTTTTTCATACATTTTTGATGTAATAACAACATTTTTAGAAAATACTCAAAATTTTCACAAAACTACGTATTTTCGAAAAAATACTCAAAATTTCAATTTTTACAATATGGGTATCAAACGATCGGGATTTTTTCATACATTTCGAATGTAATAACAACATTTTTAGAAAATACTCAATGTTTTCACAAAACTACGTATTTTCGAAAAAAATACTCAAAATTTCAGTTTTTACAATATGGGTATCAGACGATCGGGATTTTTTCATACATTTCGAATGTAATAACAAAATTTTTTGAAAATACTCAAAATTTTCACAAAACTACGTATTTTCGAAAAAAATACTCAAACGTATTTTCAAAAAAAATACTCAAAATTTCCGTTTTTGCAATGTGGGTATCAAACGATCGGGATTTTTTCATACATTTCTAATGTAATAACAACATTTTTAGAAAATACTGAAAATTTTCACAAAACTACGTATTTTCGAAAAATATACTCAAAATTTCAGTTTTTATAATATGGGTATTAAACGATCGGGATTTTTTCATACATTTCGAATGTAAAAAAACATTTTTTTGAAAATACTCAAAATTTTCACAAAACTACGTATGATACCCATATTTTAAAAATTGAAATTTTGAGTATTTTTTTCGAAAATACGTAGTTTTTTGAAAATTTTGAGTATTTTCTAAAAATGTTGTTATTACATTTGACATGTATGAAAAAATCCCGAACGTTTGATACCCACATTGTAAAAACGGAAATTTTGAGTATTTTTTTCAAAAATACGTACTTTTGTGAAAAATTTGAGTATTTTCTAAAAATGTTGTTATTACATTCGAAATGTATGAAAATATCCCGATCGTTTGATACCCACATTGTAAAAACGGAAATTTTGAGTATTTTTTTTTCAAAAATACGTAGTTTTTTGAAAATTTTGAGTATTTTCAAAAAATCTTGTTATTATATTCGAAATGTATGAAAAAATCCCGGTCGTTTGATACCCATATTATAAAAACTGAAATTTTGAGTATTTTTTCGAAAATACGTAGTTTTGTGAAAAATTTGAGTATTTTCGAAAAATGTTGTTATTACATTCGAAATGTATGAAAATATCCCGATCGTTTGATATCCACATTGTAAATACGGAAATTTTGAGTATTTTTTTCGAAAATACGTAGTTTTGTGAAAATTTTGAATATTTTCTAAAAATGTTGTTATTACATTCGAAATGTATGAAAAAATCCCGACCGTTTGATACCCACATTGCAAAAACGGAAATTTTGAGTATTTTTTTCAAAAATACGTAGTTTTGTGAAAATTTTGAGTATTTTCAAAAAATCTTGTTATTACATTCGAAATGTATGAAAAAATCCCGATCGTTTGATACCCATATTTTAAAAATTGAAATTTTGAGTATTTTTTTCGAAAATACGTAGTTTTGTGAAAAATTTGAGTATTTTCTAAAAATGTTGTTATTACATTCGAAATGTATGAAAATATCCCGATCGTTTGATACCCACATTGTTAAAACGGAAATTTTGAAACAAATATTTTTGGATTTTTCTAGAGAAAAAAAATGCATTTTCGAAATACAGGAAAAATACGTATTTTTGTGAAAATTTTAATGAAATAATAATCTTAATGGATAACTGACATCATCCCGATTCCAAAACACTATAATTTTTTGATGTTTGCATGATTATTTATAGAATTATAGCCAATGTCTCCCATATAGCCAAAATCCCATAAGCTCTGTGCTTCAGTTAAGCACTGAGCCGTGCTTAACCGAGGCAGCTGAACGGTGCAAAACCGGGGCAGTGCAAAACCGAGGCGTGCAAAACCGAGGCATGACTGTATTGGTATTTCCACGCTCTTGGAATATCATATTTTGATTTTTCGGAGGTTTTCCACTTACATGATTTTTGTATGATTTCATGTTATTTCACGATCTATTACTCGTTAACCAAGAGCACATTATGATCGCTGTTATTTGCAAAAGTTAAAACAAAATTTGGTATTTTCATCACAATGCTCCACATGCAACAGCAAAATCTAATCACCTGATGTGATAATAAATCTATCAATTGAGTCCTTAATCAAAGTATGTGGAATAACCGTATTTAAATAAAAGCAGCGATTTCACGAATTTTCGTGGTCAATTTAAAAAATCTCCATTAATTTTTTTTTTTGGTTTAAAGTTATTTTAGCGCAAAACACAACACGACATTTTTGAAGATGATGTCAGTATTCGCCTCAGTTTCATTAAGGTATGATAGATTTGGGCTAACTGAACACGCTCCAATTGACGGAATTAAATTTTAGTGGATTCCCTGCCAATAAATAAAATTATAAATTTGGGAACAAATTTTTAAGCAACCATGCGCACCCACGTTTATCTATAGAAATCGCAAAAATAAGGGGGTGCGCATGGTTGCTTACATGAGGGAACGCATGGTTGTTTATCATGATTCCATAGCGTTAATTAAAGTGCCTAATAGAAAGAGGGGACACGAGAAACTGAGAACCCAGCGATTTTCTGTCAAAAAATTGAGCACCCCCAAGATCTTACACTTAAGGTGCTTACAATCTTTACTTCGTCCATAGGATTTGTCAAAAAACGAACACCTTCCATTCGCTTGGTAAAATTTGAGTGACCAACTGTGAGTGGCATTGCATTTTGAGTGCCTTGTCCTCACTTTCTATTAGGCACTTTGGCGTTTATACCCAAATTACAATTTTATTTTTTGCAGAGAATTTACTAAAACTCAATTCTGTTGATTGGTGCGTGTTCACGGATCCCAATCTATCATACCTTAACGAAACTGAGGCGTTTATTGACATCAACTTCAAAAATGTCGAGCTGTGTAATGACCTTGACCTTGAAATTTGTCAACATTTGCCCATGGGTAATTCTCTACCAACTCTCACGAAATCGGGAATAGTTGCCGAGACCCCTCTTCTATTTGCGTGAAACTTTGTACTAAGGAGTAACTTATGCCCCTGATCACGAATCTTAGGTCCGTTTTTTGATATCTATATTTTTCAATAATTTGCAGCCTGAAACGGTGATGAGATAGAAATTTGGTGTCAAAGCGACTTTTATATAAAATTATGGCTTACTCAGATATTTTTTTTGTAAAATCGGGATAACTCTTGATGTTTATAAGCAAACCTCTCATGTCTATAAATCATTTTTTTGTAATTGTCTGCTCTACAACTTTGTAGAACATTATTACACTCTAAAAAATAACCCTGCAAAGTGAGAAAAAACTCGAAATTTAAAAATGAAAATTTTTGTTCTAAATGGAAAAGACCCTTCTGAGTCAATGTATATTCGAAAAGTACATTTTTTTACAGTCGAGTAACGGAAAATGAGAGATTTTTTAAACTTTTTTATCTCAAATTTCTATCTCATCACCGTTTCAGGCTGCAAATTATTGAAAAAGTCCTCTTTTTTCGCATGTTCAAAAATGAAAGGGGTAGTACCACCCCTCCGTCACAAGATATCAAAAAACGGACCTCGGATTCGTGATCAGGGGCATAAGTTACCCCTTAGACCAAAGTTTCACGCAAATCAAAGAGGGGTCGGGCAACTGCTGTGTGAGTTGGCGGAGAATCACCCACCACAACTTTGCCCAAGACACCAAATCGATCAAAAAATTCCTTCAAAAGATACAGATTTTTTAAATTTTCCTGCATCATTTTTGTATGGACAGCTGCCAAATTTGTATGGGCAATTATGTGGACAAACTTATGATGTAAAATGGCTTCTTTGGGCATATCGAAGGCACCAAAAAGTTTCAGTCGGATTAAAAATTCAAAAATTAAAATTCTAAAAAAAGACCGATTTTGTAGAGAATTGTCCTAATATACAGTCATGCCTCGGTTTTGCACGCCTCGGTTTTGCACTGCCCCGGTTTTGCACCGTTCAGCTGCCTCGGTTAAGCACGGCCCAGTGCTTAACTGAAGCACAGAGCTTATGGGATTTTGGCTATATGGGAGACATTGGCTTTAATCGTATGAAAAATCATGCAAACATCAAACAATTATAGTTTTTTGGAATCGGAATGATGTCAGTTATCCATTAAAATTATTATTTCATGAAAATTTTCAAAAAATACGCATTTTTCCTGTATTTTCAAAATGCATTTTTTTCTCTCTAAAGAATCTTAAAATATATTGTTATTGGAATATGGGTATCAAATGATCAGGTTTTTTCATACATTTCGGATATAATGACAACATTTTTAGAAAATACTCCAAATTTTTCACAAAACTACGTTTTTTTCGAAAAAAAAATACTCACAATTTCAATTTTTACAATATGGGTATCAAACGATCGGGATTTTTTCATACATTTCGAATGTAATAACAACATTTTTAGAAAATACTCAAAATTTTCACAAAACTACGTATTTTCGAATAAAATACTCAAAATTTCAATTTTTTCAATGTGGGAATTAAACGATCGGGATTTTTTTCATACATTTCAAGTGTAATAACAACATTTTAAGAAAATACTCTAATTTTTCACAAAACTACGTATTTTCGAATAAAATACTCAAAATTTTCGTTTTTACAATGTGGGTATCAAACAATCTGGATTTATTCATACATTTCGAAAGTAATAATTGAGTATCGTGCAAGCAGTGGTGATGGGAAGGTGGATTTTTGTGGTGTTCTCTTTGTGCTATGTTCGTGTTCATGTTCGAGTCATGCATGCAGTGGGGGGGTCATTGTGGTAATTGATATTATTGCGCGTCAGTATCGTGTACGCAGCAGGGCCAGGAAGATGGTTTTATGGTTGTGTTCGTTTTGTAATGTATTTGTATTAAAATCTAGCATGGCTTTTTGTGGTGATGGTATGGTTTTGGTAGTGGTGGTGGTGGTGTTAAAAAAAAACAAACGTTCAATTTACTAACATTGAGTCCAAAACCTCCCTACAAACATCTATACCACTAGGTGACGTAGAGATTTCTGCGCATTCTAGATAGATGTTTACTAACATACCTTCCAATCCCCGAGGTTAGCAAGGTACCGGCCAGGAGCCCCTTATCTTACTGGATAGTATTACACGCTCATCTAAAGAGGAAAACATGGTATCTCCCGTGTTGGAATATTGTAACCGGATGAGAGTCTAGTGCTATCATACGTTTAATTACAGTTAAACAGCAAGATAAGCGTTGTGCAGCCATCCGGAATTGTGCGACCTTTATTGCTAATGCTAATGCTAATGCTAACATTTCGAAAGTAATAACAATATTTTTTTATAATACTCAAAATTTTCACAAAAGTACGTATTTTTGTAAAACTTTTCAAAATTTCAGTTTTTACATATGGGTATCAAATAATCAAATCATTTTTTTTTTCAAAAATATGTAGTTTTGTGAAAATTTTGAGTATTTTAAAAAATATATTGTTATTACTTTCGAAATGTATGAAAAATCCCGATCGTTTGATACCCACATTGTAAAAACGGAAATTTTTAGTATTTTTTTTTCGAAAATACGTAGTTTTGTGAAAATTTTTAGTATTTTCAAAAAATATTGTTATTACTTTCGAAATGTATGAAAAAATTCCAATCGTTTGATACCAACATTGTAAAAACGGAAATTTTGAGTATTTTTTCGGAAATACGTAGTTTTGTGAAAATTTGGAGTATTTTCAAAAAAATATTGTAATTACATTCGAAATGTATGAAAAAATTCCAATCGTTTGATACCAACATTGTAAAAACGGAAATTTTGAGTATTTTTTTCGGAAATACGTAGTTTTGTGAAAATTTGGAGTATTTTCAAAAAAATATTGTAATTACATTCGAAATGTATGAAAAAATTCCAATCGTTTGATACCAACATTGTAAAAACGGAAATTTTGAGTATTTTTTTCGGAAATACGTAGTTTTGTGACAATTTTGAGTATTTTCTAAAAATGTTGTTATTACATTTGAAATGTATGAAAAAATCCCGATCGTTTGATACCCATATTGTAAAAATTGAAATTTGGAGTTTTTTTTTTTTCAAAAAGACGTAGTTTTGTGAAAATGTTCAGTATTTCCTAAAATGTTGTTATTACATCCAAAATGTATAAAAATACACATATTGCAATAACAATATACTTTTGGTTTCTTTAGAGAAAAAAAATCATTTTCGAAATACAGGAAAAATACGTATTTTTGTAAAAAATTTCATGAAATAATAATTTTAATGGATAGCTGACATCATCCCGATTTCAAAACACTATAATTTTTTGATGTATGCATGATTTTTCGTACGATTAAAGCCAATGTCTCCCATATAGCCAAAATCCCATAAGCTCTGTGCCTCGGTTATGCACGCCTCGGTTTTGCATCCCCCATATGCGGTGCTAAACCGAGGCATGACTGTATTTCGAAATCTACAAGAAGGGTCATTTTTCAATTTAGAACAAAATTTTTCATTTTAAAATGTCGTGTTTTTTTTTAATTTGCAGGGTGACTTTTTAGAGTGTAACAATGTTCTACAAAGTTGTAGAGCAGACAATTACAAAAAAAAATAATGTAAAAATCGAAGGGGTTTTCGCGATTTTACGAGAAAAAGTTTTGAAAAAGTTACTTTTTGCGTTTCTCTTTGTTTCGTCGTTCATGTCTGTCGCGGGTGACCGTGAACGGCCATGATCAATGACGACCAACTATTTTGCTATTTCTGAAGAAAAAAACTCTTTTCACGTGTTAAGCCTCATTTAAAAATCAAATGCAAAGCGCCAGTTCCTGTTACGTCCAATCAAGCTCATATTTGGGATTGAGACTATCCAAGTGGATCACCATTACCACATGGTTGAGCAAGTGGTAAAAATAATTATCGCACCACAAAACTGGCCCAAGCATGTTGATAATTTATGCATGGTCGAAAGTCACGTTTCTAAATCTCCGTCACCATCAGAACAGAACTCTCCTAGAGTCCGTTCAGTTTTGGAACCACCACACGTGGTCTGCACCATGGTGGTGAAATTAAAACGAAATCTGGTACAAGTGGACCTGCCAATAGCTAGCGTCATCATCATGGTTGGCAGCATGTTACCTCTCGAAAAGTGTACACGTGAACATTACACACACGGATTTCCTGGCGCTGGCTATGGAAGGTTTGCATGTTACTGTATTGGCCACCACCGCGTGGTCACTTCTAGTTATTGGCAATAATTTTAGTGGCATTCGAGCTGAAAAGTACCCTCTGGTACATGTTTTTAGCGGTTGCCGTGACACCGGCTGCAGTAGGTCGATTATATTCATCGATGGTCTCGATCGTTATTGCAACGGGGTATTAAAATGCAAATTTTGATATTGTGAAAATTACAGTAAATAATTGTTATGCTTAAATTTCAACACAAGTTTGCTGGATATAGATTTATTTAACTTATCAAATTCAAAACACTTTTATTTTAAATTCTGCTTAACGCTTTTTCACTAGATCAATTATTAACCCCACTTCTAAACATAAAACCACAACTTGGTATCATTATCAAACAGTTTCCTGAAAAGAGCATCTCTTCACTCGAGCACAATATCATCACACATCGATTCATGAGTACCAATTCTGGACGACCCACTCTGTCCGTGGAATGGACCCCCTCCCCACCCACTTCGATGGGCAGTAATTAAATATCCCCCGTGCTCATGTGTGGTGAAATTGGGCTGTTTTTAAGAGGATAAGGGACACAGGGATCGGTACCGTGCCGGCCTGAAATTGAGCAATTGAATGTTGCCAATTTTAATACTCCGACAGAGACTAATGACTGTTAAGTGGGTTCAATTATTTGCCAAGTGATTTCATTTAGCGCGGACAAAGGTTTCTGAAAAAAGGGATAGTTGATTGGGGCATAGATAGAGAGAAGCGTGGGTAAATTAAATAGTTTTTGTAACTAATCGATTTATTTTGAGTTAAACCTTTTTGATTTCTTTAAATATGTTTAAGGGTAAACAAAAAAAACAAAAGCACAAAAATACCAAAACACAAAAATTGAAAAATACAATAATACCTACAAAAAAACCCGCTTGAATCCCACCTGGGGGAGCCTTTCTTACTAAAGAATATAACAATGGTAGAACTTCTTTCAATTCATAACATTGACTAAGTTTATTTATAACGTCAGCAATAAAGAAAGTCTTATGAAGAAAGCAAATTATTATAAATGATATGTTTTTCAAAAGAAATAAAAAACGCAATTTTCACCAAAACAATATTTTTAATCGTACATATTCTTAACCAAACAAGCGTTTATGACAAACGCGAGCAGAGCAAGCTTCCCATGCGCCAGTGACAAAGCACACCGCGGTTTTGGTGTTCTTGTTTTGGTACGATGTCATAAACCGAACAAAGCAGGCGCAAAGAAAAACCGAGGTACAAGTGAACCGCGTGTGCCGCACGGTGCAGGGAAGCTAGCCATAGGGGGATGGCGTCGCTATTTTTAGACCACGTTTTCCACTTTTTCTCATCGAAACCGACTACTTTATCGACTTAATTTTGCTGGGCGAGATAGGACGCCCTCTATTTTTAGACGATGACTCAACACTTTTCCACTCTTGCACCTCAAAAAACCAGGTGGCAGCACGATGTAACGCCACGTCCCTATTCAGCTTCTACACCCAAAATTCCGAGTCGAGAGAATCGTTACCTCAAAATTTATTGAGGGCTCAGAGCCAAAATCGAGAGAATAATTTTATCAACTCACACCACCATAACAAATGAGTTCATTCGTTAATTGATGCAATAAATCTCCAACAAGTGTCATACATCGACATCTAACCACTCCTTAGCCACCAAGCTGTGGTGGCCGAGGCAGTAAAGACCATGAGTTAGTATGTCAAAGGTCTACGGTTCGATTCCCGTAGTCGACACTTTTGGTTTTTTTGTTTTGACGGATGAACTTTTTTTGCAAATGAACCTCGAGAGGATAATTCTTTCACCCATCTCGAGCTGTGTTCTCTGTGTCCGTAAATGGTAACACTATTCTTTCGTCTCGATGCAATTATTCTCTCGGACAACCGCTGCCCAGTTTTGGGTGTACGAAAGTGACAGAGTCAGAGAAAGCTATTTTTACAACCGCACCACTACACACTCAATCGCAAGTACCTTAGATAGAAAGCCATTGGCGTCGCCAGCTTTGAAAACTTTGAAAACGATATAAACGATGAAATGCTTAGAAAGCTCCTATTGGAATTGCGTTGATCAACGCGTTGATTATCGATAACACTACTCGACAAAACAAAACTTGTGTCAAGGGATTGACGATATCTCATCCGTTCCTGAGAGAAAAGGCATCCCCGAATCCGATGCATTCGACAGAATTTGATTTTATGTCCACGCGGACTGATGCAAATCTGGTAAATTTTTTAACATAAAAAATCGAACAATTTAAAAAAAAACCATGCGTCTCCTCCCAATTATATGAGCCATCTACAAGAATATGGAAGCGCCTGGTGCATAGCCATTTCCTTTAAGCACAACGGAAACAACCAATACAAATGTATAAAAAAGTTGTCAAGTTCTCGGGGGGTCCACAGCTAGCATTTTTGTACGATTATAAAAATAAATATTAAAAGTTTAAAATTAATTTATTTAAAAACATATTTTTGATTTATTTGTTTACTAAAATTTTATGTATCTTAAAGGTCTTAAAGGTCATCCAAGGACTCCTGGAGTTAAGATCTACGAGTCTACCGCCGTAACAAGCAAAAGGTCGTGAGATTTTGACCCCGGATCATGTGCGTATAGCATCAATGGATATGGTAGACTACTATATGAATGTGTTGGGATGTTCATGGTCATCCAAGGACTCCCTGGAGTTAAGATCTACGAGTCTACCGCCGTAACAAGCAAGAGGTTGTCGGATTTTGACCCCGGATCATGTGCGTATAGCATCAGTGGATATGGTAGACTACTGTATGAATGTGTTGGGATGTTCATGGTCATCCAAGGACTCCCTGGAGTTAAGATCTACGAGTCTACCGCCGTAACAAGCAAGAGGTCGTCGGATTTTGACCCCGGATCATGTGCGTATATCATCAGTGGATATGGTAGACTACTATATGAATGTGTTGGGATGTTCATGGTCATCCAAGGACTCCCTGGAGTTAAGATCTACGAGTCTACCGCCGTAACAAGCAAGAGGTCGTCGGATTTTGACCCCGGATCTTGTGCGTATAGCATCAGTGGATATGGTAGACTACTATATGAATGTGTTGGGATGTCCATGGTCATCCAAGGACTCCCTGGAGTTAAGATCTACGAGTCTACCGCCGTAACAAGCAATAGGTCGTCTTATTTTGACCCCGGATCTTGTGCGTATAGCATCAGTGGATATGGTAGACTACTGTATGAATGTGTTGGGATGTCCATGGTCATCCGAGGACTCCTGGTGTTAAGATCTACGAGTCTACCGCCGTAGCAAGCAAGTGGTCGTCTTATTTTGACCCCGGATCTTGTGTGTATAGCATCAGTGCATATGGTAGACTACTGTATGAATGTGTTGGGATGTTCATGGTCATCCAAGGACTCCCTGGAGTTAAGATCTACGAGTCTACCGCCGTAACAAGCAAGAGGTCGTCGGATTTTGACCCCGGATCATGTGCGTATATCATCAGTGGATATGGTAGACTACTATATGAATGTGTTTGGATGTTCATGGTCATCCAAGGACTCCCTGGAGTTAAGATCTACGAGTCTACCGCCGTAACAAGCAAGAGGTCGTCAGATTTTGACCCCGGATCATGTGCGTATAGCATAAGTGGATATGGTAGACTACTATATGAATGTGTTGGGATGTTCATGGTCATCCAAGGACTCCCTGGAGTTAAGATCTACGAGTCTACCGCCGTAACAAGCAAAAGGTCGTGAGATTTTGACCCCGGATCATGTGCGTATAGCATCAATGGATATGGTAGACTACTATATGAATGTGTTGGGATGTTCATGGTCATCCAAGGACTCCCTGGAGTTAAGATCTACGAGTCTACCGCCGTAACAAGCAAAAGGTCGTGAGATTTTGACCCCGGATCATGTGCGTATAGCATCAATGGATATGGTAGACTACTATATGAATGTGTTGGGATGTTCATGGTCATCCAAGGACTCCCTGGAGTTAAGATCTACGAGTCTACCGCCGTAACAAGCAAGAGGTCGTCGGATTTTGACCCCGGATCATGTGCGTATAGCATCAGTGGATATGGTAGACTACTGTATGAATGTGTTGGGATGTTCATGGTCATCCGAGGACTCCCTGGAGTTAAGATCTACGAGTCTACCGCCGTAACAAGCAAGAGGTCGTCGGATTTTGACCCCGGATCATGTGCGTATAGCATCAGTGGATATGGTAGACTACTGTATGAATGTGTTGGGATGTTCATGGTCATCCGAGGACTCCCTGGAGTTAAGATCTACGAGTCTACCGCCGTAACAAGCAAGAGGTCGTCGGATTTTGACCCCGGATCATGTGCGTATAGCATCAGTGGATATGGTAGACTACTATATGAATGTGTTGGGATGTTCATGGTCATCCAAGGACTCCCTGGAGTTAAGATCTACGAGTCTACCGCCGTAACAAGCAAGAGGTCGTCGGATTTTGACCCCGGATCTTATGCGTATAGCATCAGTGGATATGGTAGACTACTATATGAATGTGTTGGGATGTCCATGGTCATCCAAGGACTCCCTGGAGTTAAGATCTACGAGTCTACCGCCGTAACAAGCAAGGTCGTCGGATTTTGACCCCGGATCATGTGCGTATAGCATCAGTGGATATGGTAGACTACTGTATGAATGTGTTGGGATGTCCATGGTCATCCGAGGACTCCCTGGAGTTAAGATCTACGAGTCTACCGCCGTAGCAAGCAAAGGTCGTCTTATTTTGACCCCGGATCTTGTGTGTATAGCATCAGTGCATATGGTAGACTACTGTATGAATGTGTTGGGATGTTCATGGTCATCCAAGGACTCCCATGAGTCTACGAGTCTACCGCCGTAACAAACAATAGGTCGCCGTTTGGCTTAAGTGGTAAGCAAGGATATACGCACAAGATCCGGGGTCAAAATAAGACGACCTCTTGCTTGATACGGCGGTAGACTCGTAGATCTTAACTCCAGGGAGTCCTCGGATAACCATGGACATCCTAACACATTCATATAGTAGTCTACCATATGCACTGATGCTATACGCACATGATCCGGGGTCAAAATCCGACGACCTCTTGCTTGTTACGGCGGTAGACTCGTAGATCTTAACTCCAGGGAGTCCTTGGATGACCATGAACAACCCAACACATTCATACAGTAGTCTACCATATGCACTGATGCTATACACACAAGATCCGGGGTCAAAATAAGACGACCTCTTGCTTGATACGGCGGTAGACTCGTAGATCTTAACTCCAGGGAGTCCTCGGATAACCATGGACATCCTAACACATTCATATAGTAGTCTACCATATGCACTGATGCTATACGCACATGATCCGGGGTCAAAATCCGACGACCTCTTGCTTGTTACGGCGGTAGACTCGTAGATCTTAACTCCAGGGAGTCCTTGGATGACCATGAACAACCCAACACATTCATACAGTAGTCTACCATATGCACTGATGCTATACACACAAGATCCGGGGTCAAAATAAGACGACCTCTTGCTTGTTACGGCGGTAGACTCGTAGATCTTAACTCCAGGGAGTCCTTGGATGACCATGAACATCCCAACACATTCATACAGTAGTCTACCATATCCACTGATGCTATACGCACATGATCCGGGGTCAAAATCCGACGACCTCTTGCTTGGCGGTAGACTCGTAGATCTTAACTCCAGGAGTCCTCGGATGACCATGAACATCCCAACATTCATATAGTAGTCTACCATATCCACTGATGCTATACGCACATGATCCGGGGTCAAAATCCGACGACCTCTTGCTTGTTACGACGGTAGACTCGTAGATCTTAACTCCAGGGAGTCCTTGGATGACCATGAACATCCCAACACATTCATATAGTAGTCTACCATATCCACTGATGCTATACGCACATGATCCGGGGTCAAAATCCGACGACCTCTTGCTTGTTACGGCGGTAGACTCGTAGATCTTAACTCCAGGGAGTCCTTGGATGACCATGAACATCCAAACACATTCATATAGTAGTCTACCATATCCACTGATGATATACGCACATGATCCGGGGTCAAATCCGACGACCTCTTGCTTGTTACGGCGGTAGACTCGTAGATCTTAACTCCAGGGAGTCCTTGGATGACCATGAACATCCCAACACATTCATACAGTAGTCTACCATATGCACTGATGCTATACACACAAGATCCGGGGTCAAAATAAGACGACCTCTTGCTTGCTACGGCGGTAGACTCGTAGATCTTAACACCAGGGAGTCCTTGGATGACCATGAACATCCCAACACATTCATACAGTAGTCTACCATATCCACTGATGCTATACGCACAAGATCCGGGGTCAAAATAAGACGACCTATTGCTTGTTACGGCGGTAGACTCGTAGATCTTAACTCCAGGGAGTCCTGGATGACCATGGACCCATAGACCTTTGAGATACATAAAATTTTAGTAAACAAATAAATCAAAAATATGTTTTTAAATAAATTAATTTTAAACTTTTAATATTTATTTTTATAATCGTACAAAAATGCTAGCTGTGGACCCCCGAGAACTTGACAACTTTTTATACATTTGTATTGGTTGTTTCCGTTGTGCTTAAAGGAAATGGCTATGCACCAGGCGCTTCCATATTCTTGTAGATGGCTCATATAATTGGGAGGAGACGCATGGTTTTTAAATTGTTCGATTTTTATGTTAAAAAATTTACCAGATTTGCATCAGTCCGCGTGGACATAAAATCAAATTCTGTCGAATGCATCGGATTCGGGGATGCCTTTTCTCTCAGGAACGGATGAGATATCGTCAATCCCTTGACACAAGTTTTGTTTTGTCGAGTAGTGTAATCAACGCGTTGATCAACGGCGTTCTTTTATAGTTTTCTAGAGTTTTATGAGGAAAGGACATTTTTTTCATAAATGTATTGATTGGGAAACATTCTTAAATAGATGTGACAAGGTTGTTCGGAGATCCGGGTGTACCAAAAAGGGGACTTACTCTTTGTTTACTCTTTGAATACTAGCAGGAAGCTACTCCGGTCTGTCATGAAGTTTGACATCTTGGCCGATCTCAATCTGGGTTCTGGAACATGGGTCAATTCAGTATTGCATCACAGAAAAACAAATTCTGTCGTTATTTAGTCACGCGAGACTCTTACTGAACCGGCCGGAACAATAATTCCGGTGTTAATCCGACCATATCTCGGTTCCCAATTGTCCATCCTCGGTGTCATTTATAAAAGAAAAATCCTGGAAGGACTAGGGAACCAAAGTGGAGATGGAAGTGACCAGCAATTAGCTAGGGCTTAAATTACGTTTAAAATCCGGTCACTTCGGTCCTCTTGGTACACCCGGATCCCCGAACAACCATGTCAAATCTATTTAAGAATGTTTCCCAATCAATACATTTATGAAAAAATCGTTCTTTCCTCAAAAAACGCTAGAAAACTATAAAAGAACGCCGTTGATCAACGCATTGATTATCGATAATCAACGCGTTGATCAACGCCGTTTAAATCAACGACTCCGCTGCGATTACGATTACGTTTAAATCAACGATCAACGACATCGATGACGTGGATTCAACGATTAACAGCATTTTTCTGTACTATGAATGTGGAAAGAAATTTCGAATAAAATTAGAAACGAAAAATGTTGGCGAAGGTCACCAGGTGGGCTTTCACCTTTTTAAATGGATTTTTTTTTTTCTTATGGTAGGTTAATCAAACGGCTCTAACTCCAGAACCAAATTATGAATCTCGATGAAAATTTGGAAGGTTGTAGAGCTCGAAATTGCAATTTTGAAGACATATAAAAGATATAAAAATGAAAAAAACGACCATATTTTCATTTGGAAACTGTGTAATTCGTTGGAAAATCTTATCACATCCGAAAAATTCGGCCTCAAAATGACCCGGGTTCAGCACATCAGCTTCCAAATGCACTTGGAACAATCAAAATCGAAAACAGGGGAGCCGAGGACTTCGCGACACAAAATTTTGCAAAAAAATTACCACACACGGACACCACTCGAACTCCACGAAATTTATTTTCTCAAAATTCAAGGGTTGGAGATAGACGAGTTTTGTCAAGGTGAATCGATAGAGCGTCGAAAATCGGTGCTGTGTGATTTGTTGACGATTTTTCCGATGAAAATTCATGCTGAATCGTAATATTTACGAAGATGAAAATGACGTCCAAACATAAAGTCCAGAGCAACATTTGAAAGGGGCGGTACGACATTGCTCTTACGGCCTTTCGTCCCATTTAAACGCGTGTAATGAAAGGCCGTAAGAGCAATGTCGTACCGCCCCTTTCAAATGTTGCTCCAGAAGTAAAACCTATACCTTTCTTTAGTAAAAAAGGCAAAACAAAAATACTGAGGTTATAGGGTATTTGTCCCTATTCTAGGCCTAGTACCTATTTTGGGTCTTCCAAACTTAATTCAACGAAATTGAGCATTTCACCAAATCTGGCAGGAATCTGCCACTTGATAATGATACGTGCAGTCATTATCTTCATTTTGGTGGGCAAGAATAATGTACTTTTTGCTTCTAAATTAGAAATAAAGCAATAAAAATAGCACTCTTCATTTTTTTCTTGGCAAATCGCTAATTGCCCATATGGGCGAAAATTTTCACCACTTTTGCTTACCGCTTGTTGACGCTCAGCGCACGGCTTTCATCGCTCAGCACACGAATGAGAGCCGTCCCCCAAATCTCCAACCTGCCACCAAATCAATAAAGTAACTGATTAATAACTTCGTACATTTCGGAGAAAATGGCTATATATTCAATCCATTTGACACTTCTACAAATTGTTAAAGTGTGTGTGCGCTTTTCACAAGTTACAGTCTTTCTTGCATAATACGGGCTTGTTGTTTGGCTACGCAACAAATGTTTTATTATGTTTAAAACTCGTAAAGAATTATAAAAAACATGTCCAAGCTAATTATGCACGTAATACAAGTGAAATCAATCGTTCTAATGTTGATTTGTGGCTTAAGACATCACAATGATTGAGCATGATTGTCGACCGAATTTGTGCGGCTGTACTGTACGAGCTGGGGCTGAACCGTACGTCAAAAAAGTTCGCCATTCACTAACATTTCAGTCCAATTTTGTGCGATTCATAAGTAAAATCGAGTGTCTGGAATTCGAAGCAAAAGTGTCCAGATTTCGAATCAGCTTTTATCAGTGTCCGGGATTCGAAGCACAACAAGTCATTTTAATTTTAAAATTCTGATGAAAAATTGTTAGAAAAGACACATTTTGCATGCATTTCTTTGAAACTGACTGTTTATACTAAATCCTGATGATGTTTCTACATTTCCAACTTACTACATGATTTTTTGCCAGCTATAACAAAAATGATATGCTATTAAGTGTCCGGATTTCGAATCATGACGTTAGCAGCCTTTGAGAATACATCAAATAAAAATTGCGCTCGGCTTAGTAAGCCCACAATAGGGACAAATACCCTAATTTAAAATGATAAGGAAAACTTTCGATTTTTCTTTTATTTTTTCTGCTTCTGATTTTTTTATGAGTTTGTTTTTTTTAACTTATGTGAATTGTACTGCACGAAGGTAAAAGTAGGTGTAACGATTTAGAAAACTTTTCCCATCACACATTGATGCGAGATATTGTTGAGTGAAAAATCATCACGCCCAAGCCAGTTCTCTTCGTCCTTAAACCCTGGTCTCCGCGTTCCGTGAAAGTTAGCTGACTTTTTTTTTTCAATCCAAACCCCCATCGCTCCCCGAGTTTCGTGCGGCGATGGACGGCAATAAATAACATCACCACGATCCATATTTTCTCAAAAGCGGTTCCGGTCCGGTCTCTTCCTTTTTCCCAGAAGCCATTTCCCAGCCAGCGCGCGCGGTGACCAGGATGATGCATCACGCTCGGTTGCGCAAACTTGGTTCTCCACGCGCGCGCCCAAAGTGACACTTTCCCCGGAGTGTTTATACACTTATTCCCTCTCTCTGTCTCTCTGTGGATGCATTATTTTCCCCCCAGAAATGTATCATATTTCGCGCCAAGAGAGCGAGCTTTTTCAGTTTATTCTTGAGTTATTTTTCTTTTTTTTTCTTCCCGAAAGAGTTGTACGTGCTTCGGCCTCGGCGATCTCATTTTGCTTTGACGATGAAAGTTTTGATTTCTGTTAAAAGTTTTTTTCTTCTTCAATGTATCGTTTGCAAACTTTGTTTCAATATTTGTTTGCTTTACAGTTTTGCCACTCTGTCAGGGGTGGCAGATCGTGTTCTCAACACTTTCCGCATGGGGCGCGATAATTTATCATCATTAGTCATCGCTGACATCGCTCAGAATCACGAGCCAACCAACGGAAGAATAAAGTTGATATAATTGATAGTGGGTGGTGGGGAGGCACGGGGAAAACTAAGAAAATTCTTCAGTTTGAAGATGGAGTTTGTGTGAATGATGACAGTTGAAGTTGATTGAACTATTATTGGGAAAATAAATTAAATGATGATGTTGAGTTTTCTACGTATTCAATTCCAATCACATTCCTACAGAAACCTGAAAGCGAATTTAAAAACGTATACAGTCATCCCACATATTCGGAACACCCACAAATTTGGAACACTTTTGTGTCAATATATTACAAAATGCAACTTTTCTGCCGACCCTGCTATTTTTAGGACCTTTATTTGGACATTCTCTTGCTATTTCACTAGTAAAAGTAATACTTTTTAAACAAAAACTGCATTCCAAGACTATTTTATCCTGAGCAGCAAAACATTGCCTCCAAATTGCTTGTTCCATGATTGTGGGATGTTATTGTGTCTCCTACAATTGTGGAACACCTGAATTTAACTGATATTTTCACAAAAAAAGTTATCAGACCATTAAGAAAACATGACTAAGCATGAGTTTTATTGGTTTCAGAGTGCGAAGTCATTATTTTGTTAAAAATATGTACAGTCAAACCTCTTTTTACGCGAATTTTGGTTCTCGTGTAAAAAAAATCGCGTAAAAATTGTTCGCACTATTTTGAATTTTTCGCGTAAAAAGAGTTCGCGCTATTTTGAATTGCTCGCGTAAAAAGAGTTTTCAAATTTTTTTAGTTTTATAAAGTATTATATATTTTTAATAATAATAATGTAATTCCAGGTTATTCAAAATAGCTTCAGTGACCTGCGCTGTATATTCTACAGCAGGTTGGGATGTTCTCGGTTATCCAAGAACTTCCGGAAGTAATGAACTGATTATCTATCTGTTCAACAAGGGTCTGTACCAGTGTATCCACCATCGTAATAATTGCAGGTAGCTTCCGTGACCTACGATGGTTACCTTGTGATCTGTTAGAATGTACTAGGTCATCCAAGAACTCCCGGAAGTTATGGCCTGGATATCTACCGGATCAACGGGGGTCTATATGGGTGAATTAACCATCGGTATAGCTTCAGATAGATTCAGTGGACCACGATGGACATCCTGTGGCATGTTGGATTGTTTTGGGTCATCCAGGAACTTCCGGAAGTCATGGCCAGGATATCTGCCTGATCAACGGGGGTCTATATGACTATATTATCCATCGGTATAGCTTCAGGTAGCTTCAGTGGACCACGATGGACATTCTGTGGCATGTTGGATTGTTTTGGGTCATCCAGGAATTCCCGGAAGTCATGACCAGGATATCTACCGGATCAACGGGGGTCTATATGGGTGAATTAACCATCGGTATAGCTTCAGATGGCTTCAGTGGACCACGATGGGCATTCTGTGGCATGTTGGATTGTTTTGGGCCATTCAGGAACTCCCGGAAGTCCTGGCCTGGACATTCTAACAGATCGCAGAGAGTCCATCGTGGCTCACTGAAGCTACCTGAAGCTATACCGATGGTTAATATATCCATACAGACCCCCGTTAATCAGGTAGATATCCAGGCCATGACTTCCGGGAGTTCCTGGATGACCCAAAACAATCCAACATGCCGCAGAGTGTCCATCGTTGTCCACTGTAGCTACCTAAAGCTATACCGTTGGTTAATATATCCATACAGACCCCCGTTGATCAGGTAGAGATCCATGCCATGACTTCCGAGAGTTCCTGGATGACCTAAAACAATCCAACATGCCGCAGAGTGTCCATCGTGGTCCACTGAAGCTATCTGAAGCTACACCGATGGTTGATATAACCACACAGACCCCCGTTGATCAGGTAGATATCCTGGCCATGACTTGCGGGTGTTCCTGGATGACCCAAAACAATCCAACATGCCGCAGAGAGTCCATCGTGGCTCACTGAAGCTACCTGAAGCTATACCGATGGTTAATTCACCCATATAGACCCCCGTTGATCAGGTAGATATCCAGGTCATGACTTCCGGGAGTTCCTGGATGACCTCGTACATTCTAACAGATCGCAGAGAGTCCATCGTGGCTCACTGAAGCTACCTGAAGCTATACCGATGGTTAATATAGCCATACAGACCCCCGTTGATCAGGTAGATATCCAGGCCATGACTTCCGGGAGTTCCTGGATGACCCAAAACAATCCAACATGCCGCAGAGTGTCCATCGTGGTCCGCTGAAGCTACCTGAAGCTATACCGATGGTTAATATAGCCATATAGACTCCCGTTGATCAGGTAGATATCCAGGCCATGACTTCCGGGAGTTCCTGGATGACCTCGTACATTCTAACAGATCGCAGAGAGTATACCGAACCTACTGATGGTAAAAAACCCTGATTGTGGTCACCGTTGAACAGGAATATATGACCATAATGGTTAAGACTTCCGACAGTTTAAAATCGGACCGCGTTATTTTGAATTTTTCGCGTAAATTGGGTTCGCGTTATTTTGAATTCTTCGCGTAAAAAAAACCGCGTAAAAAAAATTTCGCGCAAAAGGAGGTCGCGTAAAAAGAGGTTTGACTGTACTCCTGGAGAGAAAAAAAAAGTTGGTCCAGATCGCAAAATTAAGTGGAAAACGGATTTTCCGAAAAATGGTGAAGTTTTGGAGCGTTGGTGTCTTGAGAAAAGTTGTTGCAAATGGACAGGGGCAACTTTTGGTTTTGTTAAAAATTAGGGTGGTTCACTATTAGGGAGTGCGGTGCCTGTGTGGACGCGCAGTCCTGCTTTTTCGTGTTATTTTCCGTCTCTTTTGTGTCGCTATTTGTGTACATGGGGTGATTGGATTTCTTTTCCTCTTTTTTCATATACTTTTTGTTCGCGCGTTCGTTGGCCGATGAATTTTATTTTTGTTCTCTTTACATAGTTTTCGATAGAAACGACCCTATTTTTGTTTTTTGAGACAAGCAAGTCGTATTGCTGGATCAGAGGACTTGATATCTATTAATTTGGTCGTAGAAGGCGTAGATTCCGAGATAAAATTTTGGTGTCTTCAACAAAGTTGCTTGGATTGGCAAGCTCAACAACTTTCAAAAAGACAAAAAAATTCCCAAAAATATTAATGAAAAGTTAGATTTTCAAAATCACCCTAATAGGGAACCACCCTAATTTTCAACAAAACCAAAAGTTGCCCCTGTCCATTTGCACCAACTTTTCTCAAGATACCAAAGCTCCAAAACTTCACCATTTTTCGGAAAATCCGTTTTGCACTTAATTTTGCGATCTAGACCACTGTGCATCGTAAGAAAAAAGTGTTCCGAATTTGTGGATTTCGAGGTTCAATGTTTTTCTTAAAAAACTTGATATAAAACGTAAAAATGTACAGCTGGTCTATACATCAATCGAAAGATAGCAAGAAAAGCTTAAATATGAAGATGAAAGCAAATAATTATGTTCAATTATCGATTTTCTATGATTTGTTGAACATTGGCCGATCTGTAAACTGTTCCGAATATGAAGGATGACTGTATTGTAAAAAAAAACTCTAAACATATTCATACATCCTAGCTGCAAGTCTTCTCTGAGCTCCACTGTTCATCAAATACAATTACAAAATAAATAACTTCTCAAGAACCGCACGTTCCATATTGATTCGCAGAGTTACCGAAAATGAGGAGAAAATTGTTTCACCATTTTTATTCGGCCACATTTTATGCGCGTCCTACAAACTTCAGCCCAGCCCAGCTGGAGCCAATCGAGAGGCGCCTTCATCGGTACACAAAAATTAGATTTCTTTACGATTAGGCAATTAATATGTCAAAAGCATATTCACAAAACTTCTAGCCAAAAACACAAGTTGCCTCAGGGGAGCGCGCGTGTGTGCGTTCCTTGTATAATTCATACATGTTTGGGAGCTCCGAAAGTTTTTCCCCCCAACAACGATAATGATTAAGGTATGAAGTGAGGGAGAGGACGGGGGGTGTTTTTGTAATGAGCCTTGCAAGGTGAATAATAAATCATCAAGTTTGATTGCTTTATTAGTATTTCGGAGGAATGGAAGGTGGGGTGAGCCTAAGAATAAGTGCCCTGGAGGACTTGTGCGAAATTGTTACGGGGTAAAAAAAACGGTGGCCATATTTCACTTTGTAGCTGTGTCAAAAAGATGGTGTGTGTGGTTGTGTGCGTTCTCCCTCATGTGGGGAAAAGTGTAAATTTGATGCGGTGGTGAAACATAAAACATGATTGTCGAAGGATCAATTACGAGGAATTTCGCACCTTCAGTACGTTTATAGCAAACGATATTTTATGCGAGTGTTTGAGTTGGAAAAGGTTGTGGAATAAGAATAAACTTGCCAATTATCAATACCCTTACATAACATTACTGTTTATTAATTATTAAAAGGTTGTATACATGTGGAAAGTTCCCAACACTTTAATGAAAATATTTCAAGAATTAAGTGAGCAACAAACGATCCAAGAATATGTATTTAAAAAAATAATCCTAAAATAGCTACATATTTCGTCCATTTAGAGAGCATCATCAAATTCCTTAAACAAGCCTTGTTCCAATACTTTTACTAACCGCTGCGATTCATTACGCCCTGCCTTGACACATTATTCCAAAGCTGTGTAAACAGTGGCTTTGATTTGCCTAAGCCGTGATTAACTGACCGAAGGCACACCACACCAATAACGCGTCTTCCAGGGTCCAACCTGCTGTAATTGTTGCTGCTGCTCAAAAGGGCAAAACGCCACCAACATTTGGCCATTTTTTTTCTCCCTCACCCCATCCCCATCCACCACTCTTATTGCCAATTATCACACCGTAATTTATAGCAGCAGAACATACTTTTGACGTCCACTTGACGTTAATTACAAGCGAAGTTGGAGCCGAGAAAGGAAAGGAAAAAGGGTCACACGATCAAGTCGGGCCATTTTCCGCAGCTTTCCTCGACAACGCGATGACGCCGCGAGCAGGTTCGTGTTGGTGGTCAATAAAACTTTTCACCTGAAAAGTGATGCCTTGCGTGGAAAAAGTTTATCAGAGTGGTGGCGAAAGAGCAACCAAATTTTTAAGCTTTAAACTTCTTTCGGGGCGATTAGCGTGGTGAGGTTTGATTGGTTGAATTTTCTTGGGGATTTAAGTTATAAAATTAAGTTTTTTTTTTTAAATATTAACAAAAGAAATTTCATACTTATCAAGGTGATCAGGAGTTACCTTAAACTAAACAGCTTTATAGTTGATTTTTATAACACTCTATAAATGCTCCTGATTAGAGGGTGACGAGCGAGAATTCCCGGGAAATCGACCATTTTTCGACCTCTCGATTCCCGGGAAATTTGGTCGAGACTCCCGGGAAATTTTAAAATTATGAATATCGAAGCAAAATTATATTAACTAATCAGAAAAAAAAACCTTAAAAAATTCTGAATTGTTTAGAACATTGGATGTTCAAAATTCGATGTTCAAGTTTAAACCAATGCATCCCTTTATTTATTCTTTTATTCAAAAAGTGTAAGTTTTAATTTATCAAATACCTATAAATACTTATAAAATTACCTAAATGCACTGTTATTATAACTTTTCAAGATTGGTATAATTTCCATATCCTCTCTCGAGCATAGCAATCCTCATAAATTAGTTTGTTTCAATTCTAAGTATGTTAATTTTGCTGTATCAAGGTAACTTTCTTTTTCGATGACAATAAGTCATTTTGTGTTTTCATTTTAAATCATATGTTGAAATATAACTCTGGAAATCTTTGTTAAGTTGATGTCCACAACATGTGAACATTTGGTTTTCCTGATAACTATTTATTCAATGAATATTTACAGTTGACATTAAAAAGAATTTAAAAAAACTAAAAATTGTTGTTTTTAGTCTTCATTTATCATATTGTAAAAATCCCAATACTGGGAAACACTATACTAGTTATTTTTTTATCACAAAAATCTAATAACAAGTTTGGCACCTTTTGAAAAATCACTCAGTGCGAATTAAGATTCGCTGACATTTCAATCTACAGTCACAAAATGCTTTAGTCTGAGTCACAAAAAGAGCAAGAAACGATCCTATATTTGATTCAGAAAAAAAAGAACAGTATGAATTAATAGTAACTGAATTCATTGAAAATAAACACATTTATTACTTTTCTTTATAAATTATTGTCACTATTGGCATAGTTAAAAAAACTCCCGGGTCCCGGGAATTCCCGGGAAATTGCCAAATACAACTCTCGATTTCCGGGAAATTGAAAATCTCGAGAATCGTCACCCTCTACTCCTGATTGCTGTTATGAAACTAATTCTCAAGCTTCTAAAATTCATAACCTCATAGAAGATCTCTTCAAGAATGGAATAAAGTATTCATATACTTGATTGAACTTGTTGAAGATAAAACACATTTGTCGAAGGAAAGTCATTTCTAAATTTAATTTCATAAAATCCATTTATTCTTTGTAAAATTGAAATAACTATGGTCGATCAACTTTAGCGAAAATTAATAGTTGTATAATAATAACAAAATAAATTCAACTGTGACTTTACGCAGCCGACCTAGTCGTAAAATTCTTGCCATAAAATTTTCACTGATTAATTTTCAAAGATACTTCGAAAAAAAATTGCATCGCAACTGTGAATCATATAAAATTAATAAGTTTTTTTTGTTTTGGATGGAATGATTAATTTTTCTGAAAAATCAACATGGCTGCCTTTTTCGGTCATTATTTTGTTGTATTAATATGGCTGATCTTATAAAAACTGTTCTCTCTAACTCAAAGCCGTTATAAGAGATTTTTTTCTTTAGATGCTCTTGTCCAAGCCACTTTAAGAGCTATGTTTCTTGAGAAGCTTTGATGCGGTTTTAAGTCAGAGTAAAAGGCGCAGTACTACGACCGGAGTGCATGCACGTTTCAGTTCGCAGGAGGTAGATCCGAAAATATATTTTTTTTTTGTTGGATAAAAACAATGATTTTCATTTTATTATTTATTGTAAACGGGAACATTGTTCAATGAAACAACTATATCTTGAACTCATCCGACTAGTCCACGAATGCTCTGTCCCTGCTTCCGTCAGACGTCGAGGAGGAAACGTCAAAAAGGTTCCGTACCAGTACAAACGGATTGCCTTCCAGAACAGAGAATCCAAAAAGCAGGGCACCAGCGAAGTTTGAAAACAAATCCGGATCGGCGAGATCATCACCCTGATGAACCAGCTGGCCGGCGAACCTGAACTGTGGTCCCGGGAGCGGCGGTCATAATGGCGATCCACGTGCTGCTCGATCACAACGGGCCGGAGTAAAATTTCTTGTTGAATACGCATGCTAACGAAATTCGCTTGCACTCAATCGCGTACACCCTTCCGATGGTGAAAATCGTTTCGTTCGTGCTGGATCCGGAAATTAGCGAAAAGTGTTACGTGATTCCCAGTTTTGGTAATGTAAAAAAGTTTTAAAAATAACCTCTCTGGGATAGCTTCAAGTGAAACGTTGAAGTGTAACATAAAGCTATGTTCCATGCTCTCAAAGTGCTCTTGAAGATATTTTTAAAACATTCCCACCATAAATCCAGCAAATTTTGGTCAATGTTTTCATAAAACCGAATAAAAATTTTCAAATCTTTTATAAAACCTGTTAAGAAATAGAAGCATTTTGATTGTTGGGTATTAACGTTAAATGTAACGAATGTATTAAATGTTGGTATCCACTTATAAACAGGAATTCTAGACTTTGTCTCAAGAATAAACTGTTAATTTATAAACAAAATTCCAGGCCTACCATGCTTTACGCCGATTTGGACAAGCTGTTGTTAACCAGAAAGAACAAACTTCGCACGGAGAAAAAAGAGTTCCCAAAATCGTGAACAAGCGTTCATGAAAATGGGAACCACGACCAAAGTGTTCAAATCCCATGTACGTTTTTGGAAATCGTACCATGGGATTTGAACACTTTGTTCGTGGTTCCCATTTTCATGAACGCTTGTTCACGATTTTGGGAACTCTTTTTTCTCCGTGCGGAGGATTCAGAACTAAATTCTGAAAATGGTTCTGGAACTTCCTCCATTGTTCAGCAACAGTGAGCTTAATCAATCAGACGAGATTGTCACTTTGGAACAAAACAAAAAAAACGCTTATATTTCATCAGGTTATGGGTCCAGCCTAAATCACTCAAATTTCAAGCAGAATTATTTTCAAGAAACTGCCAGAGATGTTCGAGAGGGTTACTATCGGTAAGCTACCGTTCACGGCACTGCAAGTCTGCAAATTAATTTTTGATAGGCGAGATGTAATAGGACCTTCGGTCTATGGAAGCATCGGCTTATGAAGCGGCCGGCCAAGCTGAGGCTTGGAAATGAATAGCGCTCTTCCGTGGACCAAGGAGATAGAACTACGATGTTATTATTTGTGAGCTAGACCAGCTGGGGTCAAATATGAGCAGCACGGTTAATAAAATTACATTCTCTGCTGCTGGCACAATTCCGGAGAGATACAATCACATACGCGGCGCGATCACCGTCAGACGAGGAGCTTAGTCGCTAACCGATCGCGGAGATAAAACGAATGTTTCCGGGAGCGGAAGCATCGTGTAGAGGCTCGCATGGGGCCACCTAATGTAGGCAACAACAAAATTAAAGGCTCAAACTGGAAAATTAGTTGAAAGAATTCGGAATTCTATGACGAGGATCTCTGTTGTTCAAACTCAAGACTCATTCAACCACCTGATCGGAAATCAACTGAAGTAGAGCGTTTGGATGCTAATACCTTGAAAACGAGATGAATATTTGCCAAATACTGGGGAGATTGAACTGGTTGAAATGGAAAGTTAAGCAGAAAAATAAGAAACGGCAAAACTCCTTATGATTTGCAGACGAAATTGTAGGTATTTATTACGGTTCTAACGTAACCACGACCCTAATATAACGAAAATATTGTAACAGAGTGGTGCCCCGGTACTTGAATCTTACGTCCCAAGCTGAGAAGGGTTCTACTACAGATTACAGTTGAGTGGTACAGAGAATTAGACGTAGAGAAACTATAAATCTTGACCTAGTATAGTGAGAACAATTAGAAACTCCTCAAATAATTTTCTTGAGCTTTTCATCCCCATTATAAATGTATAATTGTAAGTTTTGCTTTGATTTAAATTTTGTATTTGCAAACAACTATTCACAAAAGCTTTAATACCAAGTTGGGCAAACAAACCCCCCCTCCCGTCCAAACGGAATCCATTTCGTTGAATAATTCTTTCCACCCGATTCATGCCATTAGGAGAACCGCCACCGCAAATTGTTGACAACAAATGCCCAATGAGGCAATTATTCATATCAACAGCAGCCTTTATAAGAGTATCAGCATTCAGCCCCGTTCGTGTGCCTACGAAAGTATGCTAAACACAGTATGAATAGCAAATCTAGACAATTGCTGGAAAATTATAGTATTGTACACACCCAGAGCCCGGTAATAATAGTTTCATTAGTCAGGCCCCTCCCACCCCTCTCTGTCCCTAAACCACGCTAAACTGGACTCGTGAATTTGATTATCGTTTCGGTTACATGTTTCACATTTTATGGTGCTTTTCGGAAAAGCGATGACCATTGTTTGACCGGATGTATATCATAATGTTTAAATTGAATTATGGGATTGGAACTTTGACTAGTTTGGTATAAGTCAATGCGATTTAGTCTTTTGTTGTAACTCATAAAAATGCTGAATTATTTCAACAGAAGTGCAGTCGTAAAAGATAGAACTTCATACAACTAATTGAAAAAAATGATCTATTTTTGCTGTTTAATGTGATAATGATTTCTGCAAATTTGGAAGACCGAATCTCGAAGGTACCATTTTTAAGCAGTGTCTTGCGAACCTTCGTGGTGAACGGACACTAGAGCTGCGGTATTTTTTTACTACCTAAGCTCAGAGTTATTTCAAAACAAAATTCACAGTCTTTTTAAAGACTACCTGAGTTATTTTCCAAAATTCTAAACAGTCTTTTCAAGACTAACCCCGCCTGAAATTTTGTTGTATTTTACAAACGAAGCCATCTTTTAAGAGAACTTTGCTTGCAAAATGCGTCAAAACAAAGGTAAACGCAAATCTTCTGAAGATTTGGTCGTTACGTCGGTGAAGCGTTTGAACGCTAAACCGGCTAACGGAAACAGAAAAAGAAAACAGCCTCTTCTGAGGTCTGATTCTGATTCTGAATGTGAGGTCAATCCTCCAATTCCATTGACAAACAGTTTCGGTGTTTTATCCGAAACTGATGACAAGGAACCTTCTCCTCGTACTGAGCCTTCTGCCGTCGAGAAACGAGTAAAGGCTCCGCCAATTGTTGTGACTTCCGTCTCCGATTTGGCCAGCTTTCGAACGCAACTGAAGAATTGCAAGGAAACTTGCAATTTGAAGGTTTCGTTCCAGCTTGGTCGAAGAGGAGAATGTCGCTTGTTGACGGAATCTTTACAAGATCACCAAACTTTTGTTGGTTATTTGAAAAACCACAAACACAATTTCTACACGTATGAGACCAAGAATGCTCGGCCATTCAAGGCGGTCTTGAAAGGTCTCTCCAACGACTTGTCGGTGGATGAGATCAAAAACGAACTTAAGGTGTTGCTTGGCTTTGCCCCATCCCAAGTAATACCAATGAAGAAAAAATCAAACGGGAATATTTCTCGCTTTGGTTTGACTTCACAATTTTATCTGATTCATTTCAACAGAAATGAAATCAACAATTTGAAACTTTTGGACAAAGTACAGTTTTTGTTCCATGTACGGGTAAAGTGGGAGCATTTTAAGAAACATGGCGGTAATGGCCAGAATCTGACCCAGTGCCGGCGTTGCCAGGCATTCGGTCACGGTACTGATCATTGCGCCATGGTTCCAAAATGCATGGTTTGCGGGGATTCTTCTCACGACAAGGACAATTGTCCCGTGAAAGAAGTCACCCAATTTAAATGTGCAAATTGTGGTGGAAATCACAAATCAAATTTCTGGGATTGCCCCATCAGAAAAAGGTTTTGGATTCTCGTGCTAAGCATCAGCCGAAATCCAAACCGAAATTTTCTCAAAGTCAGGTTGTACCTGCATCTTTAAATCAAACGTTCGTGCTGTCTCACTCGAACAATTCTAGAAATACCCCTACCGTGGAAAAGTTAGGTAACAACAATGGCATTTCTTATGCTAACGTCGTTTCGGGTTCATCCACGAATTTTAAATCCTCTTCCAATCTTTCTGAAATTGGGCAGGTACCTCAAATCTCATTTGAAAAATTTTCTACTGGCAACGCTTTGGGATCTTCTGATCTCGGCGATGTTACGTTTGAAAAAATGACTTTTTTGCAAAACTCACTGTTTGGTTTGATTCAAACAATGAGTAATGCTACATCCATGATGGAAGCAATCCAGATTGGATTAAAATTTGCGAATGATGTTGTTCTTACCCTGAAGTTTAATCATGGATCTAAGTAATTCCATCAATATTATGAATTTTAATGCTCGCTCTTTAAAAGCGAAAGAAAATGAATTTTTCAACTTTTACGAGTTCATAACGTGCATGTTGCTGTTATAACCGAAACATTTTTAAAACTGGCACTTATTTGAAAAGTGATCCAGATTATAAAGTTATAACTAATAACCGAATGAATCGAAATGGCGGTGGAGTTGCAATAGTTATCCACCGTAGTATGACTTATAGCACGTTACGTGACTTTAAGTTAAAAGTTATTGAAAGTTTGGGCATTGAACTTGAAACTTCTTTTGGAAAAATTATGATTGCAGCTGCATATTTGCCTTTCCAATGCACTGGGGAAAATAAAAATTATTTCAAAGGGGATTTGAATAAACTTACTCGGCATAGATCTCGATTTTTGATCATCGGTGATTTTAATGCCAAACACCAATCTTGGAATAATTCAAAAGTAAATTCCAATGGTAAGTGGTGGTCTTTATTCGGTTTTATACCCGAATGGGCCAACTTGCTTTTCTTCTGTTAGAAATCCATCAACAATTGATTTGGTTTTGACAAATCAAAGTCAGTATTGTGGTCCTTTAGTGACTCATGCTGATTTTGATTCTGATCATCTTCCAGTAACTTTTTCACTTTCTCATGAAGCAGTTACCAGACCCAATAGTTCTGTGTTTAATTACCACAAAGCTAATTGGGACAGGTATCAGCATCATATTGAGAATAATTTAAATCATGATTTTGTTTTAGAAACCAAAGCTGATATTGATTCAGCCTTGGAATCTTTAACTAATGCAATTTTGGATGCTAGGAATATTGCTATTCCTAAAGTCCAAGTCAAATTTGATTCTCCCATTATTGATGACGATCTTCAGCTTCTGATTCGTCTGAAAATGTTCGCCGAAGACAGTATCAACGTTCTCGTGATCCTGCACTGAAGCGAATTCAAAAGATTTGCAAAAGGTTATTGACCACAGATTCACTCTCCTGCGAAATGAAAAGTTCGCAAGAGATGTCGAACAAATTAAACCTTATTCCAAACCTTTTGGAAACTTTCAAAGGTTCTTAAGAAACCTCAAAACCCATCCCTTCTTTAAAAGATGGTGATAATATTCTATTAACTAATGGGGAAAAAGCTCAAAAACTTGCTCAGCAGTTTGAGAGTGCTCATAATTTCAACTTGAATGTTTTGAGTCCTATTGAAAATCAAATTTCAATAGAATTTCAGAATATTGTTGAACAAGAATTTTCATCAGATGAAGTTTTTAATACGGATCTGAATGAAATAAAATCTATTATCAAAAAATTTAAAAATATGAAAGCCCCTGGTGAGGATGGCATTTTTACATTTTAATTAAAAATTACCAGAAGCAACTTTAAGTTGCTTGGTCAAAATTTTCAACAAATGTTTTGATTTGGCATATTTTCCCAGTAGTTGGAAAAATGCCAAAGTAATTCCGATTTTGAAACCGGATAAAAATCCTGCTGAAGCCTCAAGCTATCGGCCCATTAGTTTGCTTTCATCTATTAGTAAATTATTCGAAAGAATAATTCTTAATAGAATGATGACGCACATTAATGAAAATTCAATTTTCGCTGATGAGCAGTTTGGATTTCGCCTTGGGCATTCAACTACTCATCAGTTGTTGAGAGTTTCAAATTTAATTCGAAGCAACAAATCTGAGGGCTATTCTACTGGCGCTGCTCTTCTAGACATAGAAAAAGCATTTGACAGTGTTTGGCATAAAGGTTTGATTGCGAAATTGAAAAGGTTTAATTTTCCGATTTATATCGTGAAAATTATTCAAAATTATTTGACGGATCGTACTCTGCAGGTATGTTATCAGAATAGCAAATCTGATCAACTACCTGTACGTGCTGGCGTCCCTCAAGGAAGCATTTTGGGTCCAATTTTATACAATATTTTTACTTCTGACTTGCCTGATTTGCCCCCAGGATGTCAGAAATCACTTTTTGCTGATGACACAAGCATCTCCGCCAAAGGCAGAAGCCTTCGTGTCATCACAAGAAGATTACAAAAAGCTTGGATATTTTCAATTCTTATTTGAAAGAATGGAAAATTACTCCAAATGCTGCAAAACTCAACTTATTATTTTCCCTCACAAACCAAGGGCTGATTTTCTTAAACCAAAAGTCATCACATTATAAAGATGAATGAGGTAAATTTAAAGTGGGAGGATCAAGTGAAATATCTTGGACTTGCTTTTGACAAAAACCTTACTTACAAGGATCACATTGAAAGTATCCAGGTTAAATGTAACAAATATATTAAATGTTTGTATCCACTTATAAACAGGAATTCTAGACTTTGTCTCAAGAATAAACTGTTAATTTATAAACAAATTTTCAGACCTGCCATGCTTTATGCTGTGCCGATCTGGACAAGCTGTTGCTTAACCAGGAAGAAAAAACTTCAGAGGATTCAGAACAAAATACTGAAAATGATTCTGAAACTTCCTCCCTGGTTCAGCACCAGTGAACTTCATCAATTAGCCGAAGTTGACACTTTGGATGTTATGTCCAATAAGATAATTGATGCATTTCGACAAAAATCATTGCAGTCTTCAGCTGCATTGATCCGCTCTTTATATAGTTTATAAGTTAGTTTTAAGGTATCCCTTTTCCCTTTTGTACATGTAGGACCTCCTACATTTGAAATCACTGAATAGCGAAAGCTACAATATTTCATGAATAAATGAAAGTTGCTAGTATTTAAAATTGAGGTGAAAAGTCATCGTTTGTGATTGGACACTCAATAATATTTTAACTGAATGAATGTACATGGAAAAGAAATTTGAATAAATATAAATTAAAAAAAAAAAAAAAAAAAAAAAAAACCATTTTTAAGCAACCGAGAGACCACGTAATATACTATTATCACAACCGTGCTTAAGCTTCATTAAGCATGTATTAATGCGTTGAAAAGGTTAACACAAAGCATTAGCATTAGCATTAGCATTAACAATAAAGGTCGCACAATTCCGGATGGCTGCACAACGCTTATCTTGCTGTTTAACTGTAATTAAACGTATGATAGCACTAGACTCTCATCCGGTTACAATATTCCAACACGGGAGATACCATGTTTTCCTCTTTAGATGAGCGTGTAATACTATCCAGTAAGATAAGGGGCTCCTGGCCGGTACCTTGCTAACCTCGGGGATTGGAAGGTATGTTAGTAAACATCTATCTAGAATGCGCAGAGATCTCTACGTCACCTAGTGGTATAGATGTTTGTAGGGAGGTTTTGGACTCAATGTTAGTAAATTGAACGTTTGTTTTTTTTTAACACCACCACCACCACCACCAAAACCATACCATCACCACAAAAAGCCATGCTAGATTTAAATACAAATACATTACAAAACGAACACAACAATAAAACCATCTTCCTGGCCCTGCTGCCCACACGATACTGACGCGCATTAATATTAATTACCACAATGACCCCCCACTGCATGCATGACTTGAACATGAACACGAACATAGCACAAAGAGAACACCACAAAAATCCACCTTCCCATCACCACTGCTTGCACGATACTGACGCGCAATAATATCAATTACCATAATGACCCCCCACTGCAAGCATGACTCGAACATGAACACGAACATAGCACAAAGAGAATACCACAAAAATCCACCTTCCCATCACCACTGCTTGCACGATACTCCGTTGAAAAGGTTAACACAAAGGTCTTCAAAACTTGAAAAAAGTGGAATAGGTAACAATCAATGGCCTCCAACGACGCCCGCCTTGTCAGTTTGTAGATCTCGGAGGAGGAATTGAATACCTGAGCCACCTGCTGCCAAAATTCTGAAGCGATGTTTTATTTCGTCCATTTTCGTAATCTGATACGCTCAACCCCAGTCACGGCTTTCTAGTAGGAATCTAGCAGAGTTCTTACAGAGCAGAATATTCTCACAGCATTCTAGCACGTAGCCCAATGGTAACGCTTCCGCCTCGTAAGCGGTAGATCGGGGTTCATATCCCGGCTCAGACCAACACAACTGGTGATCTTTTCCCTTTTGGGTTCGATTGCTTAGTAAAGGAAATGCAGTGTATCAGCACAAACTGGACCTTATAAAGACACTTTAGGAAGACAACCTTGTGAATGTCAACATTAATCTTAACATGTTGATATTAAGTTGATTTCTTGTCACGTGAAGATTTGGATATGTTCACCAAAAAAAATGTCACTTAAATAATGGCTCGGCACTGGCTTATCGATTTTGGCCCTGTAGTTAACATTCAATCTGTAAATTTGGAAATTTTCATCACATACAAAACCGTTCACCCAGTGATTTTTTCCGGTTTCAAGCAATCTGTGGCCAGCGGAAAATTTAGTATTTTAGTAAAAATACAAAATTTGTAAGTCTAATATGAGCACATCATGATTTTCTCTTCTCGATTTTCTTCTTTTAAATACTGTTTTCTGTAATAATCAAGTTTCTAGAAAATCAAACAAATTTGGATACTCTCAGCGTAACAATTAACGTTTATTAATGTTATAAAATCACATAAAAATAGGGTTAGTAAAAAAGCTGCTGTCTTCACATAGCGCATCGTCATTAACTTCGCCTTTTCCGGGGGATTCAGTCGCCAACGAAAGTGGCCGACCATCTCCAGCGGAGTCTTAAGTCTGTCAATCCCGGCTAGGCGGACCGTCTTCCTTCTCGCTTCTTCCGGCAGGTACAGCAACAGCCCGAGGTGGTCGTCCGTCGCCGGTGGACTCTCCGGATTCATGATCTGCGAAAAAGGAACGGTACTCACGGGTTCTTGAACTTGGCTAAGGTCCCGGCAGTTTGGACCGCCTTCCTTCTTCCTTTGCCAGCAGGTTCAGCTTTTCCAGGGGGGGGGGGGGGGTCCTGGCTGTGCATCAACTTGGATTGGTTGATCAGTAGTATTTATATTTCTTTGTTGCGCTGTTTTTTTTCTACAAAGAATACAAAGTTTTTAGAATTTACTTCGTAAAATTTAAAAGGCATTGAAATCAAGATTATACCTTTTAAAATGGCCAGTCGTTGATTATTAAAATTATTGTAATGGAGTTCATCACAATACTTCCAGGAATTTTGAGTAAGAAGCTTACCAGAAATACAAGTCGACGGGTTTTGACCCCGAATTATACCCGCATAGCTATGGTAGACTACTTTGTCAACCTCCTGTGGCCGAATGGTTACGGGTTTCGCCTCATAAGCGGAAAGTCATGGGTTCTTCTCAGGGTGCCGGCAGCCTTAGGTTTAAGTTCAGAGGTAGCAGCAACCGCATGAGTATTAAACGGTTGCTTAACGTGCTCTTCAAGCATGTGATCGATCTTGGGATATTCCTTTGCGCCTCTTCCCAAAATACTTTCCTCGTGTCTTCGCATGTAAATAATGCCCAGCCGATCGGTATTGCACCGCAGTCCAGTCGCATTGTCCAGATCAGAGCAAAGGGAACACCGCAAATATAGCACCGCAAAAAGACAATTGTCTTTACAAGACCCCGCGCGGCAAATAATAGCTGCTGGGAAGAGCTTGAAAAATGACACGAAAAAATTGTCACCGCGGTTCTAGCGATACATAGCGCACAAGGCACAAGGAAAGGAGTTTACAGCATCTGGATGGAACAGCACTTTCCCTCTCAATAGGGACTGTGTTATAGATCTGGAAATGCTTGATAACAGTAAAAATGGGTAGGTAACACGCTACAATAGTTCTCGTAATCAGGATTAAGTGGCTTAGTACTCAAACAGAAAAAAAAACATCTTGCTCAAAATTCCCGGAAGATTCGGATGGACTAGAACATCCCAGATGTTGCAAAACTATGCTTACATGTTTTAATAACAAAACTGAACAAAATACCATTGATACATTTTGAAAAATCTCCGAAATATTACGAAATCCCGAAGAATCTTAATTTAAGTCATGTTCTCGATTTCAGTCATTGACATTCTTTTTTGAAGTCATGACTTAAAAAAAGTTGCGTAAATCTAGAATCGTTTTAAAAAAGGTGATTTAAAAAAAGAATATAGTGTATTATGAAGACTCTGGCTTGTTATTTTAATTTGTATATTTTTTTTACCACAAAAAATTGTAAAATATTTCCATCGGCCTAATCCATAAAAAACAAGAAATTGAAAATATTTAACGAGAGAACAAATATTACTGTAAAGAAATTTTTGACATGAAATTGATTACTTGCTTTCTGGCGTACCAATCCAACCAAAAGAAAAGTGGCCTCATCTTCGGATTCGAATTCATTCTCATTAAGACGTGTTGCTAAAAATAGCAGTCAGGTTGAAATTGCACACTCCACACAGAGGCATAATTACCTAACCTCTAATCTGAAAAGTGCCGGAAAACCTAATCCTAATGTTTCTGGAGGCCAAATTGGCTGATACACGAAGTGATTTGTTAACAGTTTGTTGACTCTCCCCGCAAAAATCAAATCATACATCGCCGGATATTTCCGGAACAGATAAGGCATAATTTTTTTTATAGAATAATCTTTTACTGAGGGTGCCGAAAAGTTTGGTTATGTCACTGATAGCAGCAACAATAACGCCCACTTTTTCTATACAAAATCGATAACTTTTTCGCAAACATACCGTTTTATCCAAGAGTGATTACACCCAAACGAAAAATATATCTCAAAATCTGCAACAGTGAATTTGCTGCAGAAAATGTTATATTTTATTACATTTTTTGCAGCAAGCCCATAGATCATTTTTGCCCGCGTGTAAACACGTCAGCGAACTGCAGTTCTCACCAACACATATAATGCTGGCGCGTCCCCGAGCAACAATCTAGAGAGAACATTATGTTCGCGCTCTGTCCCTCACCATTCATCAAGCGTCCATGGCGCGGTGGTAGCGTGTCGGATCAGCAACCTAGAAGTTGATGGTTCAATCCTCGTTCTGTTAAGGTTTTTTTTTCTGCAATACAATCAATCTGCCGTCGGTAATGTCGATAATTGTCGGTAACGGGCAAAAATGTCATACCCCTATATCGCAAAAAATGCATGAGGACAGTTTTCATGCAGATTCTGATATACTTTCATGCTGCCATGCATCAAAATCATGCGACCGCCGGTTGGGTGATAGAAATAAAAACAAATCAAAGAAACCCGGGCCACGCAGCAGGCCAACCAGGAGTGATTCACTATGAGACAGGAAAACTGCACTCGCGGGACAAACGACAAGGGCACAAAAAAAAATTAAGCAGTTCGGATTTAACCTCACAAAATTAAAAACACGTGGACGGACCCGAAACGAACACGCGGTTATAATCGTTTGGGAAGAAATGATTTTTTTTCCAGATGACAGATTCTTGAAACGCATGAGGGTGCGTGAGTCGAACTTTCGACGAATTTTTACTGTCAAATGCAGGTCCAGGTCCCAAACCCAGCAAGGACATGAACCCAACATACATAAATGGTGTCGCGCCGTCCACGCCAGATGTTCTACCGCCCACATAGAAAAATGGGCGGAAAACGGCCAAAAAGCGGGGACGTTTTGCCTGAAAGCGGGCCCGATTTTCAGCACGCTTTTTCCCCTCGTTGTGGCCCATTGCGTGCCAGAATGCAACATTTAGGCGGGCGTTACGTATTTTGGCCGATGTGTTACGCCCCCCACATTGACTGGGCAGCCCGCCGGCGGTTCGCTGGCGGACCGCCAAACCGCTCTGGCGATCCGCCAGCGTTTGATTTGGCGGACCACGGGCGACCTGCTGGCGGATAAAATTTGCAACAATTTGGCGCACGATCAGTTTTTTTTATCGTGACGTTGGTCCGCCAGCGACTCGCCCCGGGGTCGCCCAGGTTTGCCTTGAAATGTTTCACCCGCCGTTCATCCGCCCCACATACGCCGTTTTGTATGGTTCAACCGCCCCTATAGGATGGTCCGCCAGCGGGTCGCCCCCGATCCGCCCCCCATATAAAATTCATCCGCCCAAAAAGCCCCAACCGCCTTGGCTCGCCCTTGATGTGCCTTTCATATACGGTACAGCCGCCCCTGTAGGTTGGTTCGCCAGCGGGTCGCCCTTGATACGCCCCCCATATAAAATTCATCCGCCCAAAAAGTCATCCGCCCAACCGCCTTGGCTCGCCCTTGATGCGCCTTTCATATACGGTTCGGCCGCCCCTGTAGGCTGGTTCGCCAGCGGATCGCCCCCGATCCGCCCCCTATATAAAGTTCATCCGCCCAAAAAGCCCCAACCGCCTTGGCTCGCCCTTGATGCGCCTTTCATATACGGTACAGCCGCCCCTATAGGTTGGTTCGCCAGCGGGTCGCCCTTGATACGCCCCCCATATAAAATTCATCCGCCCAAAAAGCCCCAACCGCCTTGGCTCGCCCTTGATGCGCCTTTCATATACGGTACAGCCGCCCCTGTAAGATGATCCGCCAGCGGGTCGCCCCCGATCCGCCCCCTATATAAAGTTCATCCGCCCAAAAAGCCCCAACCGCCTTGGCTCGCCCTTGATGCGCCTTTCATATACGGTACAGCCGCCCCTGTAAGATGATCCGCCAGCGGGTCGCCCCCGATCCGCCCCCTATATAAAGTTCATCCGCCCAAAAAGCCCCAACCGCCTTGGCTCGCCCTTGATGCGCCTTTCATATACGGTTCGGCCGCCCCTGTAGGCTGGTTCGCCAGCGGATCGCCCCCGATCCGCCCCCTATATAAAGTTCATCCGCCCAAAAAGCCCCAACCGCCTTGGCTCGCCCTTGATGCGCCTTTCATATACGGTACAGCCGCCCCTATAGGTTGGTTCGCCAGCGGGTCGCCCTTGATACGCCCCCCATATAAAATTCATCCGCCCAAAAAGCCCCAACCGCCTTGGCTCGCCCTTGATGCGCCTTTCATATACGGTACAGCCGCCCCTGTAAGATGGTCCGCCAGCGGGTCGCCCCCGATCCGCCCCCTATATAAAGTTCATCCCTCCAAAATGCCCCAACCGCCTTGGCCCGCCCTCGATTCGCCATTCACACATATTTCATCCGCCCAAGCAGAATACCCGTTCAGGTTCCTTCAGGATTCTGATAGTGTTTTTTCAAGTTCATCTAAAACGGAAAAAAACACAAAGTGCCTTATATAGAAATGCAGATCTTTGTAGATTCTTGTCTGCTGAAATTTAGAAATAAAGCAAAAATATGAAAAAAAAAACATAATTTTCAACATAATTTTGTTCTCAATACATCTTACGTGCGTTGTTAGTTCACTGAGGTGAAATGATGAAAAAAATAAAGAAACAAATTAATATATTGATAAGCAAACTTGTTGCGAAGATTTTCCATTTCCTGCAAATAAAAATAATTCTTTAACTAATTCTTAAAAGCTAAATTATTTAAAATGTTCATGTATTATTGGTACTTACATATAAACAGGCAACGTATTGAATGTTAACAATTCATACTCTAATCCAGCGATTCTCAACGGGGGTACCGGGCCTACTTGATTTACACGGCAGGGGGTACCAGCCTAGAAGAAGGTTGAGAATCGCTGCTCTAATCTAATAAAACACAAGCGCAGCTAATCCGAAGAAAGTATCCTAGTAGATTACACCCCATGTTCTTTCTTGTCATTCAATCTTCTATATATATAAAAAATTTCGACGGTTTTTTTCGAACGCGAATCAGTTCAATACGGAGCGTCGGATCGAGGTGCTCTTTGTTCTGGAACCGATTCCGGAAAAGCTGCAGATTGTATGGGAAAAGTTACGTAAAATCAAATTTTGATCACAGGAGGCTGAAAAAGCAAACAAGCATGAAACGTCAGGAAACCAAAAAAGGGCAGGACGAAGTTTGCCGGGAAGAGCTTGTTTGATCATATATTGTATGGGGGAATGGTAGATCTGAATATAAAAATAAATCTTACAGTGAAAAGATAAATACAAATAAGCAGTAAATTTAAAGATGATTCCGGGAAGCTGCAAAACAAACAACTATAATTAAAAAGACAAATGCTCCAGATGGTTCCATTGCTGAAAGAAAAGGGATAGGATAAGGAAGGATATAAACATTTAAATAAATCATCTAGTGAATAGATAAATGTGGGCATTAAAATTGAAGAAGATTCCCAGGAGCTGGAAGAATGATAATTATTTTTTAAAGACAAATTCTTCAGATGATTCCATTGCTTTTTCAGTAATTGTCGTTAGTCCATGAAATTTGATCATATATGGTATGGAGGAATGGTAGAAAAAAGGAAAAGGAATAGGAATGATATAAACATTCAAATAAATCAAATGAAGAATAGATAAATACATATAAGCAGTTCATTTATAAATGATCCAGGAAGCTGTAAAAAAATTAAACAAAATTTTAAATGATATTGTTGCCGCTGAAATGATAATTGAAAATAATTGAAATTACTTCCTACCCATGTCCTGCATCATGCACACCTAAAAACGTCAAACAAAAGAAAGAAAAAATCGCTGATGCACCACTAATTGCCTCCACTGCTGGCACTGAACCCGAACCTTTGGAGTGTTAACATTCACACAAAAAAACATTAACATTAATTGAGTAAACATTGGCACAAAATCCGCTTTGTAAATGCCACCTCGATACTCTTCAAGAGGTTTCCCTGGGAATGATATACTTTTTACCAAAATGTACACCAAATTTCCATACAAACATACAAATAAGAACAAATCAAATCATAACAACAATGAAAAATATCAAATTCTAAGTATTCCAAACTTGATTCCAAATGTTTGCACATCTGCCAACAATATTAATAAGGGGTGTCACATAAATTACACCAACAATAACGATTATTCTTGCAAAACAACCTTCAATCACTATTTCAAACGCACTTTCAACTGTTTGTTTACATAAGTAAACAATCTAAACAACACAACACTTCTCCCAACACAAACTTAACAACGAAAATCAGCAGCCGCCGATTAAATAACAACACCCACCGAAGCTCGTTGAAAACTGACTGAAATGTCAAATTCGAAATAAATTCCTTCAGATGCAAACCGCCACGGCAATCAGCCTTTGGCTCGCCGCGGCGATTGAGGGGCGAACGATATTGAAACATTTCAGCGATCAGTTTGAACCGCCCAGGCGATGCGCCCATGGCACGCCAAGGCGGATGGAGGGCGGACGAAATTGAAAAATTTCAAATGTCAAATTTCAACCGCCCAGGCGGCCCGCCCTCGGTCCGCCAGGGCGGTTCTAGGGCGGACCACACGATCAGTAACGGCCGCCGATGCATAACGTCCGCACTGAGTTAATGTGGGCCGTCTCTGGCACGCTTTTGGGCACATTTTGTCCACGATAACGGGCTAAAAGCGAGAGCAGAACGGGCCGCATTTTGGGGGTTGCTTCTTCTTCTTTTTTTATTTCCGGTTTCAGATTAGGGCGTTTAGGGTGATTAAAACAATTAGGGTGACAAATAAAAGAAAACAGATTAAAATGTTTATTCAGAGTTCTTAAAATTACAACAAAAACCACTAAACTAATTTGTGACCAGCTCATATAAAAATAAATTGAATTTTATGTTTATTGTATGTATTGTATTGTATTGTATGTAATTCAGTTTAATTTAGTTAAATTCAGTTTAATTTAGTTAATTCAGTTTAATTAAGTTCAATTCAGTTTATTTAGATTAATTTAGCTGATTTATCTAAGTTTAGTTGACTTAAGTTAAATTCAGATAAATTAGGTTAAATTTAGTAAAAAATTGTGAAATTCAGATTATTTTAATTATTAAGCCAGATTTAGTTATATAAAGTTAAATTTAAATTTGGTTAAATTCAGTGTAATTTAGTTAAATTAAGTCAATTAGTAGAATTAAGTTAAATTCTGATAAATTGAGTTAGAATTGGCTAAATTTAGATATATTTTGTTTATTCAAATAACATTTAGTTAAATTTAGTTAAATTTGTTTGAATTTAGTTAAATTTATTTATATTTAGTCAAATTTACTTATATTTCGTGAAATTTACTTATTCAAGTTAAAACTAGTTTAATTTTGATAAGTAAAGTTAAATTTAGTTAAATGTAGTTAAATTCATTTAAATTGTTTGAAAAATTTAAAAATATCAAAGTTAATTATTTATTTTAAGTTTATTTAATTAAGTTATATTTAGTTAAATACAATCAAATTTGGTAAAATTAATTGCTATTTTTTTTTTAATTTGGTCAAATTTAGTTTAATTAATTTAAGTTTAAAAATGATTAATTTAATAAAATTTAGATTAATTTAGTTGAATTCAGTCAAATGTACTTGTATTCAGTAAAATTAATTTCAATTAGTAGAATTAAGTTAAATTCTGATAAATTGAGTTAGAATTGGCTAAATTTAAATATATTTTGTTTATTCAAATAACATTTAGTTAAATTTAGTTAAATTTATTTGAATTTAGTTAAATTTATTTATATTTAGTCAAATTTACTTATTTTTAGTGAAATTTACTTATTCAAGTTAAAACTAGTTTAATTTTGGTAAGTAAAGTTAAATTTAGTTAAATGTAGTTAAATTCATTTAAATTGCTTGAAAAATTTAAAAATATTAAGGTTAATTATTTATTTTAAGTTTATTTAATTAAGTTATATTAAGTTAAATACAATTAAATTTGGTAAAATTAATTGTTTTTTTTTTTTTTTAATTTGGTCAAATTTAGTAAAATTAATTTAAATTAAAAAATGATTAATTTAATAAAATTTAGATTAATTTAGTTGAATTCAGTCAAATGTACTTGTATTTAGTAAAATTCATTTCAATTTAGTTGAATACAGTTAAATTATGTCAAATTGAGTTATATTTAGTTACATTCAATTAAATTTAGTTGAATTCCGTTAAATTTAGTATTTTTTTTCTAAATTTTGGTTAAATTTTTTTTAGTTAAATTGAACTAAAAAAAACTTTGTTAAACTTAGTTAAATTAAGTTTAATTAAGTTGAATTTATTTAGATATAGTAAAATTTAAATTTGATTAAATATAGTTATATTTATTTAAATTAAGTAAAATTTCGTTAAATTTAGTTAAATTTCTTTAAATTTATCTAAATTTTGTTGAACTTAGCTTAATTATAACAAATTTAAATAAATTAAGTTAAATTCAGTGAAAAATCATTAAAATTTAGTAAAAATCAGTTCCATTTAGTTAAATGCAGTTAAATTAAGTCAAATTGAGTTATATTTAGTTACATTCACTTAAATTTAGTTGAATTCAGTTAAATTTAGTATTTTTTTAGTTTTGTTTAATTTTATATTAGTTAAACAAAAAAAAACTTTGTTAAGCTTAGTTAAATTTAGTTAAAATTAGATGAATTTATTTAGGTATAGTGAAATTCAAATTTTATAAAATATAGTTATATTTATTTAAATTTAGCAATATTTATTTAAATTTAGTTAAATTTCGTTAAATTTAGTTAAATTTCGTTAAAATTTATTTAAATTTAGTTGAACTTAGCTAAATTATGTCAAATGTAAATAAATTTAGCTAAATTCAGTAAAAAATCCTAAAATTTAGTAAAATTTAGTTAAATTACGTTAAATTAAGTTGATTCTAATAAAATTTAGTTAAATTGATTAATATTTAGTCAACTTTAATAAAATTTAGTTATTTTTTGTTAAAGTTAGTTAAATTTAGTCGAAGTTAGTTAAATTTAGTTAAATTAAGTAAAAATCAGTAAAATTCAGTAAAATTTACTAAAATTTTGTAAAATTTAGTTAAATTCAGTTTAATTTAGTAAAATTTACATAAATTTGGATAAATTTAATTAAGTTCAGTGAAATTTCGTTGAATTTAGAAAATTAAGTTAAATTTGATTAAATTCATATAAATTCTGTTAAATTTAGCTAAAGTTCATTAAATTTATTAAAATTTAGACAAATTTAGTTAAATTAAGTAAAATTTAGTTTAATCAAGTTAAATTTGGTTTAACTTAGTTAAATAAGATAAATTTAGATGAAATGATATTCAGTTAAATTTCAAATAAATTTGTTAAATTTAGTTAAAAGTCGTTAAGTTTATTAAAATTTAGTCAAATTTAGTTGAATTCAGATAAAATAAGTTGAATTATTGTAGTTAAATTTAGATAAACTTTGTTGAATTTATTTAAATTTATTTAAACTTAGTTGAAATCATTCAGATTCACTTAAATTTAGTTAAACGTTGTTAAATTTAGTAAAATTGAGTATAAATTAGTCATATTTAAATTAAATTTAGTTTAGTTTAGATAAATTCATTTGAATTTAGTCAAAGTCAGTTTAATTTAGTAAAATTCAGTTTAATTTAATTAAAGTCAGTTTAATTTTTAGATTTTTTCGTGTTTTTTAATTTAATTTTATTCAATTAAGTTAAGTTTGATTTCGTTTATATTAGTTTAATTAAGTAAAATTCAGTAAAATTTTGTTGAATTTAAATAAATGAAGTCAATACGAATAACATTTAGTTAAATTTATTTAAATGTGGTATTTTTTTTTAATTTTCATTTAAACTTAGCTTAAGTTATTGTAATTAAGTCAATTCAAATTATATTTAGAGAAAATTATAATAAAATTTAGATAATTTACGTTGAATTAAGTTAATTCTAATAAAAGTTAGGCGTTAGTAAAATTTAGTCAAATTAAGTAAACTTTATTTAAATTTAGTTAAATTAAGTAAAATTCAGTTAAATTTAGTAGTTATAATTAGTAAAATTAAGCTAAATTTAGTTACATTTATTTTCATTTCGTTAAACTTAGTCGAATTTATTTAAAATTAGTTAAACTATGTTGAATTAATTAAGATTTAGTTAAATTCAGCTAAACGTTATTAAATTTAGTAAAATTGAGTATAAATTAGTTATATTTATTTAAATTTAGTTGAACTTAGTTTAACTAATTCAAATTAAGTTTATTTTATCAACCGTCAACATAAGTTAATTTCAGTATAATTTAGTTAAATTCAGTTTAATTTAGTTAAATTAAGTTTAGTTTAATTTCGTTAATTTTAGTTGAATTAAGTAAAGTTTTGATAATTTTTTATAAAATTTGGATAAATTAAGTTTATTGGAATAAAATTAAGTAAAATATATTTAAAAATATTTATACTTAGATAAATTTATTTAAACTTGGTTATTTTTTCAATTTCATTTAAATTTATTACAATTTATTGAAATTTTGTCATTTAGTTCAATTTAGTTAAATTTAGTAAAAGTTAGGTAAATTAAGTAAAATTTAGTAAAAGTTAGGTAAATTTGGTAAAATTTAGTTAAATTAAGTTGATTCTAAAACAATTTAGTTAAATTGATTTAAGTTTAGTCAATTTTAATTGTTTTTAGTGTAATTTAGTATTTTTTTTGTAAAATTTAGTTAACTTAAGGTAAATTTAGTAAAATTTAGATACATTTGGTAAAATTTAGTACAATTTAGAAACATTTAGTTAATTTTAGATACATTTAATTAATTTTAGTCAAATTAAGTTAAATTTAGTAAAATAAAGAAAATTTTATTAAAATTATGTTAAATTCAGTAAAATTTAGTAAAAATTGATTGAATTCAGTTAAATTTAGTCAACTGAAGATAAGTTTACTTAAATTTATTAGATATTAGTTTTTTTTTAGTTAATTTTAGTTAAACTTTATCAAATTTTGTTAAATTTTGTAAAATTTAGTTATATTTATTTAAATTTAATTGAAATTAGTGAAATTAAGTCAAATTTAGTTATATTTAGTTGAATTCAGATAGACTTAGTTGAATTAAGCTAAATTTAGATAAACTCAGCAAAATCAAGTTGAATTCAATTTGATTTGGTTAAATTTAGTATAATTTACTAAAATTTATTTTTATTTATTTAAATTCAGTTTAATTTAGTTTAATTCAGTTTAGCTTAGTTTATTTTAGTTGAATTAGGTTAAATTCAGTAAAGTTTTCTTAATTTTGGCTAAATTAAGTTAATTTGGTAAATATGATAAAAAAAATAGTAAAATTTGTAAAATTTAGTTAAATTTTGTTAAATAACGTTAAATTATGTTGATTCTAATAAAATTTTGTTAAATTGAAATTTATTAAAATTTTGTCAATTATAAACATATATTTTTTGTTAAACGTACTTTAATCTAGTTAAATTCAGTTAAATCAAATGAAATTTAGTTAAATTCAAATTAATTTAGTAAAATTCAGCTAAATTACATCAATTTCATTGGACTTAGTTAATTTTAGTAAAATTCAACTAAATTAAGTCAAATATAGGTAAATTTTGTTTATTTTAGTTGAATTTAGATAATTAGAATTAATTTTTGTATGTTTATTTATAATTAATCAAAATAGTAAATAATGATAAAATTTCTCTTAATTAGTGAAAGTATGTTTGACTTATCAAATTTTAGTAAAAATTACTTAAAATAGTCGTATTTTCGTATTTTTGTATTTTTGTATTTTTGTATTTTTGTATTTTTGTATTTTTGTATTTTTGTATTTTTGTATTTTTGTATTTTTGTATTTTTGTATTTTTGTATTTTTGTATTTTTGTATTTTTGTATTTTTGTATTTTTGTATTTTTGTATTTTTGTATTTTTGTATTTTTGTATTTTTATTTTTGTATTTTGTATTTTTGTATTTTGTATTTTTGTAGTTTTGTATTTTTGTATTTTTGTATTTTTGTGTTTTGTATTTTTGTATTTTTGTGTTTTTGTATTTTTGTATTTTTGTATTTTTGTATTTTTGTATTTTTGTGTTTTTGTATTTTTGTATTTTTGTATTTTTGTATTTTGTATTTTTGTATTTTTGTATTTTTGTATTTTTGTATTTTTGTATTTTTGTATTTTTGTAGTTTTGTAGTTTGAAAGTTTTGTATTTTTGTGTTTATGTATTGTTTTTTTTTTGTGTTTTTATGTTTGTATTGTTTGTAATGTGTATTTTTGTACTTTAGTATTTTTTCTTTTGTTTTTTTGTGTAGTACATTTTTAATCATTGTATTTATATATTGATTTAGTTGATTATTTTTGTATTTTTTATTTTTGTTGATGTTTTTTTAGTTTTGTATTTTAGCATTTTTGTATATCTGTGTTGTAGCATTTTAGTACTTCAGTATTAAGTATTTTTCAATGTTTTAAATTTTGTGTTGCATATTTTTTAGAGATGGGCTTATTTGAGCGAACCGTTCTTATGAACCGGCTCAAGCTTAAGAACGAATGAGCGACCGTTCAGAAAAAATGAGCGGCGGTTCATTTTGTGAACCGGTTCTTTTCAAAGAACCGTCAAATCAAAGAGCGAGTCGAAGAACGAACCGAACGAGAGCGAATGAACGGAAAGAACGAACGGAGCGCTTGATTAGCGTCGCTCGCGCCGTCGTCGGCGTCGTCGAACGGCGTCGTTTTCGCTCACTCTTTCGTTATTTCGCTCTCGCTCATTCGCTCTCGTTCGGTTCGTTCTTCCACGTGCTGGTGGTGACGGTGCTGTGGAGAAAAGAGGGGAAACTAGGTTCTCACCGGTCGCCTCATGTTCCAACATTATGGCGCACTTTATGCTTGTTGCTAGCCCGTGTCGGGGCGCCTGTGATTTTGAATCAGCTGACTGTCGCCCGATGTTGTATGATCTCATTATGAAAATATCGATACATTTCTCTCTCGAACATAGTTCGTATGCTAGTTTGCGGTTTTAATCCATGTATTGGACCGTTTATGATTTAAAATGTAATTTACCACAGCACATCACACAAACTTGGTACTCTTTTGTGGTAATTGTTCAATAGTTTTCTTAATGCATTTTTTTCTGATCTTCTTTTTTGACGCTTGTTTTGATCATTCATTTGCTGTCATTAATAAAAGTTGTTCATATTAAACAAAAAACTGCATTTCAAGACTATTTTATCAAGTGCAGCAAAAGGCTACCTCAAATATGCTTGTTACTGAACACAAACTTAAATCTATTGTTTCACAAAATAATGGAAAGATAATTACTAAAACGATAATTCAGCTTACTTTTCATAACTTTTAACGATTGAAAGCAATAATTTGGTTGAACATATTCACTTTTGAAGAAAACTCAAATTTGTTAAACAAACAAACTTTGTCTACCTCTCTATGAAAAAAGTTTTCGATATTTTGGATTTCAGAGTCAATATTTTTCTCCTTTTTCATATAAAACATTTATATTTGAAATGCTTTCCAAAAAAGGATAAAGCAAATCGACGATTTTCTATGTTTTATAGACGATCTCCAATCTGTTCAGAATAAGTGCAATGAAAACATATATTTTTTTAATTATCAATCAACAAAAATCATACAAAAATCACTCATGGGAGTGTCCATTGGTCGTTTGAAAAAAATCTAAATATCTTGAGCAGATGCTTCAGTTCATTCAGTCTACTTTCTGAATTTGAGCGAAATGAGCGGATGAGCCGTTCAAAAGAGCCGCTCATTTAAATGAGCGAACGAAAATGAGCGGCTCACAGAAATGAGCGGTTTTGCCCACCACTAATATTTTTTAATATTTGAATTTTTATATGGTATTTCTATCATTGTATTTTTGTATTATTGTTGTTTGGTATTTTGTATTTATGTAGCTGTGTAGTGTGCAGTTTCGTAATTGAGTATCGTAATGTCCCTGGGGCTGCGAGAGATGCAGCATTTGCTGCAGCATGTTGGGCACCTTGGCCACGGTTGATCTGCCGAGGAACGTTAAGTTGGCAGCTGACGGCGGGGAGAATTGTTCCGCTCCGGCGGCTCAACAGACTGCGCTGGATGTTGACGGACTAGATAAACTGCTGGACGGCCGGTTCGGAGGCCTGCTCCTTTTGCACTGTTCTTTTCTGGATGTTGAACTGGAACTCTTGCAGGGTCGGAATGCGCGGCTGTTGACTTACCGGCTGCTGTTCCTGTTGGTTTGTGTCGGCCGCGGATCGTAGGACTCCGGCGGGTGGAAGCCACAGCTGCCGGATTAATGCCCCTAGTGACGCAACTCTGCCCTGCTGGTGCTGGTTCTGCTGCTGCTGGGGGCAACTGTTGTCAAAAGCTTCGTTGTTTGACAGGAACGTCTGGCGAAAGTTCACCCGCTGGACTGTTTGTACGGCGGAACCACTAGCTGAAGCGCGATCCGGATTGGGCGTAACTGATGCCGGTGCCCCAAAATCCGCTTGCTTGCTTCTTGTTCCCCTCCAGCGGCAATCAACTACGGTTTCTCTTCGACGAATCTCGGTCCAACGAACCTGTTTCCGCACGTGTAGTGTCCCGACGACGGATAGGCGAGATAGGCCACCGTTGGGCCGGTTAAAGGACTCGTTCAGGTGCCCATGTTGACCGTTTTGTTCGCCGGTGGTGCGCGTTCCCGTTGTGAAGCCGGCTTCGGAAGGAGTTGCGATGCCGTTCCGTCTTTGAGGGCAAACAACAGAACCTTGTGTTGGGAAAAAGAGGAAATTAATCGCTTATAACTTAACTTATACAAAAATGAAACTTTAAAACATACCTGTAATCTGTCGAACAAAGCACACCTCAAAATTTTTTTCCAACCGACTGAAAAGGTTCAAACGAAAATGTTTGACAGTTCGCGCGTTACGAAAAAAAAGAGAGAGTGTGCGTTTCGGCGTGCACGATTTTTATTGGTGTGCGTGTGCAAATATAAAATCAAGATTTTCGCGGATTGAGTCTTGGATAAGGGGTCTGAACTGGCACTGGGGATGCCCGATTATCGCCCGCTCCCCCCCCAAAAGTTAGAGTGGGCGTGTGGGTAGATTAGACGACCTTCTAGGTCGTCTGTTTTCTGTTGTCTGTGATACAAATAATTGTAGTGTAATGAAGTCTACATTTCGGGTTTTTTTTAACCTTGATTACCATTTTTAAACCTTGGAAATGTTTTGTCCGTAATATAAACGAAGTATTACCGCAAATGGAACCGGAACCAGATTACTCCCTTTCCCAAAGTACCTAACTGTCAGAGTTCCGATCAACCAACATACGCTCGAATACCGCATTCCACCACACTCTTCACAAACCAGAGATTCAATCTGAATCTGAATCTGAACCTGAATATCCAATACATGCGTACATCAAACAGAGTCCACGTGGGTTCAGTTCCCGACGATGATCCGCGGGCTGGACCGGACCCCGGCCTAATGCGAATATGATTGCACCACCAGCCATGTAATAAATTATACATGGTACACACAATTCATAACGAGTCGCCAACGGCGGGAATCGCCGACTTACTGCCTCGTTTGGTGACGACGATGAACGCGGAACTTCCGGGCTGCGATAATCCCGGGGACTTGGGGATGGGGGTGGTGGTGAAAAAAAAAACAACCCCGTCCTGAAAGGATCACTCCCGCGGTTCCATTCTTCAATGGGTACAATTAAACGGCAATCTGGCATGTTTCATTAGCTTAATTACACGGGAATTTATGGAAAGCAGGCGCATGGCGAACGGTCAGTTGGCCTCCGGAACGAGCTACAGGTTCCCGCGTGCGTGTGGAAGTGTGTGACTTTTTGTGTTGTGAATGCACTGTGTTTAAATGTGTGTGCGATTGACCGTCTATCATCGCGCTCTCGCGACCGTGGATGGCAGTTTAAATGGAGTTTTCCCTCCGTTTTTGTGGTTTTTGTGGAATGATTTACTTACTTGCAGCCAGAGCCCAGAAGCAATAGCAGCGGGCTGCCGTCGTAACGACTCGATGAGAAAGTGTGCGCTGGGGGCATTGTGGAGTGATGAATGGACGACGCCGGATATATGGACCAAGTTGGGTCACCCACCCTTCGGAATTGGGGCAAACACGTGGAGTGGTCACGCGTTATTATCCGGGTGAGAAATGGGAAGTGGCGCCGATTGGGACGGTAGTTTGGTGCTGATATTGTTGATGACTTATTCGTAAAATTGCATGACTAACCCAAAAATGGTTTGTGTCATTGGAAGGTGAAGAATTCTGGTGGTGGGTGTCCAAGCTAAACATGCTTTCAAACAGCCTTGAAATAATGTTAAACTTATGACGCCTATTGAGTATGCCTCAAGTAAGCTAGATTTCCTAGGCAATTGAGGTGCAACGGGTGCAACTGGGTCTCGTGGCGCAGGGGTAGCGGCTTCGGCTGCCGATCCCGATGATGCTATGAGACGCGGGTTCGATTCCCGCCTTATCCACTGAGCTTCTATCGGATGGTGATGTAAAACGTCGGTCCCGGTTTCTCCTGTCTCGTCAGAGGCGCTGGAGCAGAAATCCCACGTTAGAGGAAGGCCATGCCCCGGGGGGCGTAGTGCCAATAGTTTCGTTTCGTTTCGGGTGCAACTTATCATAATTGTGTTAATAATGCAGGACCAGTTACATGTTACGACTAAGCTAATGTTAGCATGCGTTTATAATTAATATGTGTTAATATCGGGAAAACGCAGTGAGAATTCACTAATGACGTGCCAAATTTTCACAAATAACCGGGATTTACATAGAATAATATAAAACTTGGTTGTGAAGTTATCAAATATTGTAAGATGAAATAATTGCTAGAGTGTTTCAGATTTGAACATATGATGATAAACAACATTAGCAGGATAACCAAGCAATTCAATAACTCACAATGGAAGATGCTAGAGATTTTGGATCCTGTTCCGACAATAAAGAAATTTGGTTTGTCATCACTTGGATAGGACAGCTGGCACTGAAAGGCATAACATAAAGGAAAATGGACTTCTAACAAAGCACGAAATCGTTACTTGCCGATGAGCAGAACAGGTTCTTCAGTGACGGTCATCGTCTACAGCAAAATGGACGCCAACCTGGAGCCCTTGTAGAACCACCCCATCGCATTGCAGTTGACCATGGTGTGGCTAAATATAAACACCGAAGAAGAAATCTGCTAAAAAATGTACAAGATACAGACCAATTCTACCGGCTTTGTTCGAATTCCAACCACATCATCCAGATCAGGTCGGTTCCTACAAACTGGAAAAACAACTCTGATCACCCCTATCTTGGAACAGACCAATCCTTCGCATCCGAAGGGCTTCCGGCCGATCAGTGTCCTTCCGGCAATCTGAAAGATCTCTGAACACCTTGACATTCCGAACGAAAACATGGCAGCAGGAAAGGACACAGCACTACGACCACAGCTCTGACAAACGTTATTCAAGATGACCACTGCACTTATGGTTATGGTTCTTGTTGACTTCTCTCTAGCCTTCAACTGCGTGAACCATAAACACCTGGAAACAAAACTTTGGGACGAGTTCCAGCTTTCACGTGAAATATGTCACCTCAGGGACCCCTGCTTTTTAGTTTGTTTGTCAACACTCTCGATTTCACAGTCTCTAGGTGTACCTGAGGTACAAGTACCATCTATAGATATATGCCGACGAACTCTAAGTCTACGTATCTGACCCTCGAAGTTATCAACAAAGTTCACGCCACAATAGCTCGTAGTGCCGAAGCAAACTCGCTCGCACCCAAGTTTAAGATGACCCAAGCGATCGTCTGTAGCGATTGTGTTTTTTTGTCGCAAAAAGAAGAATTTGCCTTTCCGTGCACCAAAAGTTGCACGCAAGCAACCCCCCTCGTAAAAAACCCTTCGTTCGTCGACCCAGCACAGATCGACGAAAAAGCTTTGACGGCGCACTAGTCAAAGTGACAGCTGTCGGCGCACTCAAAACGAGCTGCTCACAGCAGCACATCAAAAATCCGGTCTTTTTGGACGTCGCCCGCTGGACTGTTCGCACGCACGTGCTGTTTTGTCGCTTGCCGCCTAGCCCAGTGCCGCACAAATTATCAATCTCGGCCAACGCCGCCGTCGGGAAAAAGGCCCCAGAAGGGTGAGTTTTGGTGGTGGAAACTGCGAAGCAGCAGCGGCTGACGGTGGCAACTCGCCAGGGCCTTTTATTTGCAGCGATCTAAAACCGAACACCGGCCACGCAGAACAGAGAAAACAAAATGGCCGATCCACGAGGCGTCATCAGAAAAGGGCATCCAAGCCTGCTGCGATTGGAGGAGTGCTCAGTCGGCGAACGGGGCTGGATAACGCGGAACGCTCAAGCAGGGCACGCACGAGTCCGCGCTAGGACGGAGCGGCCTGGACGTTCGTCAACATTCACGTCCCGGAGGCGGTCCGCGGTGGCGGAGTGGGTTGGTCCAGATGCCGCGAGGAAGCGGAAAAGAAGAAAAGCGGTGCTTGTGAGGGAAAGTGTTGGCCGGTCGGGCCGAAGTGAAGAATTCCGCGCGGGCGCGGGCAAAAGGCGACACGCCACGCGGCGTTTGGCGATCAGAGGGTGAACCAGTGGAAGGTTATGCGGAGGAGGAGAAGAGAGAGGAGCGGGAGAAGGAAAAAAGATGGAGGAAGGAAAAGAAGCAAAAGTGCAATAAGCCGGAAAGGCGCGTGAAGCGCGGGAAAAGGAAGAAGAACGAAGGGAAAGTGTCGGGAAGAGGATGAGGAAGTTTTTGTATGCGCACACTAACACAATCAAACAATCAATACACATGCTAAAACATAAATTTCGTGCTTGTTTTCCTTTTTCTGTGAGCTCAGTGAGCAGCCGGATGATTAAATTATGACACGTCTTCATCAAGTGCAACACCCTGTGAACGTTTCGTCGGCTCAGTCCGATATTCTCCACGCAACCTGTGATCCTGTGTTCGTGGTGATGATCCTCATCTTCACCTACTGCGACGTAGTCTACACTCACAGGCCTCCAATTCGTCGCCATCGTGCTAACTTGTCACACGTGCATTTTGGGCCAAATTGAATTGAATTTAAAATTGATGTAAATGCGACAATTGGCCAAAGGGATTTCAGGTCAGAACGCGTTTGACACACGTACAAGATAGACTACCGTAAACATTTTTAATTATAACTCGGGCCTCCAACAGCCAACTTCAACCAAACTTCGGAACAATGCACAAAATGGTCAGCCAAACAAAACGTGTTTGTTATTGTTTACATTGCGTGCTCTAAGTGTTTGTTTATTCAAGGTCAAACATTAAAACGCGTTTTTCTCTGATCGCCAAAAAGCTACGTACGACAAGATAGCACGACGACGTTGAATTGAAAGAATCACGATCACGGATTGAGAGGAAAAGAGTATTGCGGATGGTCGCAGAGCAATTGTCACAATTTGGCGAGGCTGTTCTTTTTCTCAAGCTTTTCCTCTCTGTTCTTCTGATCAACAAAATCCATGAAGTCAAGTATGACTCTTCGTCCATGTGATGTACGGTGAAATCACGATAATCCGTAAATGACAACGGAATTGGAGGTCGTTGGACGATTTTGCGTTGATTTTAACAACCGAAAACAGACTAAAGGGGTGAAGCGTGGTCTCGTGGTCTCGATAGTTGCAGCGGCACGATCCTCGTGATTCTCTCGCTTTCAGCTATAGTCGTCAGCTAGAATGTGTGTGGATAATGTTAGAGTTCCGATTTCTACCAAGTTCAGCAGGGGTTCCAAATTACTGTGGGCTCAAGCGCAAAGTTCGATAACTAGCCCAGTACAATGATAACACGCACAATAGAATGCCGAGATGATAGCTCTACCAAAATCAAATGGTGGAATAGACCGCTTGTACAACAATAATGAAAATTGACCAGGATACGTGTTTTTACAAGTTCAAAACTTGTAGCATTTGTGTTTGGTCCGCTTAAAATTACGTCATTTGACTTTCCGTGCCCTTAATCTTGCGCTCAAGAAAACCCCCCGTTCGGCGGAAAATACTATAAGCGTCAAAACTGTCAAGTTGACGCAGCTGTCGCGAGCCGCGTGAGCACGTCGTCCACGCGACGCAGCAAAATTTTACTGTTTCTTTTCGAATCGACGGTCGGACCGACCGCATGTTCCTCCGTTCCGGCCTGCATCGCGAGCAACCCGGCCGACTGGACGCCCTGGCCCCGAAAGGGTTAGTTGCCGTTGGAGAAAAGGTGGAAACCGTTGGGCTGACTGTGGCCGATTCTGCAGGGCCTTTTCGTTCTAGTTGGAACTCTTGCTGGCAAACCCGGAGACCTGCAAGCGGCCAGTGCTAAGGCGAGTCGACGAAACCGTCGGCGAGGAAGAGGACCTGTGGAGCCGGAGTGGTCACAATCGGGACCATGTGCAACTGTCGGTGAGTGCACAATTCCCCAGAGCAAGGAGGCAGCGGTGGGGACAAACAAAGCGAGCGAAATGCCACGCGGGAGAGTGTGGTTTGTGCCTGTCGCCGTTGGAATATGGCCCGTGTGATCGTCGGAAGCGGCGTCATGTCTGAACGCCGGAAGTGACGCTCGGCGATGTCGCTGAAGAAAGGGGATGTGTGAGGAAAGAAGGCGAGTGCGAAGAGCGGGGGAAAGAAAAGAAGGGAAGAGGAAGCAAAAGCGCGAGAAGGTGAACAAGCGCGAGGCGCGCGAGAATAAAGAAGAGCGTTGAAAAAGAAGAAGATGCCGGGGAAAAGGAAGATTTGTGCGCACACACACTGATGAGGGTTCAATACACGTGTTAAAACATACATTTCGTGCTTGTGTTTTTCTTCTTTTGAGCTCAAAGAGCAGCCGGGAAATCTCTAATTGTAACAAACTCAATAGGACCGGTAGAGATATGGCATTACATAAAACATTCGATTACAAAGACCCGCCTCACATTACTGAGAACCAGTATCGGACGGCCTTGAAGAGGACAAACGGAAACCTTGGTGGAAACTGATTCTGCATTTCCGATGAAAGTCATGGGGAATGTGGTTTGTAGTTTTCCAGAATCGATGGCCGCCGGGAGGTCCAACAACGCACAGAGGAAGATCATTCAACGACTTTGAAAAAAAAAAAAAACTGGATCGTGACCGGTGGTAGTAGAACTAAGTTCATTCATGGTACCACTTGCACTCGAGACGATACCCGAATAATATCTGCAAAGAAACGGAACGTGCATTGATTTACGGCTCCCTTCAAGGGCCAAACATAGGATAACGCCAAGTTCATATTTATGGACGGAACCTTCAGCGTCCCTGTCCCTAGTTAAGTGCGCCAACGACTATGCACGGATAGATTTCCTCTGGTTTTTGTTCTGATGTCCTCTTACTGATTTGGTGGACATGGCATCAAGCGGTGTTTCGACTGATTTTGAAAGGCAGTTAATGAATGCCTGCAGAACAGAACTTTCCGATTCTCACCATACATGATGCTTCTTTCACTTGTGCCAAAATTTGTGGAAGCGTTCCATTTCTGATGGCCACTCAACAGAAGATGACGTTGTTAACTTACAAACATTCAAACGCTGCCAAGCTGTTGAGCTTCGAACAAGGAATAATACCGGGTTCATGAGTTAATACTATGTTGTTTATTTTGAAGTACAGACTGTGATTGAAGTTACCTCCTTGACCAGCTTCTCAGAAGGGCATTTACAAACATATCTGGAGAAACACGAGAAATGGGCAGATTTGACAGCTGGAACTATTTCGCATATTCAGAGACAACAGGTACTATTCTCACAACAATAGCTGACATCCTCGGCTACCTATTTACACTGCGGGTTTTGTGAAAAAGTTACTGTTTGTCTCAGAATTATCAATATAGTTTAAGCTGTCAAAATGCTTATGCGCCTTTTCCGAATGTTCCTCTCCAGAAATTACAAATCAATGCACGAGAACTGTCATACTGAGGTACCAATCCAAGGCAAATAAATTAGATAAGGTAACGCGTTTTTCCCAGGTGTCGAAAAAAAGTTTGCATTTAGACCGGATCTTTCGTGTAGATTTTCAAGCAACACGACCCTGTTGTTTTGAAAGACGTTTAGCCGAGACACCAACCGTAAGGTTGACAAAATTTCGAAAAAAGTCTACTTTCGGATTGAATTGTGGCCACAAATGAATGCCATTAGCCTAGGACAAACAAAACGGCCCCGCTCTCGGTCAATGTGTATGAAATTGAGTCATTAATCTGCTGGAATTCATTCTGAACCACGCGTGTGCATGTTGTGTTTGAAGCCAGCTCCATATATTGATGAAGTAATTAAACTGGATTGTGCGCGGCCATTCTATTCGCAACGGAATTGTCAGCTTGAATGGGCCGGCGGAACCGTCCACGACATCAGTCCATATGTGTTTGTGTGGTGGATTTCATTCAGAGCCCAGACGGAAACGGGGGGCGCGCGTCTGGCGTTTGTCTTGGGCATTGCGTCAGATTTCTGGCGGATTTTCCCCCAGATTTTTCCCAGATTTCTGCCAGTAATTCTGGCGAATATGACACAAACCGGTCGGGCACGATTGAGGCGAATGAACCGTTTGGCCCGGTTCAATCGGTTTTGGGTTTTGACAGACGGGGCTGCCAGACAAATGCCAGATTTTGCGCCAGATTTTCGCAAGATTTCTAGCACTATAATTGCAGATATCTGGCAAAAAATCGGGCATAATTCGTGGAATGATCTTCTTCTTATTTTTTCCTCTAAACGTTGTATACCAAAATAAACAAAACATAGAATAAATCAAATTACACATTTTATTGCCCAAAAAAACAACATCAATCATAATTATTTATTATTGACAAAGGCCACTTACAAAATAACATGGTTCTTCAACTATTCTTAAAAGTAGTGCGGGATGGCTCTGAAACCTCCACCAGGTTTTAGGAAACGTTCCGTTTTGGATTCGGTGTCAGCCCGGTCGGCCGAAGGATTCGTCCGCGGTTCCAGGTGGCCGTACAGCAGCGACTGAATCTTGAGCCCGGTCCGTGCAGGATTCGTAAGGTGCCCGGCGATCTCCAGAAGGTTCATCCGTTCTCCGGTGAGACTCTGCGGCTTCGGCACGGCACGGCACGAACCAGATTGGACGTCCTCTCCGGGTTGCTCGATCATTTTGCGGATCTGTTTAGAAAAAAGTGCTTATTAGAACCAAATATAAACCCACTTCAATTTCTACACGCCTTTCCGTTCCTGATGGTTTCCTGCTGCACTGGATGCTTCGTCTGTCCAGGTCCAGGATCACGGAAACGGTCCATTTCGCATTTGGCGTTCGCTTGGGGGTTGACCATCTCCGAAGGATTCGTCCGCGGTTCCAGGTGGCCGTACAGCAGCGACTGAATCTTGAGCCCGGTCTGTGCAGGATTCGTAAGGTGCCCGGCGATCTCCAGAAGGTTCATCCGTTCTCCGGTGAGACTCTGCGGCTTCGGCACGGCACGGCACGAACCAGATTGGACGTCCTCTCCGGGTTGCTCGATCATTTTGCGGATCTGTTTAGAAAAAAAGTGCTTATTAGAACCAAATATAAACCCACTTCAATTTCTACACGCCTTTCCGTTCCTGATGGTTTCCTGCTGCACTGCATGCTTCGTCTGCCCAGGTCCAGGATCACGGAAACGGTCCATTTCGCATTTGGCGTTCGCTTGGGGGTTGACCATCTCCGAAGGATTCGTCCGCGGTTCCAGGTGGCCGTACAGCAGCGACTGAATCTTGAGCCCGGTCTGTGCAGGATTCGTAAGGTGCCCGGCGATCTCCAGAAGGTTCATCCGTTCTCCGGTGAGACTCTGCGGCTTCGGCACGGCACGGCACGAACCAGATTGGACGTCCTCTCCGGGTTGCTCGATCATTTTGCGGATCTGTTTAGAAAAAAAGTGCTTATTAGAACCAAATATAAACCCACTTCAATTTCTACACGCCTTTCCGTTCCTGATGGTTTCCTGCTGCACTGGATGCTTCGTCTGTCCAGGTCCAGGATCACGGAAACGGTCCATTTCGCATTTGGCGTTCGCTTGGGGTTGACCATCTCCGAAGGATTCGTCCGCGGTTCCAGGTGGCCGTACAGCAGCGACTGAATCTTGAGCCCGGTCTGTGCAGGATTCGTAAGGTGCCCGGCGATCTCCAGAAGGTTCATCCGTTCTCCGGTGAGACTCTGCGGCTTCGGCACGGCACGGCACGAACCAGATTGGACGTCCTCTCCGGGTTGCTCGATCATTTTGCGGATCTGTTTAGAAAAAAAGTGCTTATTAGAACCAAATATAAACCCACTTCAATTTCTACACGCCTTTCCGTTCCTGATGGTTTCCTGCTGCACTGCATGCTTCGTCTGCCCAGGTCCAGGATCACGGAAACGGTCCATTTCGCATTTGGCGTTCGCTTGGGGGTTGACCATCTCCGAAGGATTCGTCCGCGGTTCCAGGTGGCCGTACAGCAGCGACTGAATCTTGAGCCCGGTCTGTGCAGGATTCGTAAGGTGCCCGGCGATCTCCAGAAGGTTCATCCGTTCTCCGGTGAGACTCTGCGGCTTCGGCACGGCACGGCACGAACCAGATTGGACGTCCTCTCCGGGTTGCTCGATCATTTTGCGGATCTGTTTAGAAAAAAAGTGCTTATTAGAACCAAATATAAACCCACTTCAATTTCTACACGCCTTTCCGTTCCTGATGGTTTCCTGCTGCACTGGATGCTTCGTCTGTCCAGGTCCAGGATCACGGAAACGGTCCATTTCGCATTTGGCGTTCGCTTGGGGGTTGACCATCTCCGAAGGATTCGTCCGCGGTTCCAGGTGGCCGTACAGCAGCGACTGAATCTTGAGCCCGGTCTGTGCAGGATTCGTAAGGTGCCCGGCGATCTCCAGAAGGTTCATCCGTTCTCCGGTGAGACTCTGCGGCTTCGGCACGGCACGGCACGAACCAGATTGGACGTCCTCTCCGGGTTGCTCGATCATTTTGCGGATCTGTTTAGAAAAAAAGTGCTTATTAGAACCAAATATAAACCCACTTCAATTTCTACACGCCTTTCCGTTCCTGATGGTTTCCTGCTGCACTGCATGCTTCGTCTGCCCAGGTCCAGGATCACGGAAACGGTCCATTTCGCATTTGGCGTTCGCTTGGGGGTTGACCATCTCCGAAGGATTCGTCCGCGGTTCCAGGTGGCCGTACAGCAGCGACTGAATCTTGAGCCCGGTCTGTGCAGGATTCGTAAGGTGCCCGGCGATCTCCAGAAGGTTCATCCGTTCTCCGGTGAGACTCTGCGGCTTCGGCACGGCACGGCACGAACCAGATTGGACGTCCTCTCCGGGTTGCTCGATCATTTTGCGGATCTGTTTAGAAAAAAAGTGCTTATTAGAACCAAATATAAACCCACTTCAATTTCTACACGCCTTTCCGTTCCTGATGGTTTCCTGCTGCACTGGATGCTTCGTCTGTCCAGGTCCAGGATCACGGAAACGGTCCATTTCGCATTTGGCGTTCGCTTGGGGGTTGACCATCTCCGAAGGATTCGTCCGCGGTTCCAGGTGGCCGTACAGCAGCGACTGAATCTTGAGCCCGGTCCGTGCAGGATTCGTAAGGTGCCCGGCGATCTCCAGAAGGTTCATCCGTTCTCCGGTGAGACTCTGCGGCTTCGGCACGGCACGACACGAACCAGATTGGACGTCCTCTCCGGGTTGCTCGATCATTTTGCGGATCTGTTTAGAAAAAAAGTGCTTATTAGAACCAAATATAAACCCACTTCAATTTCTACACGCCTTTCCGTTCCTGATGGTTTCCTGCTGCACTGCATGCTTCGTCTGTCCAGGTCCAGGATCACGGAAACGGTCCATTTCGCATTTGGCGTTCGCTTGGGGGTTGACCATCTCCGAAGGATTCGTCCGCGGTTCCAGGTGGCCGTACAGCAGCGACTGAATCTTGAGCCCGGTCTGTGCAGGATTCGTAAGGTGCCCGGCGATCTCCAGAAGGTTCATCCGTTCTCCGGTGAGACTCTGCGGCTTCGGCACGGCACGGCACGAACCAGATTGGACGTCCTCTCCGGGTTGCTCGATCATTTTGCGGATCTGTTTAGAAAAAAAGTGCTTATTAGAACCAAATATAAACCCACTTCAATTTCTACACGCCTTTCCGTTCCTGATGGTTTCCTGCTGCACTGCATGCTTCGTCTGCCCAGGTCCAGGATCACGGAAACGGTCCATTTCGCATTTGGCGTTCGCTTGGGGGTTGACCATCTCCGAAGGATTCGTCCGCGGTTCCAGGTGGCCGTACAGCAGCGACTGAATCTTGAGCCCGGTCTGTGCAGGATTCGTAAGGTGCCCGGCGATCTCCAGAAGGTTCATCCGTTCTCCGGTGAGACTCTGCGGCTTCGGCACGGCACGGCACGAACCAGATTGGACGTCCTCTCCGGGTTGCTCGATCATTTTGCGGATCTGTTTAGAAAAAAAGTGCTTATTAGAACCAAATATAAACCCACTTCAATTTCTACACGCCTTTCCGTTCCTGATGGTTTCCTGCTGCACTGGATGCTTCGTCTGTCCAGGTCCAGGATCACGGAAACGGTCCATTTCGCATTTGGCGTTCGCTTGGGGGTTGACCATCTCCGAAGGATTCGTCCGCGGTTCCAGGTGGCCGTACAGCAGCGACTGAATCTTGAGCCCGGTCCGTGCAGGATTCGTAAGGTGCCCGGCGATCTCCAGAAGGTTCATCCGTTCTCCGGTGAGACTCTGCGGCTTCGGCACGGCACGACACGAACCAGATTGGACGTCCTCTCCGGGTTGCTCGATCATTTTGCGGATCTGTTTAGAAAAAAAGTGCTTATTAGAACCAAATATAAACCCACTTCAATTTCTACACGCCTTTCCGTTCCTGATGGTTTCCTGCTGCACTGCATGCTTCGTCTGTCCAGGTCCAGGATCACGGAAACGGTCCATTTCGCATTTGGCGTTCGCTTGGGGGTTGACCATCTCCGAAGGATTCGTCCGCGGTTCCAGGTGGCCGTACAGCAGCGACTGAATCTTGAGCCCGGTCTGTGCAGGATTCGTAAGGTGCCCGGCGATCTCCAGAAGGTTCATCCGTTCTCCGGTGAGACTCTGCGGCTTCGGCACGGCACGGCACGAACCAGATTGGACGTCCTCTCCGGGTTGCTCGATCATTTTGCGGATCTGTTTAGAAAAAAAGTGCTTATTAGAACCAAATATAAACCCACTTCAATTTCTACACGCCTTTCCGTTCCTGATGGTTTCCTGCTGCACTGGATGCTTCGTCTGTCCAGGTCCAGGATCACGGAAACGGTCCATTTCGCATTTGGCGTTCGCTTGGGGTTGACCATCTCCGAAGGATTCGTCCGCGGTTCCAGGTGGCCGTACAGCAGCGACTGAATCTTGAGCCCGGTCTGTGCAGGATTCGTAAGGTGCCCGGCGATCTCCAGAAGGTTCATCCGTTCTCCGGTGAGACTCTGCGGCTTCGGCACGGCACGGCACGAACCAGATTGGACGTCCTCTCCGGGTTGCTCGATCATTTTGCGGATCTGTTTAGAAAAAAAGCGCTTATTAGAACCAAATATAAACCCACTTCAATTTCTACACGCCTTTCCGTTCCTGATGGTTTCCTGCTGCACTGCATGCTTCGTCTGCCCAGGTCCAGGATCACGGAAACGGTCCATTTCGCATTTGGCGTTCGCTTGGGGGTTGACCATCTCCGAAGGATTCGTCCGCGGTTCCAGGTGGCCGTACAGCAGCGACTGAATCTTGAGCCCGGTCTGTGCAGGATTCGTAAGGTGCCCGGCGATCTCCAGAAGGTTCATCCGTTCTCCGGTGAGACTCTGCGGCTTCGGCACGGCACGGCACGAACCAGATTGGACGTCCTCTCCGGGTTGCTCGATCATTTTGCGGATCTGTTTAGAAAAAAAGTGCTTATTAGAACCAAATATAAACCCACTTCAATTTCTACACGCCTTTCCGTTCCTGATGGTTTCCTGCTGCACTGGATGCTTCGTCTGTCCAGGTCCAGGATCACGGAAACGGTCCATTTCGCATTTGGCGTTCGCTTGGGGTTGACCATCTCCGAAGGATTCGTCCGCGGTTCCAGGTGGCCGTACAGCAGCGACTGAATCTTGAGCCCGGTCTGTGCAGGATTCGTAAGGTGCCCGGCGATCTCCAGAAGGTTCATCCGTTCTCCGGTGAGACTCTGCGGCTTCGGCACGGCACGGCACGAACCAGATTGGACGTCCTCTCCGGGTTGCTCGATCATTTTGCGGATCTGTTTAGAAAAAAAGTGCTTATTAGAACCAAATATAAACCCACTTCAATTTCTACACGCCTTTCCGTTCCTGATGGTTTCCTGCTGCACTGCATGCTTCGTCTGCCCAGGTCCAGGATCACGGAAACGGTCCATTTCGCATTTGGCGTTCGCACGACACGAACCAGATTGGACGTCCTCTCCGGGTTGCTCGATCATTTTGCGGATCTGTTTAGAAAAAAAGTGCTTATTAGAACCAAATATAAACCCACTTCAATTTCTACACGCCTTTCCGTTCCTGATGGTTTCCTGCTGCACTGCATGCTTCGTCTGTCCAGGTCCAGGATCACGGAAACGGTCCATTTCGCATTTGGCGTTCGCTTGGGGGTTGACCATCTCCGAAGGATTCGTCCGCGGTTCCAGGTGGCCGTACAGCAGCGACTGAATCTTGAGCCCGGTCTGTGCAGGATTCGTAAGGTGCCCGGCGATCTCCAGAAGGTTCATCCGTTCTCCGGTGAGACTCTGCGGCTTCGGCACGGCACGGCACGAACCAGATTGGACGTCCTCTCCGGGTTGCTCGATCATTTTGCGGATCTGTTTAGAAAAAAAGTGCTTATTAGAACCAAATATAAACCCACTTCAATTTCTACACGCCTTTCCGTTCCTGATGGTTTCCTGCTGCACTGCATGCTTCGTCTGCCCAGGTCCAGGATCACGGAAACGGTCCATTTCGCATTTGGCGTTCGCTTGGGGGTTGACCATCTCCGAAGGATTCGTCCGCGGTTCCAGGTGGCCGTACAGCAGCGACTGAATCTTGAGCCCGGTCTGTGCAGGATTCGTAAGGTGCCCGGCGATCTCCAGAAGGTTCATCCGTTCTCCGGTGAGACTCTGCGGCTTCGGCACGGCACGGCACGAACCAGATTGGACGTCCTCTCCGGGTTGCTCGATCATTTTGCGGATCTGTTTAGAAAAAAAGTGCTTATTAGAACCAAATATAAACCCACTTCAATTTCTACACGCCTTTCCGTTCCTGATGGTTTCCTGCTGCACTGGATGCTTCGTCTGTCCAGGTCCAGGATCACGGAAACGGTCCATTTCGCATTTGGCGTTCGCTTGGGGGTTGACCATCTCCGAAGGATTCGTCCGCGGTTCCAGGTGGCCGTACAGCAGCGACTGAATCTTGAGCCCGGTCCGTGCAGGATTCGTAAGGTGCCCGGCGATCTCCAGAAGGTTCATCCGTTCTCCGGTGAGACTCTGCGGCTTCGACACGGCACGACACGAACCAGATTGGACGTCCTCTCCGGGTTGCTCGATCATTTTGCGGATCTGTTTAGAAAAAAAGTGCTTATTAGAACCAAATATAAACCCACTTCAATTTCTACACGCCTTTCCGTTCCTGATGGTTTCCTGCTGCACTGCATGCTTCGTCTGTCCAGGTCCAGGATCACGGAAACGGTCCATTTCGCATTTGGCGTTCGCTTGGGGGTTGACCATCTCCGAAGGATTCGTCCGCGGTTCCAGGTGGCCGTACAGCAGCGACTGAATCTTGAGCCCGGTCTGTGCAGGATTCGTAAGGTGCCCGGCGATCTCCAGAAGGTTCATCCGTTCTCCGGTGAGACTCTGCGGCTTCGGCACGGCACGGCACGAACCAGATTGGACGTCCTCTCCGGGTTGCTCGATCATTTTGCGGATCTGTTTAGAAAAAAAGTGCTTATTAGAACCAAATATAAACCCACTTCAATTTCTACACGCCTTTCCGTTCCTGATGGTTTCCTGCTGCACTGCATGCTTCGTCTGCCCAGGTCCAGGATCACGGAAACGGTCCATTTCGCATTTGGCGTTCGCTTGGGGGTTGACCATCTCCGAAGGATTCGTCCGCGGTTCCAGGTGGCCGTACAGCAGCGACTGAATCTTGAGCCCGGTCTGTGCAGGATTCGTAAGGTGCCCGGCGATCTCCAGAAGGTTCATCCGTTCTCCGGTGAGACTCTGCGGCTTCGGCACGGCACGGCACGAACCAGATTGGACGTCCTCTCCGGGTTGCTCGATCATTTTGCGGATCTGTTTAGAAAAAAAGTGCTTATTAGAACCAAATATAAACCCACTTCAATTTCTACACGCCTTTCCGTTCCTGATGGTTTCCTGCTGCACTGGATGCTTCGTCTGTCCAGGTCCAGGATCACGGAAACGGTCCATTTCGCATTTGGCGTTCGCTTGGGGGTTGACCATCTCCGAAGGATTCGTCCGCGGTTCCAGGTGGCCGTACAGCAGCGACTGAATCTTGAGCCCGGTCCGTGCAGGATTCGTAAGGTGCCCGGCGATCTCCAGAAGGTTCATCCGTTCTCCGGTGAGACTCTGCGGCTTCGGCACGGCACGACACGAACCAGATTGGACGTCCTCTCCGGGTTGCTCGATCATTTTGCGGATCTGTTTAGAAAAAAAGTGCTTATTAGAACCAAATATAAACCCACTTCAATTTCTACACGCCTTTCCGTTCCTGATGGTTTCCTGCTGCACTGCATGCTTCGTCTGTCCAGGTCCAGGATCACGGAAACGGTCCATTTCGCATTTGGCGTTCGCTTGGGGGTTGACTATCTCCGAAGGATTCGTCCGCGGTTCCAGGTGGCCGTACAGCAGCGACTGAATCTTGAGCCCGGTCTGTGCAGGATTCGTAAGGTGCCCGGCGATCTCCAGAAGGTTCATCCGTTCTCCGGTGAGACTCTGCGGCTTCGGCACGGCACGGCACGAACCAGATTGGACGTCCTCTCCGGGTTGCTCGATCATTTTGCGGATCTGTTTAGAAAAAAAGTGCTTATTAGAACCAAATATAAACCCACTTCAATTTCTACACGCCTTTCCGTTCCTGATGATTTCCTGCTGCACTGCATGCTTCGTCTGCCCAGGTCCAGGATCACGGAAACGGTCCATTTCGCATTTGGCGTTCGCTTGGGGGTTGACCATCTCCGAAGGATTCGTCCGCGGTTCCAGGTGGCCGTACAGCAGCGACTGAATCTTGAGCCCGGTCTGTGCAGGATTCGTAAGGTGCCCGGCGATCTCCAGAAGGTTCATCCGTTCTCCGGTGAGACTCTGCGGCTTCGGCACGGCACGACACGAACCAGATTGGACGTCCTCTCCGGGTTGCTCGATCATTTTGCGGATCTGTTTAGAAAAAAAGTGCTTATTAGAACCAAATATAAACCCACTTCAATTTCTACACGCCTTTCCGTTCCTGATGGTTTCCTGCTGCACTGCATGCTTCGTCTGTCCAGGTCCAGGATCACGGAAACGGTCCATTTCGCATTTGGCGTTCGCTTGGGGTTGACCATCTCCGAAGGATTCGTCCGCGGTTCCAGGTGGCCGTACAGCAGCGACTGAATCTTGAGCCCGGTCTGTGCAGGATTCGTAAGGTGCCCGGCGATCTCCAGAAGGTTCATCCGTTCTCCGGTGAGACTCTGCGGCTTCGGCACGGCACGGCACGAACCAGATTGGACGTCCTCTCCGGGTTGCTCGATCATTTTGCGGATCTGTTTAGAAAAAAAGTGCTTATTAGAACCAAATATAAACCCACTTCAATTTCTACACGCCTTTCCGTTCCTGATGGTTTCCTGCTGCACTGCATGCTTCGTCTGTCCAGGTCCAGGATCACGGAAACGGTCCATTTCGCATTTGGCGTTCGCTTGGGGGTTGACCATCTCCGAAGGATTCGTCCGCGGTTCCAGGTGGCCGTACAGCAGCGACTGAATCTTGAGCCCGGTCTGTGCAGGATTCGTAAGGTGCCCGGCGATCTCCAGAAGGTTCATCCGTTCTCCGGTGAGACTCTGCGGCTTCGGCACGGCACGGCACGAACCAGATTGGACGTCCTCTCCGGGTTGCTCGATCATTTTGCGGATCTGTTTAGAAAAAAAGTGCTTATTAGAACCAAATATAAACCCACTTCAATTTCTACACGCCTTTCCGTTCCTGATGGTTTCCTGCTGCACTGCATGCTTCGTCTGCCCAGGTCCAGGATCACGGAAACGGTCCATTTCGCATTTGGCGTTCGCTTGGGGGTTGACCATCTCCGAAGGATTCGTTCGCGGTTCCAGGTGGCCGTACAGCAGCGACTGAATCTTGAGCCCGGTCTGTGCAGGATTCGTAAGGTGCCCGGCGATCTCCAGAAGGTTCATCCGTTCTCCGGTGAGACTCTGCGGCTTCGGCACGGCACGGCACGAACCAGATTGGACGTCCTCTCCGGGTTGCTCGATCATTTTGCGGATCTGTTTAGAAAAAAAGTGCTTATTAGAACCAAATATAAACCCACTTCAATTTCTACACGCCTTTCCGTTCCTGATGGTTTCCTGCTGCACTGGATGCTTCGTCTGTCCAGGTCCAGGATCACGGAAACGGTCCATTTCGCATTTGGCGTTCGCTTGGGTGTTGACCATCTCCGAAGGATTCGTCCGCGGTTCCAGGTGGCCGTACAGCAGCGACTGAATCTTGAGCCCGGTCCGTGCAAGATTCGTAAGGTGCCCGGCGATCTCCAGAAGGTTCATCCGTTCTCCGGTGAGACTCTGCGGCTTCGGCACGGCACGACACGAACCAGATTGGACGTCCTCTCCGGGTTGCTCGATCACTTTGCGGATCTGTTTAGAAAAAAAGTGCTTATTAGAACCAAATATAAACCCACTTCAATTTCTACACGCCTTTCCGTTCCTGATGGTTTCCTGCTGCACTGCATGCTTCGTCTGTCCAGGTCCAGGATCACGGAAACGGTCCATTTCGCATTTGGCGTTCGCTTGGGGGTTGACCATCTCCGAAGGATTCGTCCGCGGTTCCAGGTGGCCGTACAGCAGCGACTGAATCTTGAGCCCGGTCTGTGCAGGATTCGTAAGGTGCCCGGCGATCTCCAGAAGGTTCATCCGTTCTCCGGTGAGACTCTGCGGCTTCGGCACGGCACGGCACGAACCAGATTGGACGTCCTCTCCGGGTTGCTCGATCATTTTGCGGATCTGTTTAGAAAAAAAGTGCTTATTAGAACCAAATATAAACCCACTTCAATTTCTACACGCCTTTCCGTTCCTGATGGTTTCCTGCTGCACTGGATGCTTCGTCTGTCCAGGTCCAGGATCACGGAAACGGTCCATTTCGCATTTGGCGTTCGCTTGGGGGTTGACCATCTCCGAAGGATTCGTCCGCGGTTCCAGGTGGCCGTACAGCAGCGACTGAATCTTGAGCCCGGTCCGTGCAGGATTCGTAAGGTGCCCGGCGATCTCCAGAAGGTTCATCCGTTCTCCGGTGAGACTCTGCGGCTTCGGCACGGCACGACACGAACCAGATTGGACGTCCTCTCCGGGTTGCTCGATCACTTTGCGGATCTGTTTAGTAAAAAAGTGCTTATTAGAACCAAATATAAACCCACTTCAATTTCTACACGTGTCTGTCCGGTGATCATCTCCGGAGGATTCGTCGGCGGTTCCGGTTGACTGAGCAGCGACGAATTCTTGAAAAAATAAAGTTGTGCAAATTTTCAGTTTTACAAGCCAAACAATGTAAATAGGCCGAAGACGATTTAAAAACAAATAGTCCTACTCACGTGAATAAATGCCCTGAGTGATCGGATTCGGCGAAACTAATTGTATTTAATTTGTATTACGACTTCACTGCTGTGTTAATTGAGTTGTTAAAGCTGTTTTCTGTAAGGAGTTAATAATCTTAACATTGTCTAGAAATAACTAATTGTTAATTTACCTCTTCAAATGCCAATTTCTCTGTACATATCCATTGTTTGAGGTTATTATTACATTTTATTTTTTTTCAATTTAGGGCATGTTTGATATTGTGGTTCAGATTATTTATATTTTTCTCTTTTTATTTATATTTCCTTTAGCGGGAGTGGGCTTCGTGCGATGGGACAGCTCTAAACTGATCACACATTTTGTCGATGGCCGTTGAACTGGACGGAGTCTTCTTCCGGGCGATTTTCGAGGGTGTGACACTGGTCGTAATAGGTCTGGATCGATCCTTCTTGATCGACGATGTACTGATTATCGACCTCTTTGGACCTTCACCAGAACTACCTTCAATATAGCCGTTTTTCGAGGGTGTGCTACTGTTCGTATTGCGTTCGGATCGATCCATTTTGATCGATGAGGCAGTGTTGACCGCCATTGTTAAGCCTTTTGATGCCGAAGGTGGACGCACACTGGATGGCTTGGATTCTGTCGGAGAAATTGCGGCACTTCCCGAAGTGGGTCCAGAAATGACGATGTTTGAGCTGGATGGTTTTGAAACGGGTGCATGATCTTGAAGATTTTGTTCTTAAAATAGAATGATACGAAAAAAATGAATGAACAATTTTACTCAATCGCAAAACATAACTCGTACTACAGTAACTGCAAGGTGACCACTCAAATCCCTATTCAAATTCCCGACTTTTGCCGACTTTTTCAGAAACTGAAATAATAGGCATTTCTTATATTAAGAATAATTTCAAACCACAAACTCTTAATGAAAAGTCCATATCTTGGCTTTTTTTAGGGCATATAAACATGTAATAAAATATGTCTAACAAATATTTAAAAATATTTACCACAAAAAAAAAAAAACAAGTCAAGCCAAAATCGTTTTCTGAACATTCAAGCAATCATAACAAGCCAAAATGCAGAGTTGTTACGGAGGGCGCGGATCGCGCGTTTCGCGAAAACAAAATCAAAAATTCAAAATCAAAAATTCAAATTTTAAAGAAAAATTTAAAAATAAAAAAAACAATATTTTAAAACTAAAAAATATTAAATTTAAAACAATTTTGCAAACAAAAAAAACGAAATCTCAAAAATCTCAAATAAAATTTAAATTCTTAAATTCTTCAATTCTTAAATTCTTCAATTCTTACATTCTTAAATTCTTAAATTCTTAAATTCTTAAATTCTTAAATTCTTAAATTCTTAAATTCTTAAATTCTTAAATTCTTAAATTCTTAAATTCTTAAATTCTTAAATTCTTAAATTCTTAAATTCTTAAATTCTTAAATTCTTAAATTCTTAAATTCTTAAATTCTTAAATTCTTAAATTCTTAAATTCTTAAATTCTTAAATTCTTAAATTCTTAAATTCTTAAATTCTTAAATTCTTAAATTCTTAAATTCTTAAATTCTTAAATTCTTAAATGCTTAAATGCTTAAATGCTTAAATTCTTAAATTCTTAAATTCCAACAATCTTTAATTCTAAAATTCTTAAATTCTTAAATTCTTAAATTCTTAAATTCTTAAATTCTTAAATTCTTAAATTTTTAAATTCTTAAATTCTTAAATTCTTAAATTCTTAAATTTTTAAATTCTTAAATTCTTAAATTCTTAAATTCTTAAATTCTTAAATTCTTAAATTCTTAAATTCTTAAATTCTTAAATTCTTAAATTCTTAAATTCTTAAATTCTTAAATTCTTAAATTCTTAAATTCTTAAATTCTTAAATTCTTAAATTCTTAAATTCTTAAATTCTTAAATTCTTAAATTCTTAAATTCTTAAATTCTAAATTCTTAAATTCTTAAATTCTTAAATTTTAAATTCTTAAATTCTTAAATTCTTAAATTCTTAAATTCTTAAATTCTTAAATTCTTAAATTCTTAAATTTAAATTCTTAAATTCTTAAATTCTTAAATTCTTAAATTCTTAAATTCTTAAATTCTTAAATTCTTAAATTCTTAAATTCTTAAATTCTTAAATTCTTAAATTCTTAAATTCTTAAATTCTTAAATTCTTAAATTCTTAAATTCTTAAATTCTTAAATTCTTAAATTCTTAAATTCTTAAATGCTTAAATGCTTAAATGCTTAAATTCTTAAATTCTTAAATTCTTAAATTCTTGAATTCTTAAATTCTTAAATTCTCAAATTCTTAAATTCTTAAATTCTCAAATTCTTAAATTCTTAAATTCTTAAATTCTTATATTCTTAAATTCTTAAATTCTTAAATTCTTAAATTCTTAAATTCTTAAATTCTTAAATTCTTAAATTCTTAAATTCTTAAATTCTTAAATTCTTAAATTCTTAAATTCTTAAATTTTAAATTCTTAAATTCTTAAATTTTAAATTCTTAAATTCTTAAATTCTTAAATTCTTAAATTCTTAAATTCTTAAATTCTTAAATTTTAAATTCTTAAATTCTTAAATTCTTAAATTTTAAATTTAAATTCTTAAATTCTTAAATTTTAAATTCTTAAATTCTTAAATTCTTAAATTCTTAAATTCTTAAATTCTTAAATTCTTAAATTCTTAAATTCTTAAATTCTTAAATTCTTAAATTCTTAAATTCTTAAATTCTTAAATTCTTAAATTTTAAATTCTTAAATTCTTAAATTCTTAAATTTTAAATTCTTAAATTCTTAAATTCTTAAATTTTAAATTCTTAAATTCTTAAATTCTTAAATTTTAAATTTTAAATTCTTAAATTCTTAAATTCTTAAATTCTTAAATTCTTAAATTCTTAAATTTAAATTCTAAATTTTAAATTCTTAAATTCTTAAATTCTTAAATTCTTAAATTCTTAAATTTTAAATTCTTAAATTCTTAAATTCTTAAATTCTTAAATTCTTAAATTCTTAAATTCTTAAATTCTTAAATTCTTAAATTTTAAATTCTTAAATTCTTAAATTCTTAAATTCTTAAATTCTTAAATTCTTAAATTCTTAAATTCTTAAATTCTTAAATTTTAAATTCTTAAATTCTTAAATTCTTAAATTCTTAAATTCTTAAATTTTAAATTCTTAAATTCTTAAATTCTTAAATTTTAAATTCTTAAATTCTTAAATTCTTAAATTCTTAAATTTAAATTCTTAAATTCTTAAATTCTTAAATTCTTAAATTCTTAAATTCTTAAATTCTTAAATTCTTAAATTCTTAAATTCTTAAATTCTTAAATTCTTAAATTCTTAAATTCTTAAATTCTTAAATTCTTAAATTCTTAAATTCTTAAATTCTTAAATTTTAAATTCTTAAATTCTTAAATTTAAATTCTTAAATTCTTAAATTCTTAAATTCTTAAATTCTTAAATTCTTAAATTTAAATTCTTAAATTTTAAATTCTTAAATTTTAAATTCTTAAATTCTTAAATTCTTAAATTTTAAATTCTTAAATTTTAAATTTTAAATTCTTAAATTTAAATTCTAAATTCTTAAATTCTTAAATTTTAAATTCTTAAATTCTTAAATTCTTAAATTCTTAAATTCTTAAATTCTTAAATTCTTAAATTCTTAAATTCTTAAATTCTTAAATTCTTAAATTCTTAAATTTTAAATTCTTAAATTTTAAATTTAAATTCTTAAATTCTTAAATTCTTAAATTCTTAAATTCTTAAATTCTTAAATTCTTAAATGCTTAAATTCTTAAATTCTTAAATTCTTAAATTCCAAAATCTTAATTCTTAAATTCTTAAATTCTTAAATTCTTGAATTCTTAAATTCTTAAATTCTTAAATTCTTAAATTCTTAAATTTTAAATTCTTAAATTCTAAATTCTTATTCTTAAATTCTTAAATTCTTAAATTCTAAATTCTTAAATTCTAAATTCTAAATTTAAATTCTTAAATTTTAAATTTTAAATTCTTAAATTCTTAAATTTTAAATTCTTAAATTCTTAAATTCTTAAATTCTTAAATTTAAATTCTTAAATTCTTAAATTCTTAAATTCTTAAATTCTTAAATTTTAAATTCTTAAATTCTTAAATTTTAAATTTAAATTCTTAAATTCTTAAATTCTTAAATTTAAATTCTTAAATTTTAAATTCTTAAATTCTTAAATTTAAATTCTTAAATTCTTAAATTCTAAATTCTTAAATTCTTAAATTTAAATTCTTAAATTCTTAAATTTTAAATTCTTAAATTCTTAAATTTAAATTCTTAAATTCTTAAATTCTTAAATTCTTAAATTCTTAAATTCTTAAATTCTTAAATTCTTAAATTTTTAATTCTTTAATTCTTAATTTTAAATTTAAATTTTAAATTCTTAAATTCTTAAATTCTTAAATGCTTAAATGCTTAAATTCTTAAATTCTTAAATTCTTAAATTCTTAAATTCTTAAATTCTTAAATTCTTAAATTCTTAAATTCTTAAATTCTTAAATTCTTAAATTCTTAAATTCTATAATTTCTTAAATTCTTAAATTCTTAAATTCTTAAATGCTTAAATGCTTAAATGCTTAAATTCTTAAATTCCAACAATCTTTAATTCTTAAATTCTTAAATTCTTAAATTGTTAAATTCTTGAATTCTTAAATTCTTAAATTCTTAAATTCTTAAATTCTTAAATTCTTAAATTCTTAAATTCTTAAATTCTTAAATTCTTAAATTCTTAAATTCTTAAATTCTTAAATTTTAAATTTAAATTCTAAATTCTTAAATTCTTAAATTTAAATTCTTAAATTCTTAAATTTTAAATTTTAAATTCTTAAATTCTTAAATTCTTAAATTCTAAATTTAAATTTAAATTCTTAAATTTAAATTTTAAATTCTTAAATTTAAATTTAAATTCTTAAATTCTTAAATTCTTAAATTCTTAAATTCTTAAATTCTTAAATTCTTAAATTCTTAAATTCTTAAATTCTTAAATTTAAATTCTTAAATTTAAATTCTTAAATTCTAAATTTAAATTCTTAAATTCTTAAATTTAAATTCTTAAATTCTTAAATTCTTAAATTCTTAAATTCTTAAATTCTTAAATTCTTAAATTCTTAAATTCTTAAATTCTTAAATTCTTAAATTCTTAAATTCTTAAATTCTTAAATTCTTAAATTCTATAATTTCTTAAATTCTTAAATTCTTAAATTCTATAATTTCTTAAATGCTTAAATGCTTAAATTCTTAAATTCCAACAATCTTTAATTCTTAAATTCTTAAATTCTTAAATTCTTGAATTCTTAAATTCTTAAATTCTTAAATTCTTAAATTCTAAAATTCTTAAATTCTTTAATTCTTTAATTCTTTAATTCTTAAATTCTTAAATTCTTAAATTCTTAAATTCTTAAATTCTTAAATGCTTAAATTCTTAAATTCTTAAATTCTTAAATTCTTAAATTTTAAATTCTTAAATTTAAATTTAAATTCTTAAATTCTTAAATTTAAATTCTTAAATTCTTAAATTTATAATTTCTTAAATTCTTAAATTCTTAAATGCTTAAATTTTAAATGCTTAAATTCTTAAATTCCAAACTTTAATTCTTAAATTCTTAAATTTAAATTTTAAATTCTTAAATTTAAATTCTTAAATTCTTAAATTCTTAAATTCTTAAATTCTTAAATTTAAATTTAAATTCTTAAATTCTTAAATTCTTAAATTTTAAATTCTTAAATTTAAATTCTTAAATTCTTAAATTTAAATTTTAAATTCTTAAATTCTTAAATTCTTAAATTCTTAAATTCTTAAATTCTTAAATTCTTAAATTCTTAAATTTAAATTCTTAAATTCTTAAATTTAAATTTAAATTCTTAAATTCTTAAATTCTTAAATTCTTAAATTCTTAAATTCTTAAATTCTTAAATTTAAATTCTTAAATTTAAATTCTTAAATTCTTAAATTTAAATTTTAAATTCTTAAATTCTTAAATTCTTAAATTCTTAAATTTAAATTCTTAAATTTAAATTCTTAAATTCTTAAATTTAAATTCTTAAATTCTTAAATTTAAATTCTTAAATTCTAAATTCTTAAATTCTTAAATTCTTAAATTCTTAAATGCTTAAATGCTTAAATGCTTAAATTCTTAAATTCTTAAATTCCAACAATCTTTAATTCTTAAATTTAAATTTTAAATTCTTAATTTTAAATTTAAATTCTCAAATTCTTAAATTCTTAAATTCTCAAATTCTTAAATTCTTAAATTCTTAAATTCTTATTCTTAAATTCTTAAATTCTTAAATTCTTAAATTCCTAAATTCCTAAATTTTAAATTCTTAAATTTTAAATTCTTAAATTCTTAAATTCTTAAATTCTTAAATTTTAAATTCTTAAATTTAAATTCTTAAATTCTTAAATTCTAAATTTTAAATTTAAATTTTAAATTTTAAATTCTTAAATTCTTAAATTCTTAAATTTAAATTTAAATTCTTAAATTCTTAAATTCTTAAATTTAAATTCTTAAATTTTAAATTTTAAATTCTTAAATTCTTAAATTCTTAAATTCTTAAATTTAAATTCTTAAATTCTTAAATTCTTAAATTTAAATTCTTAAATTCTTAAATTTAAATTTAAATTCTTAATTTCTTAATTCTTTAATTCTTAAATTCTTAAATTCTTAAATTCTTAAATTCTTAAATTCTTAAATTCTTAAATTCTTAAATGCTTAAATGCTTAAATTCTTAAATTCTTAAATTCTTAAATTCTTAAATTCTTAAATTCTTAAATTCTTAAATTCTTAAATTCTTAAATTCTTAAATTCTTAAATTCTTAAATTCTATAATTTCTTAAATTCTTAAATTCTTAAATTCTTAAATGCTTAAATTTTAAATTCTTAAATTCTTAAATTCTTACAATCTTAATTTAAATTCTTAAATTCTTCTTAAATTCTTAAATTCTTAAATTCTAAATTCTTAAATTCTTAAATTCTTAAATTCTTAAATTTAAATTTTAAATTTAAATTTAAATTCTTAAATTCTTAAATTCTAAATTCTTAAATTCTTAAATTCTTAAATTCTTAAATTCTTAAATTCTTAAATTCTTAAATTTTAAATTCTTAAATTTTAAATTCTTAAATTCTTAAATTCTTAAATTCTTAAATTCTTAAATTCTTAAATTCTTAAATTCTTAAATTCTTAAATTTTAAATTCTTAAATTCTTAAATTCTTAAATTCTTAAATTCTTAAATTCTTAAATTTTAAATTTTAAATTCTTAAATTCTTAAATTTTAAATTTTAAATTCTTAAATTCTTAAATTCTTAAATTCTTAAATTCTTAAATTTTAAATTTTAAATTTTAAATTCTTAAATTCTATAATTTCTTAAATTCTTAAATTCTTAAATTCTATAATTTCTTAAATGCTTAAATGCTTAAATTCTTAAATTCCAACAATCTTTAATTCTTAAATTCTTAAATTCTTAAATTCTTGAATTCTTAAATTCTTAAATTCTTAAATTCTTAAATTCTAAAATTCTTAAATTCTTTAATTCTTTAATTCTTAAATTCTTAAATTCTTAAATTCTTAAATTCTTAAATTCTTAAATTCTTAAATGCTTAAATGCTTAAATTCTTAAATTCTTAAATTCTTAAATTCTTAAATTCTTAAATTCTTAAATTCTTAAATTCTTAAATTCTTAAATTCTTAAATTCTTAAATTCTATAATTTCTTAAATTCTTAAATTCTTAAATTCTTAAATGCTTAAATGCTTAAATGCTTAAATTCTTAAATTCCAATCTTTAATTCTTAAATTCTTAAATTAAATTCTTAAATTCTTGAATTCTTAAATTCTTAAATTTTAAATTCTTAAATTCTTAAATTCTTAAATTCTTAAATTCTAAATTCTTAAATTCTTAAATTCTTAAATTCTTAAATTCTTAAATTCTTAAATTCTTAAATTCTTAAATTCTTAAATTCTTAAATTCTTAAATTCTTAATTCTTAAATTCTTAAATTCTTAAATTCTTAAATTCTAAATTCTTAAATTCTTAATTCTTAAATTCTTAAATTCTTAAATTCTTAAATTCTTAAATTCTTAAATTCTTAAATTTTAAATTCTTAAATTCTTAAATTCTTAAATTCTTAAATTTAAATTCTTAAATTTAAATTCTTAAATTTTAAATTTTAAATTCTTAAATTCTTAAATTCTTAAATTCTTAAATTCTTCTTAAATTCTTAAATTCTTAAATTCTTAAATTCTTAAATTTAAATTCTTAAATTCTTAAATTCTTAAATTCTTAAATTCTTAAATTCTTAAATTCTTAAATTCTTAAATTCTTAAATTCTAAATTCTTAATTCTTAAATTCTTAAATTCTTAAATTCTTAAATTCTTAAATTCTTAAATTCTTAAATTCTTAAATTCTTAAATTCTTAAATTCTTAAATTCTTAAATTCTTAAATTCTTAAATTCTTTAATTCTTTAATTCTTTAATTCTTAAATTCTTTAATTCTTTAATTCTTAAATTTTCTAAATTCTAAAAATTCTTATATTCTTAAATTCTTAAATTCTTAAATTCTTAAATTCTTAAATTCTTAAATTCTTAAATTCCAACAATCTTTAATTCTTAAATTCTTAAATTCTTAAATTCTTGAATTTTTAAATTCTTAAATTCTTAAATTCTCAAATTCTTAAATTCTTAAATTCCTAAATTCTTATATTCTTAAATTCTTAAATTCTTAAATTCCTAAATTCTTAAATTCTTAAATTCTTAAATTCTTAAATTCTTAAATTCTTAAATTCTTAAATTCTTAAATTCTTAAATTCTTAAATTCTTAAATTCTTAAATTCTTAAATTCTTAAATTCTTAAATTCTTAAATTCTTAAATTCTTAAATTCTTAAATTCTTAAATTCTTAAATTCTTAAATTCTTAAATTCTTACTGTACTATGCTTGCTGGGGACCATCCATAAACAACCACGTGGACACTTTAGGGCGGGGGAGGGTGTTTGGCGATTGTCCACGCTCCATACAAACAAGTTTTTTTATGGAAATTGCCCACAATTGGGGGGTTTGGATGGTCCCCTGGGGCATGTTATTAAAATAAAAAGTAGTTAAGCACATGTGGATTCAAAGGTGTTACCTTGTCGTCGCCGTTCATTTAACTTATGCCTCGCTTCGTTGATCTGTTCAAACCCTTTTTTTATGGTTTTTTCAATCGCTTCACCATCTTCTCCGAAGGCGTCTGAAGAGCATCCTGTGATAATGAAAATATTAAAAATATAAAAGTACCTATAACAATGTAAACACATAATAAACAATTTACCAATGAGTGTTTCAATGCATGCTAATCCGGAGGCTTTGTAAGAAGGCTCGCCGTGTTTAGCATTTTTCGGAATTGATCCCGTCCACGTGAAGCGACCCACTTGGCCAAACAGTTTCTTAAGATTTTCTTTGACAAAATCCAACATCGAATTTCGGGAAGCTTTGAGCATTTTCGCCTTTAGACCTTCTTCCAACCCTGCCACTGAGGATCGCAACCCTTTCTCAAGTTCTTTCAGGGCGTTAATGTTGGCAACTGGCCAACTAAGTTTTGCAGTTGGAAACTTGGGAAGCAAACCCTCAACTGTTTGTTCCAGTTGCTTGATTTGCTTTTTCATGTCTGCCTGTTGTTCGAGAATTCGTTTGTTCTGCTTAAACTGAACTTTTTGTCCTTTGACTGAAAACAAAAGCATGCATATAAAAAAAACTAATACCAAATAAAAACGATATTGATAATAGTACGGAAAATACTACCTACAACAGTTATAACGTTTAAAATTTTATTTATTACCTGTGACAGAAACCCTTTATGATCTCGGGCATTCTAAGTCAAGTACATTTGCTATACGATTTTGTATGAGGAAAGTCACTTGTTCTGTTATCAGAATTTGCGCTGTCAACTCCCACGGAGTTCACACACACTACCCCAAACGTTTGTTTGGGGGTTGAGTGTACACGGAGAAAAAAGAGTTCCCAAAATCGTGAACAAGCGTTCATGAAAATGGGAACCACGAACAAAGTGTTCAAATACCATGGTACGTTTTTGGAAATCGTACCATGGGATTTGAACACTTTGTTCGTGGTTCTCATTTTCATGAACGCTTGTTCACAATTTTGGGAACTCTTTTTTCTCCGTGTATTATGTTTTAAAGTGTGAAATTGTGACGTGAAGAAAACAGGATGGCACTGTATTTCGAAAAGTGTGTTTTCCATACAAAACCGTATCATAAATTAATTTACCTTAGTACACTAATATAATTCAGAAAAACTACACACACACACAGAGTGCTCCAAATCCGGCTACTCCCCCCCCACCGAAATGAAAGAATGGCCCGTCACTAGGGTAAATTCAAAATTTGGTCTCATTCTGGCCACAGGAACCCCTTGCTGCAAGCCCTTCAAACCGGAAATGAATTTTATTTAGCTCAAACATTGTGAGAGTCTTCCTTATGATCAAAGAAGCAGTCTCCATACAATTTTGTCAGCTGTCCATACAAAAATGGTACGTAAATATTAAAAAAAAATGTAACTTTTGAATGAATTTTTTGATCAATTTGGTGTGTTCGGCAAAGTTGTAGGTATTGTTGAGGAATATTCGAAAAAAAAATAAGTACAAGGAAAAAACATTTCTGACGTTTTTGCCTTCCTCACCTTACTGAGGAAAGGCTATAAAATCATGCAGTTTAGTTATGTACTTCAAAAGTTATGCTAAAAAAACGATTATGACTAAAGTTCGGAAGATTGTAAAAAGGATGGTATTACAGAGTTTTGGAGTTCCTTTCAGCTGTGTGTTGCATTATATTCCATTTTGGAACAATTATTTCTTTAACTAAGGTATTAAAGATTTTGTATCCATTGTAGATGTGCTTAATCACCGGCTCCCCGAGGACCACAAATTACTCCGCCTTGTTACGGCAGCTCCGAAATCGCGTCATCATCTCTCCCGCGAGAGCAAACAACTCCGGCAGATCTTCCTCGGCGACTCCTTGTTGGCCGCTGGAACCGTTCGCTGGCCAGCTGCAGGAACGGCTGCGCTCGTACTTCACTGAGGAGAGTGGGGCGATTTCTTCTTCCTCTTTTCCTGCTCCTCGAGGCAGGTCGCGACGCGGTAATTACCGGTATGGTTACTATAACAGTTCGCGCACTTTACGCGCGGCTTGGTTTGTTATGCGTTTTCCCCCAAGTCCGCCTTCCGCACGCCTCCGAGAGGTGTACATGTGATTGTTGTCTTGACTGCTACTTGCTCTCGTGCCTATACGGAGGTGATCTCGAAATTAAGAAACACGTATTTTGGGAAATTGAGATTTTGTGAAAAAAAAGTTAATTCCGAATCTTCCTACAACTTTTTCAAAGACACCTAATTGATCAGAAAATTCATTCAAAAGTTACAGATGTTTGAATATTTACGTACCATTGTTGACAATTCTAACCAAACAATAATAACACATGAGCAGTTCTCTACGGAATCGGTCTTTTTTGCTTAATTTTAATTTTTGTATTTTTTAATCCGGGTGAAACTTTTTTGGTGCCTTCGGTATGCCCAAAGAAGCCATTTTGCATCATTAGTTTGTCCATATAATTTTCCATACAAATTTGGCAGCTGTCCATACAAAAATGATATGTGAAAATTCAAAAATCTGTATCTTTTGAAGGAATTTTTTGATCGATTTGGTGTCTTCGGCAAAGTTGTAGGTATGGATATGGACTACACTGAAAAAAAATGATACACGGTAAAAAAAATTTTGGTGATTTTTTATTTGGCTTTTTGACACAAAAACTTGATTTGCAAAAAAACACTATTTTTAATTTTTTTTATTTTTTGATATGTTTTAGAGGACATAAAATGCCAACTTTTCAGAAATTTCCAGAATGGGCAAAAAAAATCTTTGACCGAGTTATGAATTTTTGAATCAATACAGATTTTTTCAAAAAATCGAAATATTGTTCGCAAAAATTTTTCAACATCATTTTTCGATGTAAAATCGAATTTGCAATCAAAAAGTACTTTAGTGAAATTTTGATAAAGTGCACCGTTTTCAAGTTATAACCATTTTTAGGTAACTTTTTTGAAAATAGTCGCAGTTTTTCATTTTTTAAAATTAGTGCCCATGTTTGCCCACTTTTGAAAAAAAATATTTTTGAATAACTGAGAAAATTCTCTATATTTTGCTTTATTGAACTTTGTTGATACGACCCATAGTTGCTGAGATATTGCCATGCAAAGGTTAAAAAACAGGAAAATTGATGTTTTCTAAGTCTTACCTAAACAACCCACCATTTTCTAATGTCGATATCTCAGCAACTATAAATCCGATTCACAATGTTAAAATATGAAACATTCGTGAAATTTTCCGATCTTTTCGAAAAAAATATTTTTAAAAATTTAAAATCAAGACTAACATTTCAAACGGGCCAAACATTCAATATTACACCCATTTGAAATGTTAGTCTTGATTTTAAATTTTGAAAATATTTTTCGAAGAGATCGGAAAATTTACGAATGTTTCATGTTTTAACATTGTGAATCGGATTTATAGTTGCTGAGATATCGACAAAAATGGTGGTTGTTTAGGTAAGACTTAGAAAACATCAATTTTCCTGTTTTTTAACCTTTGCATGGCAATATCTCAGCAACTATGGGTCGTATCAACAAAGTTCAATAAAGCAAAATATAGAGAATTTTCTCAGCTATTCAAAATATTTTTTCAAAAGTGGGCAAATATGGGCACTAATTTTAAAAAATGCGACTGCAAAAAAGTTACCTAAAAATGGTTATAACTTGAAAACGGTGCACTTTATCAAAATTTCACTAAAGTACTTTTTGATTGCAAATTCGATTTTACATCGAAAATGAAGTTGAAAAATTTTTGCGACCAATATTTCGATTTTTGAAAAATCTGTATTGATTCAAAATTCATAACTCGGTCAAAGATTTTGCCCATTCTGAAATTTCTGAAAAGTTGGCATTTTATGTCCTCTAAAACATATCAAAAATAAAAAAATTAAAAATAGTGTTTTTGCAAATCAAGTTTTTGTGTCAAAAGCTAAATAAAAATCACCAAAATTTTTTTACCGTGTATCATTTTTTCAGTGTAGTCCATATCCATACCTACAACTTTGCCGAAGACACCAAATCGATCAAAAATTCCTTCAAAAGATACAGATTTTTGAATTTTCATACATCATTTTGTATGGACAGCTGCCAACTTTGTATGGAAAATTATATGGACAAACTAATGATGCAAAATGGCTTCTTTGGGCATACCGAAGGCACCAAAAAAGTTTCACCCGGATTAAAAAATACAAAAAAAATCGAATGACCGAAATCTCAGAGAATTGCTCACATCTAACAGTGCGATGCGCGCTTAGGGCTCGTGCATAAAACACGTAGCCCTTCGTGATATTTCTCCATACACTTTTTTTACGATTTTACCCAAACAAACATCAAGGGCTTATAGGGAGGATTTCCCGTGGTCAGAATGAGACCAAATTTGGAATTTACTCTAGTGATGGGCCAATCTTTGATTTCAGGTTGCACCGGAAGTTTCCGATTCTGGATCACCCTAACATACATAAATACATTTGAACAAAATGGTTATCGGTTATCTAATTACAAATACTGTTCAGAGTAACCACTCAAATCTCATTTTAAATTCCCATTTTTTCCAGAACCTCAAATAATGCATTTTTTATCTGAATAATAATGATGGGAGTTCCTTGACCGAAATAATTAGACCGTTTTTTTGGTTTGACCATTACGTCCACTGAGAATCGAGTCGAGGCTCGATCCAGATCGACTCGAGACTCGAGCCAAAATTCTCAGTGGGCGGTTACCTACGCCGTGTTAGGGTGGTCCGAAAAATGTACATTTACGATATTTTTTTTGCAAAAACCATAATTTTCAAAAATTTATAACTACTCGCAATTTCAACCGGTTGGTCGAATGAATACTTAAAATAAGATTTTGGAGGTCTCGCGACCAAAGAGCCGAATTCTCGACTTTTTCCCGAGTTTCCCGATTTGAGTGACCACCCTGAATGAGAATTTAATTAAATGAGAATCAATACTAAACAAATAACGTAGAATTACGGCAAAAAGATTAGACAAGCATATAACTAGGATAATAGGATTGAACTAAATATTATAGGAAGCAATGCAACAACTACACATCAAAATAAATACAAAAAACTGATGAATATATTCTACTTTTATTTTTCAACTAACTAATTTACACATATTGAATTATTTTGAAAATATTAACATACCGACTTCATGAAGTAAATTCATCAATGCAATGTCTGAAAAAGTTTTACCAAACTAATTACTGATTCATTCAAAGCGTAATTTAGCGTAATTAGATCTTAAACAGTAAAATAAACTAAAATTTTTATGATTTAAACAATTGAACAAAACTATGTAACACTTAAGCATGGAAATTTGAAGCCAAATTTTTAAGTAATTACCCATCATATAAAGTTGTGGGATTGTTATGGGTAGAAAAGTAATATGTTTTAGAGTTGAACAGTAGTAAACATGCGTATAGTTCACTTTGTCAAGACGAATTTTAATACTTACGTCTTTCCTCATCTGTCACTGGAAACATACGAGCATTGAGTGTGTCATTTTGTCCATCGGTGTTGTTTGTGTAACCAGCATCATCTTCAATGTCCGACCCGTTGTGGGCATTGCCATCACCAAATAAACCATCTTCATCTTCAATGTCCGAACCGTTGGGGACATTGCCATCGCTACGATTGTCTTCACTAACTTCATCATCACTCAGTTCGCCGTTATCAGCATCTTCTTCAGTTTTTGCAACATTATAAGTCTCATTTAGAATTTTGTAATCTTTCTTCTCGAGCATCGAGCATCCAGCCGCAGAAACGTCATTTTTATGCTCTAAAAACAAAATGTGCATTTTAAACTAAAATCACCAACTCTAACTCCTCATCGTAAACCCAAGTATGCATGAGATTAGTTACAAGCAAGGTTGTTAATCGATAAAATTATCGTCTAACGATAACGATACAAACTTTGGAGAAAAACCATTCGGCCCTGTCTAAATATTTTTGAAAAACCCCAAACTTCATGCTGCGCAGAAATTTGGTTGGTCGTTATTATATTTTACCGATAACGGGCGATAAATCAATTGTAACATCTTTCTAAAATTGGCTTATTCAACCATATCCTGCTGGATATCAAACGAAACTTAATTTTGTATGTTTTTTGCCTTCCTCACCGTACTGAGCTATAAAATCACTTTAAAATTCAACACCATCAAATTCTGAGCATCAAATCAAATCAAATTCTGAGCAAATGTGTGTACATGTGTAGCGATGTTGATCGAAATATTGTCACTCGATTATCTCCGGACCGGCTGAACGGATTTTGCCATTCCACGTTAAACAGGAAGTCTCCAAATCAAAAGTGCTCCGATTTGGCTCAAATTTGGAGTGGAGGTTCTTTGGCCCACATAATTAGACCCGTATTTTTTGTTTAGTGTTTAGGGTGGTCCATAAAATTGCGTTTTTCGTCAATTTTTGCAAAAACCACATTTTTCAAAAAATCATATCTCCGGAACGACTGAACCAATTTTGGAGCGCTACAATTCAAAAGAAAGGTTTTTAGTTGGGCTAGGAAAAATATGTTGAGACCCAAAAAAACTATCTGAACATTTGAAAAGGTCCTATGCAAATTTCATTTGCCGATTTCAGGGTCTCGGGATCAAAGAGCCCATGTCTGGAAATATTTTTCCCTGATTCCTTGTAATAGTATACATAACATATCAAAAAATTGCGAATATGCATTAACACGTTTCGGAGATATGATTTTTTAAACATAAAAACATATTGAAAGACTCAACTTTTGGTACCCAGACATGTATCCCGTTTTTGCGCGCGGCGCGTCGAAAAACCCAGTTTTTATGTTGAAAAAAAAACAATTTTGAGTATTTATATTTTGAAACTTACTACATTATCCAAAAATATAGTCTTAGTGAAAGCATTGAAAATTTATCATGATTTGGTTGAATGGAGTCGATTTAAGAAGGAATTTAAAAATTAGTTATCATCCATTATCGGCGAAAACCTTATCGCCGATAGAATTATCGAAATGACGATAACTTTATCGTTGACAACCTTGGTTACAAGACTGATACGCTTTTTAAATTAAATTTCGATATCGATTTAGTTTTCAAAAGGTCGTAAACGTCAGTTGTTAACAAAGCCGTTTTTCGATCGGTTCTCGGACTATTTACGAATGATTAAATTCAAAAATGTTTACTTTAGTTTTATTTGTATAAAAGAAAAAATCAAATGGGCAGTGACTTTTACGACGTATTGAAAACTAACCCGAGAGAAATGTCATTTATACTTCCCACGCACGAAAGAATAATTTTATCAAAATTACTTCCAGACAACTTTTAAGGATTATAATTGGGTTTCTTACATTTAAGAGAACAAAATGTATGACATTACCTTCTAACACTTCTACCAACTCAAATATCTCTTCGTCGTCAGGTATGTTTATGGGCAGTACTTCCGTTTCTGCAAAGTAAATAAATAATTGAAACGGTACAATTTATAATTTTATAATTTTATAATTGTATAATTTGATAATTTAATAATTTAATAATTTAATAATTTAATAATTTAATAATTTAATAATTTAATAATTTAATAATTTAATAATTTAATAATTTAATAATTTAATAACTTAATAATTTAATAATTTAATAATTTAATAATTTAATAATATAATAATTAATTAATTAAATAATTAAATTATTAAATTATTAAATTATTAAATCATTAAATTATTAAATAATTAAATAATTAAATAATTAAATAATTAAATAATTAAATAATTAAATAATTAAATAATTAAATAATTAAATAATTAAATAATTAAATAATTAAATAATTAAATAATTAAATAATTAAATAATTAAATAATTAAATAATTAAATAATTAAATAATTAAATAATTAAATAATTAAATAATTAAATAATTAAATAATTAAATAATTAAATAATTAAATAATTAAATAATTAAATAATTAAATAATTAAATAATTTTATAATTTTATAATTTTATAATTTTATAATTTTATAATTTTATAATTTTATAATTTTATAATTTTATAATTTTATAATTTTATAATTTTATAATTTTATAATTTTATAATTTTAGAATTTTAGAATTTTAGAATTTTAGAATTTTAGAATTTTAGAATTTTAGAATTTTAGAATTTTAGAATTTTATAATTTTATAATTTTATAATTTTATAATTTTATAATTTTATAATTTTATAATTTTATAATTTTATAATTTTATAATTTTATAATTTTATAATTTTATAATTTTATAATTTTATAATTTTATAATTTTATAATTTTATAATTTTATAATTTTATAATTTTATAATTTTATAATTTTATAATTTTATAATTTTATAATTTTATAATTTTATAATTTTATAATTTTATAATTTTATAATTTTATAATTTTATAATTTTATAATTTTATAATTTTAGAATTTTAGAATTTTTTAAATTTTAGAATTTTAGAATTTTAGAATTTTAGAATTTTAGAATTTTAGAATTTTAGAATTTTAAATTTTAAATTTTAAATTTTAAATTTTAGAATTTTAGAATTTTAAATTTTAAATTTTAGAATTTTAGAATTTTAGAATTTTAGAATTTTAAATTTTAAATTTTAGAATTTTAGAATTTTAGAATTTTAAATTTTAAATTTTAGAATTTTAGAATTTTAGAATTTTAGAATTTTAGAATTTTAGAATTTTAGAATTTTAGAATTTTAAATTTTAGAATTTTAGAATTTTAAATTTTAGAATTTTAAATTTTAGAATTTTAGAATTTTAGAATTTTAGAATTTTAGAATTTTAGAATTTTAGAATTTTAGAATTTTAGAATTTTAGAATTTTAGAATTTTAGAATTTTAGAATTTTAGAATTTTAGAATTTTAAATTTTAGAATTTTAAATTTTAGAATTTTAGAATTTTAGAATTTTAGAATTTTAGAATTTTAAATTTTAAATTTTAAATTTTAGAATTTTAGAATTTTAGAATTTTAGAATTTTAGAATTTTAGAATTTTAAATTTTAGAATTTTAAATTTTAGAATTTTAGAATTTTAGAATTTTAGAATTTTAGAATTTTAGAATTTTAGAATTTTAGAATTTTAAATTTTAAATTTTAGAATTTTAGAATTTTAAATTTTAGAATTTTAAATTTTAAATTTTAAATTTTAGAATTTTAAATTTTAAATTTTAGAATTTTAAATTTTAGAATTTTAGAATTTTAGAATTTTAGAATTTTAGAATTTTAGAATTTTAGAATTTTAGAATTTTAGAATTTTAGAATTTTAGAATTTTAGAATTTTAGAATTTTAGAATTTTAGAATTTTAGAATTTTAGAATTTTTCTGGTGTTATAGTTTTATAGTGTTTTAGATTTTAACTGAAATTAAACTTACCGTTGATAGCATTAGCAGTAAGAGTATATTTGCCCAGTTTAACCGGAAGCGCTTGTTTTGTTTTGGGTGTTGTCTTTCTCTTTGTTTTGCGCGATTGTTCCATAAAAAACTCTTCATCCAAATACTCTGACTTCGGCAAATCCATTATTCACTGTGGAGCACCGGGATTAACATATATACATCATTAATACATAGTCGTTGAACTTTGCTGCACCCGGAAGCATCCAACTTCACCAGACCATCGGCAAATTTTAACTCAGTGCAAAAATACAATCCATAAGTTTCCGAATTCCCGTAAAAGGAACGCAATCCTTCGATTTTTTTGCATGTCAGCACGAAATTATCGCCGTTTTTATTTATGTTTTGAACTTGATAAATTTGTTTGTCGCAATAGGTGAAGCTATCATTGCTTTCAACAATTAAATGCAAACCGTCCTCGATGTAGATCTCTTCGTATTCATCCGATCCTGGTATTCGGACTGTTCTGCTGTTTTTTCGAAAAACTTTTGTAAAAAGATCTGGCCTGAAGTATAATTGTTCCTGCACGCGATTCCGGAATTGCTCGAGTGGGAGGGGAGCCCGTTTTAACATTTTGATGATTTTTTGTAGAAAATTTTCGTAGGAAAATGCAGAAAAATAATCTAACGAATGTTGAAAATGAATGCACTCCCTGGCCAGATGAATAAGGACGTGGAAGTTATATACCAAATATTGTGTTCCATATAAATGTTTGAAATCGTTTACAAACTGGATCAGATAGTCTTCTGCTTGTGCATTTTTTTGCAAGCAATTTTCCGGGTGACATAAAATCCTATGCGCAGCACACAGCAACATAAAATGGTCGAAGTAATGTTGTTTCAAAACATTCTTAAACAAGAAAGGCCCGGTATACAGTAAAATCTGTCTAAATTCAGTAGCTTTATAATGCGAAAATTCGTCAAGCGTGCGTGGTTTTCTGACAAAATCCGAAACAAGTTGCCTTCTGATTATCAGTATTCTATGATTAATTTCGGCTTTCTGCTCTCGGTTGAGACTGTACGGTTGCGATGTTGTATTAATCCAGAAGTTAATCAGAGTTTTCAAAACTCCTTGGCAGCTTAAGTGCATATAATCGATAGCTGTGTCGCTAATGCAGTTAATACCAATCGTAGCGAGTGGAGGCAGACTTGTAGAACGATGTATGGGGTCATTTACGTCCAGGAAAGATTCATCTGTCCGCAGTGGTGCTAAGAGATTGGGAAAAACCATTCTGTGATTGATCTTTTCGCCTTGGACAAAGCACTTAGGGCATGCATTGAAACCAGTTGGTGCAATTATGTCATGTACAAAACACTTGGCTTGTGCATCGAATACTAAAGGGCCTATTGAAAAGCTGAGTTTTACACCGCTTCGAATCATTCCTTCGTTACAAATTTCCCTTAATTCTGTCGAAAACTCCAACAAATAATCATCGATACTATGAGGTTTTGAACGGCCATGAAAAACTGCAACGGGCAATACTGCAGGGTATTCATTTAGTCGAGTTAATATTGGCCAAAAACAACTCTTGGAACTTTTCGCCAATGGCACACCGTCGATTCCAAATCCGATTTTAAAGTGTTGAACTAACTGGACATCAATGTTGGCAATATCTATGAATCTATTCACAATGTTTTTGATACCAAAGTACAGAAATCTACCTTCACCCATAGCACGAATAGGTGCATCGATTGTGTATGCTTTATTTCTTAATGTTTTTATGGATTTTGGAAGGAAAGAAAAGTGATTATCTCGAAGGTAATTTAAGAACTCGTCTGCGGCAATTCCAGAAATATTAAACTTTGTGACCCATGTTATGTAAGCAGTGGCGATATCTGCAAATTCAGTTGGCTCTTCCTCTAATTCATTTTCACTGTCAGTATAATCATGGTAATCTTCATTTTCGCATAAAAACGCATCGATTGCAGCTGCATCGTTGCAAATATTTTCCTCCAAAGGTTGAATGGGTTCCTCTAATTCAGGTGTATCGTATTCTCCTAGTGGTTCATTTTGTTCCTCAACTTCAAGTATCTCATTTTGTTGCATGGGTGAGGATACCCTGCTGGTGCTAGCCCCTTCGTTGATTCCATATTCACGATCCAAAGTTGATCGAGGTGTAGGCAAAATATTATCCGTCATTCTATACAGTTGTGAATCACCACCATCAACCGCCTCTTTAAGGCGTGAGAACTCCCTCTCGTCCCTACGATTGTTTGACCTTCGTGACATCGTTTAAGCACTACAATCTGTTAAGCGAAGTATACATTTACTAAAAGAATGATTGCTGGAATTGGTTTATGTAGACAACTTATAAACATGCAACTTTTGAACGCATTTCCTGATCGGAACCAATTAGTTTCTGTCTTATTATCAAACTTTATAAATCGCAATGATTCACTTCGCGTCAGGCAAAATATTAATTGAAACCTTAAAAACTAAAAACTAAAAACTAAAAACTAAAAACTAAAAACTAAAAACTAAAAACTAAAAACTAAAAACTAAAAACTAAAAACTAAAAACTAAAAACTAAAAACTAAAATAAGGACTAAAAACTAAAAACTAAAAACTAAAAACTAAAAACTAAAAACTAAAAACTAAAAACTAAAAACTAAAAACTAAAAACTAAAAACTAAAAACTAAAAACTAAAAACTAAAAACTAAAAACTAAAAACTAAAAACTAAAAACTAAAAACTAAAAACTAAAAACTAAAAACTAAAAACTAAAAACTAAAATAAGGACTAAAAACTAAAAACTAAAAACTAAAAACTAAAAACTAAAAACTAAAAACTAAAAACTAAAAACTAAAAACTAAAAACTAAAAACTAAAAACTAAAAACTAAAAACTAAAAACTAAAAACTAAAAACTAAAAACTAAAAACTAAAAACTAAAAACTAAAAACGAGTTATTTATAGATTATAATGGCGTGTGGTGTGTAGGGAGGGATTGTTATATTATATAGTAAATGACCTTGTGACATTATTTCACCACTACGGATTAATTCACTCAAGGAGTATTAGTCCCTTGGTTGCCGAATGGCTAGAGCATCCGACTTCCAATCCAAAAGTGTGAGTTCGAATCCCACCTGATTCTATGCTTTTTTTTGTTCATATTCAAAGTTCAATTACAGTCGAAAAAAATCAAGGAAACCGGTCGGGAATCGAACCCTGAACCTTCCGCTTATGAAAAAAGTGTTTTAAAATGATTTTTTTCTGCTCCTGTCATTTTCATGGAGTTTTCCGAAAAGAAAAATGAAGAAAAATGATTTATCCGTGCTGTAAAAGGAAATGTTCAAATGTGCCGTATGCCGATAGCCATCAAGTTCTGGATCAAGAATGTCTCAACACCCCTGAAGGCCAAGCGGAAGTATGAATACATGGAGTCTCTTGAGAAGAACATCTTGGATGGATCGCGGGAAAAGTACCAGGCACCGCGAACGGAGAAATAGAGCAACTCAAGAATGAAGATTTAAACTCAAAACTTCAAGATGAACATTTTTGAAGCTCGTCTCAGATGTGAAGTCTCCGTTGTTTGGTGAGAGCTTTCCATTATTATTTTCAAATAACTCTTACATCCACTCTATCATTCATACACTTCACTAAAGACAACTACGCCAACCATATTATATACGAGGTAGGGTGTTCCCTTGGTCGTTCGCTGTGAGTTGTGGATTGCTTGCTTCTCTAATGAAGGTTCGACTGGGGGGGCATGCTCGTCGCTCCATACCCTCAGTGACATGATGGGAGCAAGGGCGTCTATGCAAAGTGTCCCTACACCCGCTACAAATTTTCGGCGCTTGGGGAGGGAAAAGGGAAATCATTTCTTTTTATGCGCCGGTATTTGTAGCATTAAAATTCGTGCAAAAAAACTTATGCACGTGAGTGTACAGGTTACGGAGTAAAAGATGATCGAATTGTTCACCTAGCGCTCACATGTGTTTCGGGACCAAGTTGCCTGCGGGTATGGGAATCATACATACATACACATACTTTAATGAAAAAAGTGTTTTAAATGCATTATACACCTGTCCAGTAGTTTTGCCATCATTAGTTTTCAAAATATTTTAGTATTGACGAAAATTTTATTTTTTTCAAAAACAATTTTTTTGCGGTGCTGTACATTGGATTTAGACTTCCGATTTCATGGAAATTTGAAAGTTTTTTGGAAAAATATTTTTTTGCGCCCTCATTTTTCAGACCAATTTTGAAGGGGGGGGGGCTAACTAAAACTTAAATCTATAAAAGGAAAAAGTAAAACCTGAAACTAAAAACTTAAAAAGTATAAACTTAAAATCTAAAAACTAATAAAGTTAAAAAATAAATTTAAACCTTAACAACAACAAAATAAAAAACTATAAAGTAAAAAGTAAAAAGTTGAAAGTAAAAAGTAAAAAGTAAAAAGTAAAAATTAAAAAGTAAAAAGTAAAATGTAAAAAGTAAAAAGTAAAAAGTAAAAAGTAAAAAGTAAAAAGTAAAAAGTAAAAAGTAAATAGTAAAAAGTAAAAAGTAAAAAGTAAAAGTAAAAAGTAAAAGTAAAAGTAAAAGTAAAAGAAAAGTAAAAGAAAAAGAAAAAGTAAAAAGTAAAAAGTAAAAGTAAAAAGTAAAAGTAAAAAGTAAAAAGTAAAAGTAAAAAAAGTAAAAGTAAAGTAAAAAGTAAAAAGTAAAAAGTAAAAAGTAAAAAGTAAAAAGTAAAAAGTAAACAGTAAAAAGTAAAAAATAAAAAGTAAAAAGTAAAAAGTAAAAAGTAAAAAGTAAAAAGTAAAAAGTAAAAAGTAAAAAGTAAAAAGTAAAAACTAAAAACTAAAAACTAGAGCCAAACACTAAAAACTATAAACTTACATAGGACAAAAAATAGAAACTGAAACTAAAATCTTAAAAAGTTAAAATTAAGAACTTAAAATGAAAAAAGTAAAAACTAAAGAAGTCCAAATTGATATTAAAAAAAAAATGACTAAAAATTAAATCTAAAAAAGGAAAAAGTAAAAACTGAAACTAATTACTTAAAAAGTATAAACTCAAAATATAAAAATTAAAAAAGTTAAATAAAAATACACTAAAACCTTAACAACTAAAAACATGAAAAACTATAAAGCAAAAATTTAAAAGTAAAAAATACAAAGAAAAAAGAAAAAAGTAAATTTAAAACTAAAATCTAAAAACTTAAAAAGTACAAAGTCAAAACTGAAACCAAAAACAGAATAACTAAAACTAAGGCCGTTGCATATATTTTTAAAAGTTTATGTCGCCACCCTCCCCCACACCTCACCTGTGTTTCGGGACTAAGTTGCCTGCGGGTATGGGGATCATACATACTTACACATACTTTAATGAAAAAAGTGTTTTAAAATGCAATATACACCTGTCCAGTCGTTTTGCCATCATTAGTTTCCAAAATATTTTTTTTTCATTTTTTTTGCGTTGCTGTACATTGGAATTTAATAAAATTTCAAAACATTTTTTAAAAACAGGCCCAAACATGCTAAATATGATGATTAATGCAGAAAAATGCTTTTTGGATTGTTTTGAGTTGATTAGAATTCTATTTTCGAAGAAATTTTAAAGTTTTTTGGAAAAATATGAATATGACTGATTTTGAAGGGGGTGGGTGCGACATATACTTTGAAAAATATTTGCAATGGCCTAACTAAAACTTAAATCTATAAAAGGAAAAAGTTAAAACTGAAATTAAAAACTTAAAAAGTATAAACTTAAAATCTAAAAACTAAAAAAGTTCAAAAAATACACTTAAACCTTAACAACAAAAAAAAAAAAAACTAAAAACTAAAAACTAAAATCTAAAAACTAAAAACTAAACACTAAACACTAAAAACTTAAAACTAAAGCCAAACACTAAAAACTAAAAACTTACATAGGAAAAAACTAGAAACTAACACTAAAAACTTAAAAAGTAAAAATTAAGAACTTAAAATGAAAAAAGTAAAAACTAAAGAAGTCTAAACTGAAATTAAAAACAGAATGACTAAAACTTAAATCTAAAAAAGGAAAAAGTTAAATAAAAATACACTAAAACCTTAACAACTAAAAACCTAAAAAACTAAAAAGTAAAAAGTAAAATGTAAAAATTAAAAATAAAAAAGAAAAAACTAAAAAGTAAACTCAAAACTAAAATCTAAAAACTTAAAATGTACAAAGTCAAAACTGAAACGATAATTAAGGCCGTTGCATATATTTTTAAAAGTTTATGTCGCACCGCACACTAAAAACAAAAAAGTTAAAAATTTAAGTATAAAGTAAAAAAAAAACAAAGTAAAAACTAAAAAAGTAAAAAATAATATCTTAAAAGTTAAAACTGAAAACTAAAAACTTAAAAAGTAAATCTGAAACTAATAATTAAAATCTTAAAACTAAAAAGTAAATTGTAAAAAGTAAACACTAAAAACTCACAATTAAAAACAAACAAATAAAAACTAGGTACACTAAGTAACTCCCGAAACTTTTATTCAAAACGATCAAGTTCAAGTACTAAAATATTTTTGCTATAATAAATCTGAAAAATTATAAATAGGGTTGTTTTTTCAACATGTTGTTATATGTTATATGAGCCAAAAAGAGTAGAGATAACTACACTGCCCCTGATCGCATAAATGTCCCATGTGCATTTTCATCGTTTTGAGTTATTTATGCAGTTTGGTTGGGAATCGTGTGCTCTTTTCGAAAGCCTGCAACATCCAGTACCTTGTTTATTTTTACGCGAAGAATACAAGTATGCGGTACAAACCTCAAACCTGAGATTTGATATTTTTAAACCTGACGTAAAAATTTGATTATCAAAAAATATTTTCTTCGTAGAACATAACACTCGTTAGGCTGGTACAAATATTTTAAATTTGTATTTTTTTGTTTTATTGGTTACGCTAGTCTGTTAGTATAAACTGTGCACCAGGTCAAGGATTTAAGGGGTTACATACATGTAGGAAATCACAAAATTTCATATTTCAGAAAATTTATTAAATCCACTTAAAATATGATTTTCAATCACTCCTGAAAGTTTCATGAAGATATTTCATGATTTAACTGAGTTAGAGACGATTTAAGCTCAAAATTTTGCCATGCGCAAAGCCAACTGTCTAACTTTCTGAGCGTTTTTCTCTGAACACCAAGTTGATTTACGGGTGCCACGATATCTCGAGATGGGATGGACCAAATTGGCTGAAATTTTGGGTGAAGACTCCCAAGACATGTCCCGTGTGCATGACGAAGCCGACGAAGTGGCGATTTTTTATATGAATAACAGAAAAATATTTTTATCTTTTTTTTAAATAAACGTTTTGAAAATCGGCCTTCGTCATGCACACGAGACCGATTTAACGAGTCTTCACCAAAATTTTGAGCCGATTTGGTCGAAACAATGTTGATCGTGGCACCCGTTTTCTAAAATTGCTAACTTCAAATAGCTATATCTCGGCAATGATAAAACCAAACCGACCTCTGACATTTTTGCCGATTTACATGTATGTAGCCCCTTAAACTTAACGAAAAATTACTGTTGGATCCAAAATAAAACGTTTTAAAGAATTTTTAAAAGCTGGCAATGTTGGTTTCAGCGGAAGGTTGTTCCAACAAGACGCTCCCGCAAGCAGGAGATTTTTTAAAAAGTTTTTGTCAACATAAAATCGATTCAAAAATCCGGGACATAAAATTATTTTTTTTTAAAGTACAAAATTTCAATAAAAATTCTTGTGCAATCAGCTGAAGTCAAATGAAACTGCATTCCCAAAAATCAAACCATCCACATTAACGACCCCCGGGTCTTTTGTGGTCTCTATTGCAAGTTTCTGCTCGAACCTAGGAGTCCGAAGGCTTGAATGTGGGAGAGCACCAGCACTGCATTCCCATGCATTTTAAATATGTTTTAACATGTTTGGGATTATTACAAAATCCTTTGAATTTTTGAAAAATTTCAATATATGTACTAACAATACCTCAAGATTTTTTTTTGCTAACATTTTTGTTTACGTCAAATTTTACAGGGTAAGTAATTGCAACCAACTGAACTAATGTAAAATGCATTTTGAAACACATTTTTCATTGAAATGTTGAGACTTTGAACAAAATTTGAATCGGCCTAAACCATAAAAAAAGAAATTCTTAATATTTAGTGCGAACGTTTTACGTGTGAAACAAAATTAGCTTGAACATTTTTGTGACTGTAAATAAAAGCCTTATCAAAAATTTTGTTATTTTGATTTGTAGGTGCGACGTGAAATTGATGGCAAAACAAAACAACCAAAAGAAAAGTGGCGGATTTCATTCTCATTAATTGGACGTTTTGCTAAGAATAGCAGTCAGGTTGAAATTTAATTTTCTTTCCTTTGGTGCAAAGGCACACGCACACGCACACGCACACACAGAGACATGCAAATCTAACCTATAAATCGAAAAGTGCCGGAAAACCTAACCCTAAAGTTTCTGGAAGTCAAATTGGCTGGTGCCGAAAAGTTTGGTTATGTTACTGATTGCAAAAACAACTTTTCATTATAAAATCGATTTTTTTGGCAAACTTACCGTTACCGTCCACCAGTGAACAGACAAAAAACAATCAGGAACAGGTAGCAGGACAGGAACGAGGTTCACTCGCGGACAGATGGCACAGGATGGCACGAGGGGGCGAACCGGCGGAAAAATCGGCACTCGCGAAAAAATCAGCACTCGCGGAAAAAGCGGCGCTCGCGTAGAGAAACGGCACTTGCAAAACAACGGTAATCGCGAGAAAAACTGCACTTGCGGGACAAACGACACGGACACAAATTTAATTTAATAAAAAAGATCGAAATCACACAAAAAACGTAAATCACGCGGACCGACCCGAAACGAACATGCGGTTCGTTGGAAAAGAAATGAATTTTTCTTGATGACAGATTCGAAAAACGCATAAGTATGCGTGAGGCGGACTTTCGCCGGTTTTTTTTTCTGTCAAATGCACCCAAGTACAAAACCCACCAAAGACATGAACCCAACCTGCATTAATGGTGTCTTAGATAACCCCCGACGCACGCCCGCCGCCGCCAGACACACCGTCCGCGCCAGATGTTCTTCCGTGTGGGAGTAGTTGTTTTTTCACCCTCGCTCTGATACACTTTAAATGGCTCTTGTTTGCCCCCGGGCCACCGCATCATGGAAACGCGACCACCCTCAACAACACCCCTTGATGGGGATGTCACAGGATTTTAAGGAACTCTTAAAAGGAAGTGCAATGGAAAATTGTTTGTTCTTCTCTTATCGTAGGTGGCAAAACTGAAAATGGACCTTTCATGGGATTGTGTCCTAGATAAATGGAAGAAAACGAATATCTAAGACACACTCAAATAGGCTGAAAGCTTTCTGGACATAACTAAAGAAGCTTTTAAGCTGCGTTGTTTAAGTGTGAATATTTTGCTCGTGAGTTAAGTTTGGTGCCAACATCTGAAAATTCTTTTGCTCAAAACTTATTTTGACAAGTTTCACCTCCTTGGCGTAGATCCCTCGTGTGCACACGTGTGACTGCTTCTCCCCTATCTGATTGAATGATAACGATTGAATGGATGGCGGAGGGAAAAAATGCACGTGGGATCATCGGATTGCCACCGGCGAGGCTTGTGCCACGTGGGTTGATGTGCATGTAGTGTGCACGGCTTTGGACACGGCAATCAGGTTGCACTTTTTTTTTGTGTACACCATCAGAGTGATAAGCGATGCAGACCTGAAGGGAAGTGGCTCCGCGCTGGATTTGGAATTGTTTATGAGGCTTTGTTGATGAGCTTTTTTTTCATGCAATAAAAAGATTGCATACATTCACGTGTGGTGGAAGTAATTGGAATGTTGTGTTTGTCGGATTTGGTTCGGATTGGTCGCGTATTTATGTCATTCGAGTCTGATATTGACGATGCGTCCTGTTCGATTAATTTGAATGATTCAATTATTTTCAAAACTTAAAAGATCCTGAAGTGATTTAAAAATTATTGCAAAATCTACGGAAATTTATCGAAATTGTTGAAAGCTATTCTAAAGTGTGCTGTTCAAAAGTAGACAACAATATCAGTACAAACTAGCTCAGTCACACTAGAAAGCTTCGAATCATTTTACAGGTGACGGTGTTAATTAAAATTCAAGTACTTTATCTTACTACCTGCTTATTTAAAAATGTACAACACGGGTATAGCCCTGATGCCCCCTTAAATTCCAAAAATCCCTAATAACTTCTAATTTATGCTTCATTGAAACAAGCATTCCAATAATTAGTATCGTTCAGTATCCACCACCTTCCCTCCACCAACCACACCCTTGTCCGTACAACTAACTTCAACTAATTACCGATTGAAGCGCATGTTGATTTTTCAATTCAAACCAATCAAAATTATCTCCCGTACCGTACACGAATGGAACTGTCGCGTTCGATTAATTATGTCGTCACAGCGTCATCAACAATCATCGTCGCCCCCACCATCATCATCATCGTGCTTTGATAGTTTTTGCAGTTCGACAAACAGTCACTTTAGGCACCAAATCTGGCCAATAAACGTGTGACAGTTTGATTTGCCGTTTGACCCTTACTTGCCCCCCCCCCCCCCTGGTGCCTCCTCCACGTGGGAGTCCAGATTGGCTGTTAATAATTAATTCACTATTTGCGTTAATCACTGCCAAGTTACGCGTCAGTGGCGATAACTAAATTGGCGTCCGGATCAAGCGTTTGTTGCCATGCTAATCTGGGCATTGATGGTTTCGTTTGAAAGGGACTTTGGATTCGAATGGAATCTGTTTTGTGAAACTCAACTTTTCCTGCAATCATAAAAGCTTCGATTCTTTTCTACTTAATTTCGCTTTAGTTTGTCATTTTTATCAAAATTGTTTCTAATTTTTTTTAGAATTTTGTAAGAATTTTGTTAGAATTTTGTGAGACTTTTGTTAGAATTGCGTGAAAATTTTGTTAGAATTTCGTTAGAATTTTGTCGAAATTTTGTTAGAATTTTAATAGAATTTTATTAGAATTTTGTTAAAATTTTGATAGAACTTTGTTAGAATTTTGTTTAAATTTTGTTTGAATTTTTTGGAATTTTGTTAGAATTTTGTTACAATTTTAGAATTTGGTTAATTTTTTTTTGAATTTTGTCAAAATTTTGTTAGAATTTTTTTGAATTTTGTTAAAATTTTGTCAAGATTTTATTAGAATTTTGTCAATGTTGTCAATTTTGTCAATTTTGTCAATTTGGTCAATTTGGTCAATTTGGTCAATTTGGTCAATTTGGTCAATTTGGTCAATTTGGTCAATTTGGTCAATTTGGTCAATTTGGTCAATTTGGTCAATTTGGTCAATTTGGTCAATTTGGTCAATTTGGTCAATTTGGTCAATTTGGTCAATTTTGTCAATTTTGTCAATTTTGTCAATTTTGTCAATTTTGTCAATTTTGTCAATTTTGTCAATTTTGTCAATTTTGTCAATTTTGTCAATTTTGTCAATTTTGTCAATTTTGTCAATTTTGTCAATTTTGTCAATTTTGTCAATTTTGTCAATTTTGCCAATTTTGTCAATTTTGTCAATTTTGTCAATTTTGTCAATTTTGTCAATTTTGTCAATTTTGTAAATTTTGTAAATTTTGTTAATTTTGTCAATTTTGTCAATTTTGTCAATTTTGTCAATTTTGTCAATTTTGTCAATTTTGTCAATTTTGTCAATTTTGTCAATTTTGTCAATTTTGTCAATTTTGTCAATTTTGTCAATTTTGTCAATTTTGTCAATTTTGTCAATTTTGTCAATTTTGTCAATTTTGTCAATTTTGTCAATTTTGTCAATTTTGTCAATTTTGTCAATTTTGTCAATTTTGTCAATTTTGTCAATTTTCTCAATTTTTTTTCTATTCTATTTTTTTTAAGTTTTGTTTTTTTTTAATTCTATGTTACTTTTTCTAAAAAAAAAATAATTTTTGTAATTTTCTTTAATTTATATAATTGTAAATTCTTGTAAATTTTTGTAATTTTTTGTAATTTTTTGTAATTTTTTGTAAATTCTAGAAAGTTTTGAAAATTTTTGTATATTCTGTAATTTTTTGCAAATTATGTAATTTTTCGTAAATTTTGTAATTTGTTGTTTTTTTTGTAATGTTTTGTAAATTTTTGTAAGTTTTTGTAAATTTTGGTAAATTATTGTAAATTTTTGTTAATTTTTGTAAATTTTTATAATTTTTTGTGAATTTTTGTCAATTTTTGTAAATTTTTGTAATTTTTTGTAATTTTTTGTAATTTTTTGTAATTTTTTGTAATTTTTTGTTTTTTTTTTTTGTAATTTTTTGTAATTTTTTGTAATTTTTTGTAATTTTTTGTAATTTTTTGTAATTTTTTGTATATTTTTGGTTATTTTTTTGTAATTTTTTTGTAATTTTTTTTATTTTTTTTGTAATTTTTTGTATATTTTTGTGTATTTTTGTAAATTTTGTAAATTTTGTAAATTTTGTAAATTTTGTAAATTTTGTAAATTTTGTAAATTTTGTAAATTTTGTAAATTTTGTAAATTTTGTAAATTTTTGTATAATTTTGTATTTGTTTTGTAATTTGTTGTTTTTATTTGCATTTTTTTTTAATATTTGTAATATTGTAATATTTAAAAAATAAAAAAACGACCCCTATAAAACTTTTTTTCCGAAACATCAACTGAAACAATTTCTCGACTCGATGATTCCACCATATTTCTTATGCGTAAACCTTCCCACGTTCATCATTAGAACATGGTAAAAATAATAATTACATCACACATTACAGCAGGTGTGTAGCTTTCCCTCGCCTTGTCAACAACCAACCAACGGAGTGCGCCATAATCGGGTCTTATCTTCATCAATCACATCATCGCTAATGAACTCATTTCCCATCCTGTATTCCAAGGATGAGCAGCAGCATCCGGACGAACCCGGGTTACTTACAACCCGGTGCAGCAGCAGCAGCAGCAGCAGTGTTGCCAACTATCTCTCTCTCTCTCTCGCTCTCATTCATCATCAAATCCTTTCCGCCACCATCAACTCTGTGATGCCACGGTGGCGAACTGCTGAATCAATTCATTTCATCAATCTTGTGCTGGATTTAGCTGTAATCCAGCCAGCTTTTTTCTGCTGCTGCCGTGGAGACGCGACCACAGCCAGGGCGCGCGTGTTCCGGATCTTGGGGCGGGACCGTTTCTCCAATTACCCGAACCCTCTGGACCCAAGTCAGTCAGTGCAAGCAGAATCGTCGTTGGTGACATTGTAGCACCACTAACGCCACGACTTTGCTGCCAACAAGTGGTGCTTATGTTCGTTTCTTCGAGTTCAATTAAAACGGGGATTGGAAATTTAATTAAAATGATATTTTATCATTCCTTTAATTAGACGGTTTTTGCCAATTTGGCTTGGCTTGGGGAAGATGGCTTTTGTTTTTTGGGTGGAAAATACTATTTTCCTTGGCGTTGGAAATCGTTTGCCCTTGAACTTTCGTTTTGTTTTCGCCGATGAAGTTTATATAGGAAAGCAACGCATGATTTAGAAGATTGCACTGAAGGATTTGTGAAAAATCTTTTGTGATTTGTTCGTTAAACAATTAAACAATTAAACAATTAAACAATTAAACAATTAAACAATTAAACAATTAAACAATTAAACAATTAAACAATTAAACAATTAAACAATTAAACAATTAAACAATTAAACAATTAAACAATTAAACAATTAAACAATTAAACAATTAAACAATTAAACAATTAAACAATTAAACAATTAAACAATTAAACAATTAAACAATTAAACAATTAAACAATTAAACAATTAAACAATTAAACAATTAAACAATTAAACAATTAAACAATTAAACAATTAAACAATTAAACAATTAAACAATTAAACAATTAAACAATTAAACAATTAAACAATTAAACAATTAAACATATAAACAATTAAACAATTAAACAATTAAACAATTAAACAATTAAACAATTAAACAATTAAACAATTAAACAATTAACCAATTAAACAATTAAACAATTAAACAATTAAACAATTAAACAATTAAACAATTAAACAATTAAACAATTAAACAATTAAACAATTAAACAATTAAACAATTAAACAATTAAACAATTAAACAATTAAACAATTAAACAATTAAACAATTAAACAATTAAACAATTAAACAATTAAACAATTAAACAATTAAACAATTAAATAATTAAACAATTAAACAATTAAACAATTAAACAATTAAACAATTAAACAATTAAACAATTAAACAATTAAACAATTAAACAATTAAACAATTAAACAATTAAACAATTAAACAATTAAACAATTAAACAATTAAACAATTAAACAATTAAACAATTAAACAATTAAACAATTAAACAATTAAACAATTAAACAATTAAACAATTAAACAATTAAACAATTAAACAATTAAACAATTAAACAATTAAACAATTAAACAATTAAACAATTAAACAATTAAACAATTAAACAATTAAACAATTAAACAATTAAACAATTAAACAATTAAACAATTAAACAATTTAACAATTTAACAATTAAACAATTAAACAATTAAACAATTAAACAATTAAACAATTAAACAATTAAACAATTAAACAATTAAACAATTAAACAATTAAACAATTAAATAATTAAACAATTGCTTAATCAAACAATCAAACAATTGATTTCCCCAGCAATTTAAATAATTTAATAAACATGAATAATTCAATTTAAAACTTAAAAAAAATAATTGATAGGAGTAATCTTTTGAAGTTGCTTTACATTAATTGACCACGGCTTAAAATTACCTTAAATAATCGAAAAATTGATGAAGGCAATTTTTGAATAACCACAGTAATTTCAAAACGAGTTTACAGGGCAATTTTGTGAAAAGTAGGCTAAAATAGGCTTGACAAAAATTTCCACCATTCGCTGGCAAGGTTGGCTAGGCAAAAATTTCCATTTCCCAAGCCCAATCACAATCTACGATAATGTTCACCACGGTGGAAATAGCCTACATCGAACCAGGTCCTCGTGTGTAATCAGGCAAGTTTTCACAGCCGTCGACGTCGCATGCTTGCTTGCTTTAGCTTTATTTTTATGCCCCGAATCGATCCAAAACAATTTGCTTTCACCGCGTGCTCTTGCCAGACTTGCGTTTCTCGAATATCTCATCGTCGGCTGGTTGTGTACCCAGGCCCAGGGCAGCCAGCATCAGCATCATCACCAGAATGTGGATGACGGCGTAGGTGTTTTCGCACGTACGCATAATTTCGAGCGCGTCAACGACGTTAAGGTTCGACGTTACGTCGTCCAGTTCTAACTCTTTCAGGACGGGGCGTAGCTGCCAACGGCGGTTGTCTTTGGAACGTGGATAACGCGGTGGTAAAGCACCAACGACCAGAAGTAGCATAAACCGTGTGTTTCGTACCTTGGGGGACCGGACCGTGGCTGACGCTGGGTGTTGTAAAGCAATCTAATCAAAGTCTCTCGTCGTAGAGTCCTCACAGAGTTCAGATGGTAGACGCTTTGCTTTGGTGGGAGCGCTCCATGAGATTAGGCTGGGCTGGAATTTTCCAGCAATTGGTAGAGGCCTTGTAAGACGTCATCCGTTTCATACGTCACGCTGAAATCGTCCAAAATTTACCAAAAAATCAAAGCTATACCGATAATCACCAAACTATCGACAGTTGATGACTAGTTGGAAAACACTCCAAACTTATTTTTTCTCTATTCAATATTCTCTTTTCTAAATAACTGTTTATGCTTTTTTCAAAGTTCAATGTTCAGTATTTTGTTGAGGGGTCTAAGCAACTTTTTTTTAAGATTTTATAGGATTTTGCCCCAGGAAGTGACATTCCATGAATCAACAATCAACAATCAATGAATTTATGTTGATATCCATTAAATTTATTATGAATATACAGTCATGCCTCGGTTTAGCACTGCATATGGGGGATGCAAAACCGAGGCGTGCATAACCGAGGCACAGAGCTTATGGGATTTTGGCTATATGGGAGACATTGGCTTTAATCGTTCGAAGAATCACGCAAACATAAAAAAATTATAGTGTTTTAAAATCGGGATGATGTCAACTATCCATTAAAATTATTATTTCATGAAAATTTTCACGAAAATACGTATTTTTCCTGTATTTCGAAAATGCATTTTTTTCTCTAAAGAAACCAAAAATATATTGTTATTGCAATATGGGTATCAAATGATCATGTTTTTTTTCATACATTTTGGATGTAATAACAACATTTTTAGAAAATACTAAAAATTTTCATTTTACATCTTTTTGAAAAAAAATCCAAATTTCAATTTTTACAATATGGGTATCAAACGATCGGGATTTTTCATACATTTCGAAAGTAATAACAACATTTTTAGAAAATACTCAAAATTTTCACAAAACTACGTATTTCGAATAAAATACTCAAAATTTCCGTTTTTACAATGTGGGTATCAAACGATCGTGATTTTTTCATACATTACGAATGTAATAGAGCAATTCTCTACGAAATCGGTCTTTTTTCTTCAATTTTAATTTTTGTATTTTTTAATCCGACTGAAACTTTTTTGGTGCCTTCGGTATGCCCAAAGAAGCCATTTTGCATCATTAGTTTGTCCATATAATTTTCCATACAAATTTGGCAGCTGTCCATACAAAAATGATGTATGAAAATTCAAAAATCTGTATCTTTTGAAGGAATTTTTGATCGATTTGGTGTCTTCGGCAAAGTTGTAGGTATGGATACGGACTACACTGGAAAAAATAATACACGGTAAAAAAATTTGGTGATTTTTTATTTAACTTTATCACTAAAACTTGATTTACAAAAACACTATTTTTTTTTTTGATATGTTTTAGAGGACATAAAATGCCAACTTTTCAGAAATTTCCAGGTTGTGCAAAAATCATTGACCGAGTTATGAATTTTTTCAATACTGATTTTTCAAAAATCGAAATTTTGGTCGTAAAATTTTCAACTTCATTTTCGATGTTAAATCAAATTTGCAATCAAAAGTACTTTAGTGAAATTTTGATAAAGTGCACCGTTTTCAAGTTATAGCCATATTTAAGTGACTTTTGAAAATAGTCGCAGTTTTTATTTTTAAAATTAGTGCACATGTTTGCCCAGTTTTGAAAAAATATTTTTGAAAAGCTGAGAAAATTCTCTATATTTTGCTTATTCGGACTTTGTTGATACGACCTTTAGTTGCTGAGATATTGCAATGCAAAGGTTTAAAAACAGGAAAATTGATGTTTTCTAAGTTTCACCCAAACAACCCACCATTTTCTATCGTCAATATCTCAGCAACTAATGGTCCGATTTTCAATGTTAATATATGAAACAATTGTGAAATTTTCCGATCTTTTCGAAAAATATTTTCAAAATTTTCAAATCAAGACTAACATTTTAAAAGGCGTAATATTGAATGTTTGGCCTTTTTGAAATGTTAGTCTTGATTTGAAAATTTTGAAAATATTTTTTCGAAAAGATCGGAAAATTTCACAAATGTTTCATATATTAACATTGAAAATCGGACCATTAGTTGCTAAGATATTGACGATAGAAAATGGTGGGTTGTTTGGGTGAGACTTAGAAATCATCAATTTTCCTGTTTTTAAACCTTTGCATTGCAATATCTCAGCAACTAAAGGTCGTATCAACAAAGTCCGAATAAGCAAAATATAGAGAATTTTCTCAGCTTTTCAAAATATTTTTCAAAACTGGGCAAACATGTGCACTAATTTTAAAAATGAAAACTGCGACTATTTTCAAAAGTCACTTAAATATGGCTATAACTTGAAAACGGTGCACTTTATCAAAATTTCACTAAAGTACTTTTGATTGCAAATTTAATTTTACATCGAAAATGAAGTTGAAAATTTTACGACAAAATTTCGATTTTTGAAAAATCAGTATTGATTAAAAATTCATAACTCGGTCAATGATTTTGCACAACCTGAAATTTCTGAAAAGTTGGCATTTTATGTCCTCTAAAACATATCAAAAAATAAAAAAATTAAAAATAGTGTTTTTTGTAAATCAAGTTTTAGTGACAAAAGTTAAATAAAAAACACCAAATTTTTACCGTGTATTATTTTTTCTAGTGTAGTCCGTATCCATACCTACAACTTTGCCGAAGACACCAAATCGATCAAAAATTCCTTCAAAAGATACAGATTTTTGAATTTTCATACATCATTTTGTATGGACAGCTGCCAAATTTGTATGGAAAATTATATGGACAAACTAATGATGCAAAATGGCTTCTTTGGGCATACCGAAGGCACCAAAAAAGTTTCAGTCGGATTAAAAAATACAAAAAAAATCGAATGACCGAAATCCTAGAGAACTGCTCAATAACATTTTTTTTAATACTCCAAATTTTCACAAAACTACGTATTTTCTAAAAAAAATACTAAGAATTTCCGTTTTTACGATGTGGGTGTCGAACTATCGAGATTTTTTCATATATTTCGAATGTAATAACAATATTTTTTTGAAAATTCTCCAAATTTTCACAAAACTACGTATTTTTGAAAAAAATACTCAAAATTTCAATTTTTACTATGTGAGTATCAAAAGATCGGGATATTTTCATACATTTTGAAAGTTATAAAAAAAAAATGAAAATACTAAAAAATTTCACAAAACAACGTATTTTTGAAAAAAAAAATTATTTGATTATTTGATACCCATATTGTAAAAACTTAAATTTTGAAAACTTTTCCAAAAATACGTAGTTTTGTGAAAATTTTGAGTATTTTCAAAAAAATTGTTATAACATTCGAAATGTATGAAAAAATCTCTATCGTTTGATACCTTCATTGTAAAAACGGAAATTTTGAGTATTATATTCGAAAATACGTAGTTTTGTGAAAATTTTGAGTATTTTCTACAAAAATGTTGTTATTGCATTCGAAATGTATGGAAAAATCCCGATCGTTTGATAAAAAAAACGAAAAAAAAACGTAGTTTTGTGAAAATTTGGAGTATTTTCTAAAATTTTGTTATTACATTCGAAATTTATGAAAAAATCCCAATTGTTTGATACCCATATTGCAATAACAATATATTTTTGGATTCTTTAGAGAAAAAAATGCATTTTCAAAATACAGGAAAAATACGTATTTTTGTGAAATTTTTCATGAAAAAATAATTTAAATGGATAACTGACATCATCCCGATTGCAAAACACTATAATTTTTTGATGTTTGCACGATTTTCATACGATTAAAGCCAATGTCTCCCATATAGCCAAAAACCCATTGGCTCTGTACTTCAGTTAAGCACTGGGCCGTGCTTAACCGCGGCAGCTGAACGGTGCAAAACCGGGGCAGTGCAAAACCGAGGCGTGCAAAACCGAGGCATGACTGTACTTAAAGCTAATCTAACTTACCAGACCAACCGGATAAAAAACTTTTTTTTTGCATAATTTGTCATTAAAATACAGCAACTTATTGCCTGGGCACAAATTTGGTTCAAAATAGAAAGAGATATGCCCACTCTCGTAAAATAAATAGTAACATTCTCCAAAATTATTGGATTAAATTACCTTTCACATGATGTTTTTTATTCGGTTATCTTGTTTTTTCTAGCTATGACTTTGGAGTTTTTCAAAGAAAGACAAAAATCTGGTAAATTAAGATTATTGATGGTCAAATGGATGTTAAACGACTTTTGTAAAGAAGGATACTATAAAATCGAAAAAAAAATCTTGAAAAGAAAATTTCAAAAGTATTTTGTAACGATTTGGTGTCTTCAGCAATATTGTTGGTATGGATAAAGACTACATAAAAAATGCTTTTGTCACTAAAACATGATTTGCAAAAAAAAAAAAACACTATTTTTAATTTTTTTTTTTATTTTCTAATGTGTTTTAGGGAACATCCAATGCCAACTTTTCAGAAATTTCCAGAATTTGCAAAAATCTTTGACCGAGTTATGAATGTATTAATCAATATTGATAGAAAAACGAAATATTGGTCCAAATAATTTTCAACAACATTTTTCGATGTAAATCAATCAAAAAGTACCAAAGTGAAATTTTGATAAAGCGCACCGTTTTCAAGTTATAGCAATTTTTAGGATTTTTTTTTGGAAAAAGTTGCAGTTATTATTTTTTTTTAAATAAGTGCCCTTGTTTGCGCACTTTAAAAAAATATATATTTGAAAAGCTTACAAAACATTCTTTATTTTGCTTTTTCAAACTTTGTTGATATGACCTTTAGTTGCTGAGATATTGCCACACAAAGATTTGGAAACAGGAGAATTGAAGTTTTCTAAGTCTCTGCAACCTTTTTTCAAAAAGTTACCTAAAAATGGCTATAACTTGAAAACGGGGTGCTCTACAAAAATTTCACTTAATTCCCTTTTGGTTACAAATTCGATTTACATCGAAAAATGAAGTTGAAAATTTTTTGGACCAATATTTCAATTTATTGAAGAAATCAGTATTGATTAAAAAATACAAAAAACGAATGACCGAAGTCTCAGAGAATTGCTCCCTTCATAAATAGTGCCAAATATCAGACCAAACGATTTTTTTTTTTGTCTTAAGTTCTTTCTACAAAACACACCGTGATACAGTTGGCATTCAATTTACCAAAATTCTGATTCTTCGAAGATTCAATTATCCGTAATTCGATTTTTCTATGATGGCTTCCGATAATGGAACAATGATTTTTATAATAGTTTTCAGAAGTCTCTGATTTGGTTGAAAGCGATCTTTTAATTGCCACATTACAAAATAAAATGCTACCTTATTTCAATGCCAGCTTAGATTACACAAAATGAAATCGTTTTCTAAAATGTTTTTGTCACAGTTTTGGTCAGTACAGAATAATCGAGTATGTAGGGTAAATATAAATATTATTTTATCTGATCTTTCGATAGAAATCACATGTTTAAAAAAAAATAATGCAAATTTTATCTTTCACAAAGTGTTTGATAAGTCCAAGAAAGTGTCCGCGTGGTTTATGGATGATCCCTAAATGGCTGTAACTAAGAAACTATGCACTTTATCACGAATCGAGTACATTTCGAGTGCAAATTTGGAATAAGAAATTTTGTGATTTACATTTTTAATATTTTTGAAAGTCATGACTTTTGCCAAAGATCTGCAAATATTTACAAAAATGCAAAAAAACGTCCCGAAATGTTTTTGGTAGAATTCCGTCGAAGTTCAGCTAAAAAAATCTGAGTGTGAGTATATATTTTGCTTAATTAAGACTTCCAAACTACTATGCGTTGTGACAAATGTTGAATAATTTATTTTCAAGATTCATCCCGTGAAGAAACAATCGCCTTATCAGCTTCCAATTTCTCAGGAAGAATTTTCATCAACACTTTTTCAGAATAGTTAGCTTCTCTCGAGCATAGTGTCTTACGCAGAAACGAAAGTTTAAACTGCCAAAAATTTCCCATGATGCATGAAACTTTACCACACCCTTAAGGTAAAAATTCGTATGCCTTGCTGGATGAAGAAAAGCCAGAGGCATTCGTTCTCGTTGTATTTTTTTTCAGGTTCTGGTTTGCGATTTTACTCACATCTAACCCATCAGAAACACGTCAGTAATATTACAGAGCAAATCCATGCAGAGTTTGTATTGAAATTTTGTATTGGAAAAATATTTGATAAAAGATGCAACATGCAATTTCAATAAGAGTTTTATCAGTTATACCTCTTTTTTAGCATTAGGCTTGTCAAGTAATTACATTTCCCAGTAATAATTTTTAACTATTTATTCACAAATTATGAAAAATAGTATTTTACATGACAAACAATTTTGCTGTCTAAACTAACAGATAGGTTGATTCAACTTAAAGTTGTTGAAATCTGCTAAATTATTAACTAGCAAAACTACTTTTTAACAGCCCCAACTAATATTGTGTGCATGTAAAAAATCAATCCAAGTTTCTTGAAGTTTTTGTTTTAAAATTATTGTGTTAGTTTGGAATTTCACCATTTTACGTTAGAAGGGGGTGACATTTGATCAAAGCGATTTTGATGGTCTTCATTTTTCCGGTTCTTCTCTATGACACTTTATGCAAAATGCCGAGCTACCGTGGCCATGAGGTTTCGCCTTGTAAGCGGAAGGAGATGGGTTCGATTCCTGTCTGGCTCGGCAAAGTCAGATCCCTTAAAAGAGTAAATCTGCTCACTGTGAATACTGACCGGCAGAGGATGGGTTTCGACTTGTGGCGTTCTGGGTTTCCAATCCAGAGGTCGCGAGTTCGATTCTCGATAAAGTCTTGTAACTTTTTAGTTCTAGAACAAATTCTGTCATTTTGGCAGCTGTCTACAGGTTGAGGTACGTGACCTTTCGAAGATCACCTTTTTAATATATTTGTTGGAATTCCTCGAAAAGTACAAAATGTTCTGAGATATTATACCATATAATTCTAATCAACATTCACTAATCCACCATCTGTTAATTCAAGTGGATTAAAACTTCCTGTATAGAAAGATTTCTTCCCAGAACTACAGAACAGTTTTCCACCTCTCGTCTCCCCCTCAATGACACCACATCCCCTTCAAAAGTGCTCCCCGAAGTGGGATGCAATTTTCCTAAGCCCGAAACATCTGCTCGGTTGGAAAACTCTCTTTTTTCTCTGCCTCTCCTTCTCACCAACTCGGAACCCGCTTTTCAACTTGCTAAGCGTAATCATCGTCGTTATTTTCACTCAATGCTCTGGTGTCACACTACTTATAGCAAACAGGGAAGGAGAAGGTGGAAAACCAGGGAAAAATAAAACAAAAATTTTCCCTCCCGGATCAGGCGAGTAGAGGAAGGAAAAATTCTATTGTGCTCGCTCGTGTCGGTGTTTTCATTTCCCTTACATATTTTTCATTAAGCTCTTCATGCTCTAGTTTTTCCGCTGGGGCCACCCCGTAAGAAAAATCGAGGGAAAAAAGTTCTTTTACTTACAGTTTTCCGTCTCCTCCCACAAAACAGCACCGCGGGGCGGAATGTTCTGTCATCGTCAGGAAGAAAGCAAGGCAAAAAAAAACGAAATATTCTAAAGAACGGCTTAAAAGTTTATTCGCGGCCAAGTGTTTTGCGCCCGTTTTTTTTTCCTAGACATGAGAGATCTAAGAAAAACGGGTGGAAAAACTCAGTCAAAAGAAATTCCGCAGATTTGGGTTAAAGATAATAACACTTTCGAAACCCTTTTGAGAGGAGCAGGAGAAGCTAGAAGCGATTTTGGTTGATTTTTTTTCGTTTAAGGGTCTGCGATGTGTTTTTATAGAAGTGCTAAAAATATGTTGAAGAGATTGATGGTTGATGCAAAACATTTTAAATTAGTCTGGAAATGATTTTTTACGTTTTTGGAAACGAGTAATTCATTGCAAACTCACACGAAATCGGGAAAAATTGCCTCGACCTCTCTTCCATTTTTCGTGAAACTTTGTCCTAAAGAGTAACTATTGTCCCTGATCACGAGTCCAAGGTCCATTTTTTGATATCTCGTGATGAAGGGGCGGTACGACCCCTTTTATTTTTGACCATGCGAAAAAGACATGTTTTTCAATCATTTGCAGCCTGAAACGGTGATGTAAGGGAAATTTGGTGTCAAAGGGGCTTTTATGTAGAATTGGAAGTCCAATTTGATGGTGTACTCGAAATAAAAAAAAAAAACTAACTTTATCCACCTATGTGGTTGGTGCCTTCCTCACTCTTTTCCAACAATGGGTGATATGTAATATGATGGGTTTGGACACAAATTTGATCCAAAAATCACTCAAGGGCTCATAAGTGGCATTATAAGCGGTCAGAACTCGAGACAGGGTTGCCAGATCTTTAATGTTTTGGACTCGTTGGAAAGGTCTTTCGATTACCTAACCAACGATGGGTCGGATGATGGATCCGGACATTGTTTACATACATTATAATGAGATCCGGCTACAAAAAAGTACATAAATATCATTTAAGTCGGGATATCTCGAGACAGGGTTGCGAGATCTTCAATGTTTTAGACTCGTTGGAAAGGTCTTTCAATTACCTAACCAACGATGGGTCGGATGATGGATCCGGACATTGTTTACATACATTTAAATGAGATCCAGCTACAAAAAAGAACTCGAGACAGGGTTGCCAGATCTTCAATGTTGTGGACTTGTTGGAAAGGTCTTTCTATTACCTAATCAACGATGGGTCGGATGATGGATCCGGACATTGTTTACATACATTTAAGTGAGATCCGGCTACAAAAAAGTACATAAATATCACTTAAGTGGTCAGAACTCGAGACAGGGTTGCCAGATCTTTAATGTTTTGGACTCGTTGGAAAGGTCTTTCGATTACCTAACCAACGATGGGTCGGATGATGGATCCGGACATTGTTTACATACATTTAAGTGAGATCCGGCTTCAAAAAAGTACATAAATATCACTTAAGTGGTTATAACTTGAGACAGGGTTGCCAGATCTTCAATGTTGTAGATTCGTTGGAAAGGTCTTTCAATTACCTAATCAACGATGGGTCGGATGATGGATCCGGACATCGTTTTTATACATTTAAATGAGATCCGGCTACAAAAAAAGTACATAAATATCACTTAAGTGGTTATAACTCGAGACAGGGTTGCCAGATCTTCAATGTTGTAGATTTGTTGAAAAGGTCTTTCAATTACCTAACCAACGATGGGTCGGATAATAGATCCGGACATCGTTTACATACATTTAAGTGAGATCCGGCTTCAAAAAAGTACATAAATATCACTTAAGTGGTCAGAACTCGAGACAGGCTTGCCAGATCTTCAATGTTGTAGATTCGTTGGAAAGGTTTTTCAATTACCTAACCAACGATGGATCGGATGATGGATCCGGACATTGTTTACATACATTCAAATGAGATACGGCTACAAAAAAAGTACATAAATATCACTTAAGTGGTTATAACTCGAGACAGGGTTGCCAGATCTTTAAAGTTGTAGATTCGTTGGAAAGGTCTTTCAATTACCTAACCAACGATGGGTCGGATGATGGATCCGGACATCGTTTTTATACATTTAAATGAGATCCGGCTACAAAAAAGTACATAAATATCATTTAAGTCGGGATATCTCGAGACAGGGTTGCGAGATCTTCAATGTTTTAGACTCGTTGGAAAGGTCTTTCAATTACCTAACCAACGATGGGTCGGATGATGGATCTGGACATTGTTTACATAGATTTAAGTGAGATCCGGCTTCAAAAAAGTACATAAATATCACTTAAGTGGTTATAACTCGAGACAGGGTTGCCAGATCTTTAATGTTTTGGACTCGTTGGAAAGGTCTTTCGATTACCTAACCAACGATGGGTCGGATGATGGATCCGGACATCGTTTACATACATTTAAGTGAGATCCGGCTTCAAAAAAGTACATAAATATCACTTAAGTTGTCAGAACTCGAGACAGGGTTGCCAGATCTTCAATGTTGTAGATTCGTTGGAAAGGTCTTTCAATTACCTAAATAACGATGTATAACATGATGATGTTTGGTTCAGTTTACTGCCATTTATTCATCTTCCGAAAATATGCGAAAACACATTTTTATACATAACTTTTGAACTACTTATCGATACTTCAAACAATTCAATAGCACCGTATGGGACCCTAAACCAAGTCGAATGCGGCTGGTTTGGTCAAAATCGGTTCAGCCAGTGCTGAGAAAACTGCGTGACATTATTGGTCACATACACACACACACACACACATACCCACACACATACACACACACATACACACACACACATACACACAGACATTTGTTCAGTTTTCGATTCTGAGTCGATATGTATACATCAAGGTGGGTTTTCCAGCTTTTAATAAAAAGTTCAATTTTAGAGCAGGATTATAGCCTTACCTCAGTGAGGAAGGCAAAACGTATTTTTCATCGAAAAAAAGATACACAAAAATTGCTTCAAAAACTCTGAAATTTTCCGTTTCTTACTGGAATTTTTTTGGTTCAATTTCAAAGGAAATTTAACGTACTTTTCGAATCTAAGGGTAATTTTTTCATTTAAAACAAACTTTGCAGCGTATCTGTTTAGGGTGTAATAATGTTGAAATGATTATTTTTAGGGTGTAATAAAGTGGCAATGATTATTTTTTTAAGCCCCGATTTGTACCACCTTAGTATTCATTCAGATGAACTCTTCGAATCAAGCCAAGCGTTTGAAAAAAATATTTTAAACCGGAAATTTCTAAATGTTTGGGGTAACTTGGGGGATTCTACCTTTAAAGCAATCTTAAACAAAATGTTTCTTATTCATCAAAACTATTGATTTCACATAAAACCTGTACGTTTGTGTTCAAAATATACCATGTTTAGTATATTGAATATTCAAAAACTTAAAATATTATTTTTAAGAAAAAAATTGAGCATGTCTACAAAAGCTGCTAATTTTTGTTTACAAAACATTTGAAAATGGCTCGATCTGCAGTAAATCATTCACAAGTACTATATTAAAAGAATCCATATACGAAAAATTAAAACCAATTAATTAAGCTTCAGACTGATTCCAGTGACTGTAAAAATGCAGAGATCATGTCTCTCAAAACGCACCTTTTTAAAAAATTGATTGTAAAAATAGTATAACAATAAATTTAACGTCAAATGCATAAGGGTTTCGTAGTTGACAATTTTATCAAAAAATCATGTACAAAACATATTTTTTTTTAAAAGAATTTTAAATGTTTTCTATAAATATCAAAACAAAGAAAAGAAATCTCTTGGATGTTTTTTGCAGCACGGGTCGAAATTTCGCTATTTCTCACCAAGGGTCCTGATTTTCGGTTCAAAGATCACTCACCCCTAGTAGCATTTTAGGTTTTAAGTAGGCCATAAAAGCCTATTTAGGTTGTAACAGGGTTTCCAGAACCATCATAAAACCTGTAAGTTTAAAAATGTTACTAGGGACTCATCACCGAACGAGTCTTTGCCGACCGGAGCACGCAACCATTCGCGAGCGAACACGACCAGCTAGCCGCAACAAATATTTCGTGTTTTTTTGCCTACTCCGTCCATCGACCCGAGTCACAAACGAATATGTTCAGAGAGGAGAGAATCTAACCAAATACCAACGAGGCGCTCACTTAGCCTGCACTACCACAGTTTACCATCAATTTATATTTGGTATGGTAAAAATTGCTGTCAAATCGTCGCCGTCGTGCTAACTTGTCGCACGAGCATTTTGGACCAAATTGAGCTAAGAACGCAATTTTGTGCAGCTCACAATGCCTCACTTTTTGACCTCCACAGATCCCCAAAATTCGGTTTCAATCCTGAGATATTCAATAAAACCCGACAAAACTCAGAGCATTGTTGTCGCTCGTTATTTGAAAGAAGTTTCAATCTTGTCGTGCTATCTTGTCACTCCCTAAAAATTTATGTAAGTGTGACAATTGGCCAAAGGTTCAGGTCAGAACGCGTTTGACGCACGTACAAGTTAGACTACCAAAAACATTTGCAATTATAACTTGGGACTCCAGCAACCAACTTCAACCAAACTTCGGGACGAAAAAATACATATTTAAAAGTACTGCTATGTGCTCTTCTCGATATGAACAAATAAAGCTCTAATGGTTAACTTTATTTGAAAAAATAAGTTTTTTTATAAATGAATTTGTTTCATTCGAATGTACATAAAAAAATCACGTTCACAGCTTGGAGATATGAACTTTAATAAAATTAATTTTGATTTATGATTATGTGTCGTTTACGTCACATTGTGAGAAAATCTCATGTTTTTTCATGAAATTTTATTAACAAATATCGTTTTTGAGCGAACAAAATAAATATATCAAAAATATATGCCTTCTCGTTTGTAACCATAGTAGCCAATGTTTTATGCTAAAAACGCTTATATACCAAGAATTTTGAAAATTCGTCACTTTTTGTTCACTAAAATGCACATATCTCGGCTTTGCGTGGACATGAATTGAATGTTAAAAAAAGCAAAATGATCTCCGTAAAATTTCCTATAAGCTGAATGCTTAAGTTTTGGCTGCAAATTTTTTTGGCTGGTGTTGGGGAGCGATTTTTAAAATTTTTTGTCTAGAAAATACACATTTTTCTCCCAAAAACGCCCTGCCATGCCCAAACACAAGCTTTTATGGACTATGTCTATACAGGAATTTGTTCAGGGGACATTAAACTATCACTTGAAGCCCAAGGCGACCAAATTTGAATGACTTTAGTATGATTGTTACGCGCATTTCTGAAAAATACTCGGAAAATGCACTTTTTTCATTCAAGCTCCGCGCGCGAGTTGTAAACCATTTTTGGGAATTTTTTGTTGTATGAAAACATTGTTCCTGACATCCTAATCTATCATTCTAGGGGTGAGCACCGAAGATTTGACAACTTTTCATTTTTTTAGGACGGCCTAACGGTCACCCGCGACAGACACGGACGACGAAACAAAGAGAAGCGCAAAAAGTAACTTTTTCAAAACTTTTTTTTCGTAAAATCGCGATAACTCGTGATGTTTATAAGCAAACCCCTTATGTCTATATATTAAATTTTTTTTATTGTCTGCTCTACAACTTTGTACGACATCGTTACACTCTTAAAAATAACCCTGCAGAGTTAGAAAAAACACGAAATTTGAAAATGAAAAATGTAGATTCAAAAAGTTCATTAAATTTCCCATAAAATAACATGTTCCAAAATTTTTAACAGTCAAGTAACGGAAAATGGGAGAATTTTTAAAACTTTTTTAGTGTTTTTTCGATGAAAAATACGTTTTTTTCGGAATTCTGAGTACGCCATCTAATCGAGCGTCTATTTTTACATAAAAGTCCTTTTGACACCAAATTTCTATCTCATCACCGTGAAAAACACATCTTTTTTCGCATATTCAAAAATGGAAGGGTCGTACCGCCCCTCCGTCACGAGATATCAAAAATCGGACATCGGAATGGACATCCGATCCCATTCGTGATCAGGGACAAAAGTTACCCTTTAGGACAAAGTTTCACGCAAATCGAAGAGGGGTCGGGGCAACTTTTCCCGATTTCGTGTGAGTTGGTAGAGAATTACCCTTTACATCAGTCCATTTTTTTATCGTAAAAATAAACTTTAAAAAAAATATTATTATTTGACTCAGTCAAATTAAAATGTTCAAAGTTGTTATAAAGTTATTTAAAACGAACGTATAAAGCAATATTTTCAATATTTACGAAATCGAAAATCACTGCAGTTTTGAGCCTATGTTAACATTTTTTTGACATTTTTCCTTCCTCATATTCCATAAACGTACGCTCAAAACCCATCCTTCATTAGATACTGGTCAATGATCAACTTCCCTGTCCTGGCAGCCGGGGTAGGGAGACCAACCCAGAGAAAAATCAATCAATTATGCAGTGGACATACACACCCCAAAAACTTGAGCCTTCGATCCGGGTTTCCGGGATTGGCATTGGCCAACGGCCGGTACTTTTGGTTTTGGGCTAGGGTTCGGTTCTAGTGGGAAAAGCTCCATAAACTATTCACTTGAATGCAATTTACAAACCAAAGTCGAGGGGAAATGGAACACAAACGGACGACAAAAAGTTAAACCCTGACGTGTAAGTTGAGCAGTGTGCAGAAGAAGTTGAGGTCTGAAAAAAAGAACTCGTCCCTGGGATTTTCCTGCACTGTATTCATGGCACTAGGATGGACAGGCCGAGGTCTCATATAAATGCATTAGATTGTTGTCAGATAGGGGAGAGTTGTCTATTTTCAAGTTAAGTTGAAATTTTAAATTTGTTTTCTTTACGCTCCCATCTGTTTTTGAAAAGTTTTTAAAAAAATATTACATTAAAAAACTATTTTCAAAATCAATTACCTCCTAACGGAAACACCAAGAATCTGCTCGTCTTCCGGGACACACAATCTCCCAATGAAGGCGTCGACGACGGAGGGTTTTACAAAACGTTAGTCGAAAATCTGGTTGTCTTCAAGTCTCCAAGGCTCATTGGCTCGCTGCAGAGAAGCAGAGAAATACTGGCAGCAAAAAAAACATTACTGACTGCCGTGCCGAGCCTCACAAACTTGGCTGGGAATTGTTTGCAAATAGACATCAAGAAGTAGCAGAGGACAGCGGAAAAAGCTCAGGTACGCCAGACGAAACCGTAACATGCAAATGGTTATCCTTTTGTGAGCTTGGTTGCACGCTCCAGAAGAAGCACTAGGAAAATTTTCCTTTCGTAGGAAAAATCACGGTGGTGAAGAAAGGGGGAACAAACCTCACGAGAGTATGGAAGCCCAACCGAATCGACAAGACAAAACATTGTAAGGGAAAACCAAAACATGTGGAGAAAAGTGCATTTTAGGGAGGTTGCCGTGCTCCTAAATGTAGCTGAGCAGCACTGATTGTTGTCATTGTTGCAATTGCTGGTGAAAATGTAGGAGTGCAAAAAAAAATGGAACTGCATCCAGTTGGGGAAACTCAATCAACGGAGTGGAAAACTCGGAGAAAAGAGTGAAAAGTGCAGCAGCTCTTTTGTAGGTTTGCGTTTTGCCTAGAAATAATGTTTTCATCGAGTAGAGAGAGAGAGAGAGGGATAGAGAAAGAGTTGGGAAGTTGATTTGATTTCAATTTCCATCTGGACGTTGTCGGATGTCAAATTGTCAGTGAAGATAACGAGATGTTATCGTTGCAAACCGGTGGACTCTGACCAGGAAGCAGGCCTGGGAACGGATTTGAATTTGATTTGAAACTTGATTTTTTTGGGACATTTGTTCTTTACCCGGTGATGTGATTTGTGGCAGCAAAGCCGTTTCGGGGGCATTCATCTTTGATTGACAAATTTTCGATTGTCTCTAGAAATGATGTTTGACTCAAATTTGAAATAGTCTGTCGCAAAATTCTCAGAAATCTAAGAATCACAGCCATTAATATTCAAAATAACAGGCTTCCCAACCCAACCTGAATTATCTTTAAACATTGTATGAAGATTTTTTTTTAATAATCGCGAATCTAGAATAATTTATTTCAATCTTATGACGAAGGGCCAGTAGGACCACTACACTGTTAGCTACAAAAAAGTGACATCTTGTAAAAAAAATGGATTTCTATTCAAATCCGTGGCACAGTCTAACGTGACAAAACCAATAACGGCTACCGGTTTGGATTTAGGGCTTTGAAGTCTTGGGAAAAATGATTGAGATTGATAGGGACATTAGGTCCTACTGTTTAGGTGTTTCGCTAATTTCATCTCCGTGGGATGGTGGTAGCTTTTTCTGTCTTAAAAAAAAGTAAAAAGATTTAAGTCTCTGAAAAATATCATTCCTGGCGGACAAAACGATAAAATGCGCAATTCTGATATGAAAATTATGTAAAAAGGTGATTGAGTTGGACCTCACTCTTGAAAGCATCTGAAAGTACACATTGTATAGTACATTTCAATAGTTTTTTTTTTTGAATGGGTCTTATAAACATATAAAAGACAATAGTTAAAAAAAACGTTACCTAATCCACCAGAAGGTGGTTGCTGCCTTCCTCCTAAAAACCTTGCAACCACACACTACGAAAGCTTTGGCTAACGCTTACTTAGTAAAGACACTGTACATCTGAGAGCTGCCATCTATGATAAATTTAATGAACCATTTGAAAGCACTGCAGTGTTTGTGTGCGTGCACTGAGCGGAAAGTTCCGACAGCTATCCGCCGGAGCTTTCAAATTATGTAAATAATGACCCTTTTTTGTATCAACCAAAACAGTTTTTCTATCATAACTTTGAAAGTACTGCACCAAACCGGATGAAATTCAAAAAAGACTTAAAGAACCTGAAGACGAATCCATAGACATAGATCCGGACAGAATCGGTCGAGGAAGTTCCGAGAAAAGTGAGTGAGAAAAAAAATTATACGTCCATCCACACGCACAGACATTTGCTCAGAATTTGATTCTGAGCCGATATGTATACGTAAAGGTATATCTTGGAGGCTTATTTCAAAAGTTCATTTTTTGAGTGATTTTATAGCCTTGCCTCAGTGAGGTGAGGAAGGCAAAAACCTCCAGATTTGCAGAAAATATCTCGGAGGTCTTTTTATGAACTCAATCAATATTTATTTGAAAATATTCCATTTTTAATCGTGTTTGACTTCCTGAAGAATGGCTATACAATCACTCGAACCTTTTTCGACCTTCAAGACCTATCTTCACGTATACATATTAGCCTGTCCCATTTTGAGGTCATGTCGAGAAATTTCAGGTGCTCTCTTCATAAATGATAGATTATGATGTTAGGAACAATGTTTTCTTAGAAAAGACCGTAGTAACAGTTCAATAAAGCGAATCTGCGTTTGTAAACAAGCAGTCTATCCCTCTCTTACTTGACGTGAACTGTCACTTGAGCGAAAGGGATAGACTGCTTGTTTACAAATGCAGTCGGCCTGGGTTTGATCCCAGAAGGTCTCGGTGGCAAATTTTGAGACGAGATTTGTCTGATCACGCCTTCCGTCGGACAGGGAAGTAAATGTCGGTCCCGGTCTTACCTAGAGGTTAGGTCGATAGCTCAGTCCAGGTGTAGGAGTCGTCTCCCTGGGTCCTGCCTCGGTGGAGTCGCTGGTAGGCAGTTGGACTCACAATCCAAAGGTCGCCAGTTCGAATCCCGGGGTGGATGGAAGCTTAGGTGTAAAAAGAGGTTTGCAATTGCCTCAACAATCAAGCCTTTCGGATACCTAGTTTCGAGTAGGAATCTCGTAATCGAGAACGCCAAGGCAATGCTGTAGAGCGAATAATTCGATTTTGACTGTCTCGTTCCCTCTCTTCGATTTACTGAAAAAGTCACTTTTTTAAACAAATTTTCTAAAATCGCTTGGAATCAATACAAAAATTATTCCGATCAGGTGTGTATTATCTTCAAACGATAGTTTTTTTTCCATAGATTAAGATGCACTATCAATTTAAGTTTTTGGACTCTCCCAGGTGGATTTATGTCGAATAAATCGCATTTTTTCCAAACTTTTTTCAAAAATGCTTATTTAATTTAGGGTAGCCTATTATTCCCAGGAAATTTCATGGCAAACATTTTTCCTTCTGAGAAAATGCAATTTCGACACCCCAGAGCCGAGATATTTTAGTTTTAGTGAAAAAAAGTGCCAATTTTCAAAATTTATCAGAATTCAGAAGCAAGGCCTACTAATTACACGACGTTGCAAGCATATGTCTTAAAGGTTAGGATATGCTTACTTTTAGTAATTTTGGCCGCTGAATCCGAATCTGAAATCAAATTGTGTGTAAACAGTGATGTTTTGGAGCTACACCCTTTTGGAATGTTATTTGCGTGTTTAAATCGCTGCAATTTAAATTGCTTGCAAGTTCGGTCAAACTTTTCTCGGTTTTCGTTCCACTTTGATTGATTTTTTACTCACAGAACTCTTTATGATTAATATTTTACTTACGTTCTAATCATGTTTGGCAATCCGAAAATCGTATATTTTTATTGTAAGTCTGTGCATAAAAAAAATGCACGGCTGAACCAACTTAAACCGTTTTGATCTCATTCGGTTCGTCTTGGGGTCCCTTAAAAACCTAGTTAATATTATGAAATTTAGAAATGTACCTCAAACGTTATGCTAAAAACGATTTTGTCTAAAGTCTGAAAGAGCATGAGCATGAGCATGAGAGATCACCCATGGTTGCCCCTCCGTTGCTGAACAGAACCGTAATATCCTTTCAGCACTACTGATTATATGCTTCGACGATCTAGTGGTGATTCCCTTATCAACAGCATGTATGAATGCGCTGAAAAGATAAAACACCATGATTGCTAAAGCTAGATCAGTTGCGAATAGGTAACAGTCATTGGCCACCAACGGCGCCCGCCATGTCAGTTTGTAGATCTCGATTTTAAGGGACGGGAATGTTAGTTAGCGCAGGTTGCTACTAGGGCAGCTGATTTACTCTGTGCTTACACCCCACAAGCGCCAGGAACCTGGAAATTTGTTAGTAGAATAGGGTGGTTGGTCAGGATTCATCATAGAAGATGATGATGCGACTCAAAATCATAGTGTTTGTTGAAGCTATTATGTTTTATTCTCAAGGCAAGCAATCGGATGCTGCGGATGAGACATTTCCCGTTTATCGGCTGTTAACTTTTAATTGAAATGGTTTAATCTTAGACATCCGGCTGTGGAAAGATAGAACCAACATTATTTGTAATTAAATGATGAAGGATTTAATAGTCTGACTTTTTAATTGAGATGTTTTTACGAGTTTTACATGATTCATGTTTAGTGGGGTACTGATTAACGAAACGAACGACGAGTTACGATGTTTATCGAGGTATGATAAGGTTTTTTTGTTATTGCACACCGACGACGAACGCGAAAAAACCCTGCGACTCGACCGAAAGGCATCGCAAATCAAACTGAGGAAATGGAGAGAAAGAAAATAACATAAAAAATAAAACCTACTCACATAAAAGATTGTAAAAAGGTTATTTTTGTAAGAAACCAGTTTTGTTATAATTTTTCGAAAGGTATTCAATAATGAGCCCAAAACATTGAAGAGTAGATAACTCTATCAGAAGTTATAAACACTTAAGTGCTTTTTAAGTACTTTTCAGAAGTCGGATACCTTTCTTTGCTATAAATTACCTTCGGATATATCAACTGTTATTTGCACTTGAGCAACTCTGTACGAAATCGGCCGAATTCGACCATTTTAATTTTTTGTATTTTTTTATTTGACTTAAACTTTGTGGGGGCCTTCCCTATGACCAAATAAGCTATTTTGCGTCATTGGTTCACCCATACAAGTCTCCATACAATTTTGGCTGCTGTCCATACAAAAATGGTATGTAAATATTCAAACAGCTGTAAGTTTGACATTATTTTTTAATGCAAAATTGAATTTGCAATCGAAAAGTACTGTACAGATTTTTTGATAAAGGGCTCCGTTTTCAAGATATAGCCACCGAAAGTTTGATTTTAGCGAAATATTTGCAGTTTTTCAATTTTTAAAAATAGTGACCATAAGTGACCATTTCTAAAAATATTTTGTTTGAAAAGTTCAGAAAATTGGCTATAAAATTGTTTAAGAGACATTGATGATTGGACATCGGGTTTCTGAGATAGAGCCGCTTTAAAAAAAAGAAACACGAAAATTGAAGTTTTCTTAATCTCACCAAAATAACCCACCATTTTCTAATGACGATATCTCAGCAACTAATGGTCCGATGATCAATGTTAATACATGAAACATTCGTGAAATTTTCCGATCTTTTGGAAAAAAATACTTTGAATTTTTTTTAATCAAGACTGACATTTCAAACATTGAATATTACGCCCATTTAAAATGCTAGTCAAATTATTTTTTCGAAAAGAACGGAAAATTTCAAGAATTTTTCATGTATTAATATTGAAAATCGGACCATTAGCTGCTGAGATATGGTCATTAGAAAATGGTGGGTTGTTTTGATGAGACTTAGAAAACTTCAATTTTCGTGTTTCTTTTTCTTAAAGCGGCTCTATCTCAGCAACCCGAGGTCCAATCTTTAATGTCTCTTAGACAATTTTATAGCAAATTTTCTGAACTTTTCAAACAAAATATTTTTAGAAATGGTCACTCATGGTCACTATTTTTAAAAATTGAAAAACTGCAAATATTTCGCTAAAATCAAACTTTTGGTGGCTACATCTTTAAAACGGAGCCCTTTATCAAAAAATCTGTACAATACTTTTCGAATGCTAATTCAATTTTGCATTAAAAAATAATGTCAAACTTGTTTTTGCATGAAACTTCGATTTTTTCCAAAAAACACTATTTTTTCAAAAATTCATTGGCGGCAGATTTATTGACCATGTTTCTCTATGGCTCAAAAGTTGCGGATTGTTGTCCCCCAAAACATATCGAAAAATCTCGAAACTAAAAAAAAAATACGTATTTTGTGAAATTGACTTTTGTGAAAAAAGTTGATAAAAGAATCTGCAATTTTTTTTCCGTGTACTTATTTTTTTCTCAAAAGTCCTCAACAATACCTACAACTTTGCCGAAGACACCAAATTGATCAGATGATTCACTCAAAAGTTACAGCTGTTTGAATATTTACATACCATTTTTGTATGGACAGCAGCCAAAATTGTATGGAGACTTGTATGGGTGAACCAATGACGCAAAAAAGCTTATTTGGTCATAGGGAAGGCCCCCACAAAGTTTAAGTCAAATAAAAAAATACAAAAAATAAAAATGGTCGAAATCGGCAAGAAATCGGCCGATTTCGTAGAGAGTTGCTCAATTGATAATTGCTGTTCTGGTGAAAACAATTTTGTAAATACAACCAATCAAAGTGAGGAAGGCACCAACCACCTCAAGGGTACAAGTTCAGTTCAATAGATTGGACTCATAACTGCACCAAATATTTTTTCGATTCTCACCGAATAATTCTGGAGTTTTTTTTTGAAAAAGTCCAATAAACCAAATTTTCAGTTTTTGCTTTTTGGGTGTTTCTGAAACCGCCTTGAGTCAGGGGTATAAAAAATCACCCAAAAAGCAAAAACTGAAAATTTGGTTTATTGGACCTTTTCAAAAAAAAAACTCCAGAATTTTTCCTGAGTTTGATGAATTTGTCTGTATCGTAGTTGGCGGTGGTGAAAATCAACCTGTTTTTTTGATTTTTTTTAAACAAAACTTATACGATAGGAAAGAAGTCTGCTTATTTCTAGTACTTGACTTTGGCTTTTAATTTCTGGGCTATAACTGCTAGTTTTTTTAACGCACAATTTGGGCTCCCGAACATAGTGGTCGTGTTATCAATTACAAGAGTTGGGATACAAAAAAAGTAACTGTGCCAATTTTGAGTCATTTCGATTAAAGAATCGCTATAAATCGTTAAAGCTGAAGAAAAAAAATCTTTTCATTCAAAAGCGTCTTCTTTAAATCGTTGATAACTCTTTTTGCAGTCTCCGATAACAATGATCAAACTCATTTAACGCCACCTTTTGGTGGAATTTTGAAATTATTGCTTTTCCTCATACATTTTTGCGATTTTTCCCAAACCTCAACCTTAACCGATTCGGCTCAAAATAAGCACAGATACTTATTTTTACCTTAATTGCCGAGTGGAAACTTAACATGCTAAAAATGTTTCTTAACACAATTTAAACAGATGTCAGTTGATTGCTTTTAAATTTCCACGAAGACAAATGTGGAAAATTTCCTGAAAAAAATTGCTCTCCGATTTTTCGGGTCGATATTGAAAGGAGCCACAAATACTTCTAATAAAATTTATACCAGCCTAAGCTGGATGCTGCAAAACTTAGTTGAACGAAATTTAAATCCGTCTGTCTGATCATAAGTGGTTAATTTTTTTGCGGTTAAAGACAAATAATCGTTTATTCTCCAATATCATGCATATCAACAAAAAACTTTTTAAAGAAAATTGCATTTTAGTTTTCATTGAACTGTTGAATTTTTTCTCAAAAAATAAAGGTTGAAATTATGCTGATTCGTTGCGAAGGAAATTCAACTTTTATGTCTCCCTTTGCATATTTTTTTTTTTGTGAAAACAGCTTTCAACCGAAATTCAAAATTATTAAAACATTTCTTGGAATTTCAAGTACACCAAAAAATCGGAAAAATGGGAAAGAGGCTATAAAAGAGAGGATAACTACTCACAAAAATTGACCATTAGTCAAAGTGCTCAATCTCCTTTGCTGAATTACCACCTCTTATGAGCTGTAATATCCCGATAGAACTTTCCCTCATTGCCTCCACCAGCCCTAAACATCGTAGTTTTATCTCACTTTCACGTTCTAAATCCCTCCGGATCACGTCGCCGTGTGCCAGTTTCTGGCTTCATTTAATCAATGTTTACCCAAAATCTCATCTAACTCACCAGAAGCCAGAAGCTGGGCAAGCAAAAACGGAGAAATATCAAACAAGTGTCTGGAATCAATCAAATCATTGAGATATTGGAATTGCACAAGACCGACCCCTTTTCCAGGCCCGCCGACACGTGTCGGACACACGTGCTCACTGTACTGGTCCCGACTCCTCTCATCTAATCTGGTTCAAACCTGATGCCTAGAGCAGAGCCGAGTGCCTTCTCGTCTATGCTCTGCAATTTCTGTTTGCCAAAGTGTTTGCTTTCCCTTGTCCCTTTGTCACTCTTCTCGGCATCCCCTGGATTGTGTGCACACGTGTGCAACGCCTCGACATAGATCATAGCATAACAATCCCGCCCACCGGTAGATATTGCAGCTGATTTGTCATTTGGCCAGGCAACGCTGCAGGAAGGATTCTCGGCGTGTGACCACGAAGGCTTCTGCTTTCTTGAGCAAGGATCAACAAAGTCACACTCCGAGGCCTAGCCAAGTTCCTCTGTCTGATTGTTGTTTGTGTGATTTTGACGGATTAGCTTCCGACGGGTTAACTCGGGCCTGAGGGGGTGTTGCGTTTTGGTTTGCTTAGGCTCACACTATGGAGCAGAATTCGAATAAATCACAATTAATGACAGTAATGAGCGTTTGAGCAGTGGGTAGCTTCAGGGGTAAAGTTGGTGTGGGAAATATATAAAAAAAAATCCTTGTAGAACCGATTGTAAACTATTAGAACACATAAATTACATAAATATTCGCATTTGGGTAATTCTCCGCCAACTCACACAGCAGTTGCCCCGACCCCTCTTCGATTTGCGTGAAACTTTGTCCTAAGGGGTAACTTTTGTCCCTGATCTCGAATCCGAGGTCCGTTTTTTGATATCTCGTGACGGAGGGGCGGTACGACCCCTTCCATTTTTGAACATGCGAAAAAAGAGGTGTTTTTCAATAATTTGCAGCCTGAAACGGTGATGAGATAGAAATTTGGTGTCAAAGGACTTTTATGTAAAATTAGACGCCCAATTTGATGGCGTACTCAGAATTCCGAAAAAACGTATTTTTCATCGAAAAAAACACTAAAAAAGTTTTAAAAATTCTCCCATTTTCCGTTACTCGACTGTAAAATTTTTTGGAACATGTCATTTTATGGGAAATATAATGTACTTTTCGAATCTGCATTGACCCAGAAGGGTCATTTTTTCATTTAGAACAAAATTTTTCATTTTAAAATTTCGTATTTTTTCAAACTTTGCAGGATAATTTTTTCGAGTGTAACAATGTTGTACAAAGTTGTAGAGCAGACAATTACAAAAATTTTGATATATAGACATAAGGGGTTTGCTTATAAACATCACGAGTTATCGCGATTTTACGAAAAAAAGTTTTGAAAAAGTTGGTCGTCATCGATCATGGCCGTTCATGGTCACCCGCGACAGACACGGACGACGAAACTAAGAGAAACGCAAAAAGTAACTTTTTCAAAACTTTTTTTTCGTAAAATCGCGATAACTCGTGATGTTTATAAGCAAATCCCTTATGTCTATATATCAAAATTTTTGTAATTGTCTGTTCTACAACTATGTAGAACATTGTTACACTCTAAAAACTTACCCTGCAATGTTAGAAAAAAAACACGAAATTTTAAAATGAAAAATTTTGTTGTAAATGAAAAAATTACCCTTCTGGGTCAATGTAGATTCTAAAAGTACATTATATTTCCCATAAAATGACATGTTCCTAATTTTTTTACAGTTGAGTAACGGAAAATGGGAGAATTTTTTAAACTTTTTTAGTGTTTTTTTTTCGATGAAAAATATGTTTTTTCGGAATTCTGAGTACGCCGTCAAATCGGGCGTCTAATTTTACATAAAAGTCCCTTTGACACCAAATTTCTATCTCATCACCGTTTCAGGCTGCAAATTATTGAAAAACACCTCCTTTTTCGCATGTTCAAAAATGGAAGGGGTCGTACCGCCCCTCCGTCGCGAGATATCAAAAAACGGACCTCGGATTCGTGATCAGGGACAAAAGTTACCCCTTAGGATAAAGTTTCACGCAAATCGAAAAGGGGTCGGGGCAACTTTTCCCGATTTCGTGTGAGTTGGTAGAGAATTACCCATTTTTAATCTAATAAAGAACGTTGGTTGCAGACTTATTACAAATTTTAAGTTTTTGGACCACAGATAGTAAAATTTAAAACTTTAGGGAACAAAAATATATCCATGACTGCCTTAGCATTTTGAACAAAACGACACTTTTTGTGAGTAATTTTGCTTCGTAATCCCAAATAGTTTGCTTGAAAATTAGAATATGCAGTTCTTTTATGTTGCAAACGTGTAATAACATTCAGCGGGAAAACAATCTTTAAATTCTTCACATTCTCTGGTCTCAGGGACAACAGTAGATTTGCATGATATTCTTTTGGAAAGCAAGAATCTCCTAGTAATTGATCACCGTTTCTTCCAAAAACATCCTCCCACAAACACCCCCTTCTTGTCATTCTTACCAAAATAATCCACTTATCCCACCCAACATCGATTCACTCTTCGATGATATTCATAAATGCACACATGAAATCCTTCAATGAAGCGCATTCGGATTATCATTCATTCATCATCTGCGCCGAGGACAACGACGATGGGCCATCGGAACAGAAGAACAGGTCGTCGTCGTCGTCGTCGTCTACGTCGTCGGGACACCGCACTCTGTCTGCAGCTGAGGGATGATAAATTCAATATGCAAATTGTGCAAAACCCGACCCATGAATAAGGCTTTTGAATATGTAATTGTCGATATACACAGTGTGCAGTGCAGTGCAGTGTGCCAACAATTTTCCTCATAGATCCGAATGAAATGCATCATTGCACGTACATTCCTGCCTTCGTTTTCCACATACTTACACACTCCCAAAAAGGATAGGGAAACGAAATGGATTTCGGTTTCTGTGCCGAAAATTGAATGCGAAATCTGCGTCTACTGGATTGTAATTGCCGAGAAGAACGCACACAATTTGATTAGCTACAAAGTTAGGGAGTGCTCGATGATGTGCAACAGTGTTGCATTTTTGGGGGTTGGACGACTACACCCCTGGCTATGAACACATTGTCAATGGAAAGTGGCCCCGCCAAAAAAAGTTTATGCAACATATTGCATTACTCGGCGTGATTTTTTTTTGTGAAAATAGCCTAAGATGTTACAACAAGACTTACGAAAAATGCAAATCATTTACTAAAACTGTTTTTTTTTTTTGAAAAGTGCTCTAAACGTCAAAATTTTCAAAAAACCGAACGTGGGAATCGATTCTCTAGGCAATTTTAGATAAAACATATCATATTGACCATTGTTCCAAGTCGAATCCTTGAGAAGTTACAGCGGGGTTAAAAATAAAAATGTTGAATAATAGTAGTTTATGCAACAAGTTGCAAAAAGAGGATTTTTTCAGCACGAGTCGTACATTTATCCAACGAGGTTCACCGAGTTGGATAAATACGAAGAGTGCTGAAAAAATCAAGTTTTGCAACGAGTTCCATACAACATTTTTTAAAATTCCGAAAAACACCCATTGAGTGAAATTTTAAGTAAAATTTTCATGTATTTTGTTAATAAATCGCTTAAATAAAAAAAAATGTTGAAAGTGTTACTTTTCAAAACAAGTGCTGAAAAGTTCAACTTTTCAGCACCCATTTCAGTGCTGAAAAGTAGAACTTTTCAGCATTTATTTTGAAAAGTGTTGCTATTCGATTCTGTTATTTTTGGTACAGAAAAGTAAGCTATTTCGTCGTTCAATAATGACAGGAAAAGTAAATAGTTTCACGACGGAATTGCAAAAATAAGTTTTTTGCAATTCCGTCGTGAAACTATTTACTTTTCCTGTCATTCTTGAACGACGAAATACCCTACTTTTCTGTACCAAAAATAACAGAATTGAATAGCAACACTTTTCAAAATAAATGCTGAAAAGTTCTACTTTTCAGCACTGAAATGCTGAAAAGTTGAACTTTTCGCACTAACACTTTTCAACATTTTTGATTTTAACGATTTATTGACAAAATACATGAAAATTTGACATAAAATTTCACTCAGTGTGTGTTTTTTGGAATTGCAAAAAATGTTGTATGGAACTCGTTGCAAAACTTGATTTTTTCAGCACTCTTCGTATTTATCCAACTCGGTGAACCTCGTTGGATAAATGTACGACTCGTGCTGAAAATATCCTCTTTTTGCAACTTGTTGCATAAACTACTATTTTGTGTTTTTTTTTCCAATTTATATATGACAGACTTGATTTTTCAGTCTCAAAAATATTTTTAACGGAAAGCTCACCCAATTTCCTATAAGTTTGCCATTAACAGCAATTGAATTGGATGTATGGGCTTCAGATATAAGCCTAATTACATAACACATAACTGAAAATAGTATTTTTTTTAAGTGTGGTAGAAACCTGGATAGTAAATATCAATGATAAAACGAGTTATTTTACAAGGGGTCAAAGACCAACTTAAGGGAAATTTGACGAGCTTTTCGGTAAAAATATTTACGCGCTTGAAAAATCAAGTCTGTCATATAGAAATTGTCAAAAACCATCAAAAACCTATTTTTTCAATATTTTTATTTTTTAAAACGCTATACTCCCAATATTCGCATGAATGTCCCATTTGCATATGGCAAACTGAGAAAAACGAAGTGAAGTTTGTCTCACACATAAAGTTACGTGTTGAGTTTTCGCTAAAAAACTGGATTTCCTCCTGATTTCTAGAACAAAGTACTGAATGTTGCAGGCTTTTCTGAAAGAACACACGATTTTGAACCAAACTGCATCAATAAAACTCAAAAGCGATGAAAATGCATATGGGACATTTATGCGATCAGGGGCAGTGTAACTTCACAAAGATCGGACTAAGGACAGTGGTCAATATGAAGGCTTTTATGTAAAATTGTCTGGCAAATCGATTCCCGCATTCGGGTTTTGAAAATTTTGACGTTTAGAGCATTAAAAAACAATTTTAGTAAAAGAGTTTTTAATGTATTTTTTTAAGAGAGTTGCTCCATCCTGCATTTTTCGTGAGTCTTTTTGTAACATCTTAGGCTATTTTCACAAAAAAATTGAACGAAAAAAATTGTGGGCTCACCTTTAAATTTGGCTTTTAAACTTAAAAATCAAAAAATCCCATAAAAGTGGAGTGTTTTTTTGCTTCAGTGTATTTTTTCGGAAAGCCCGTAAAACTTCCTACAAGCTTGTCTTTGACCACTTTTTGATACGATGCAACGGCTTGGAGATACAGCGATATTTAAATTACGAAATACAAAAATATTTAAAACACTTACGCCCTTCCCAAATGTCATTATCGAGTGTAACTGGCTCCATGTACACAAAAATGGCTTATATATGCCTAGGATAACATGTCTACAAAGTTTCATTGAAATCGGAGAGGGTCGGGTACAACCGATTCCCTATTTGACATGGAATTGCTCCTTTGTGTAACTTTTGAAAAATCACTCAGTGCGAATAAAGATTCGTAAATATTATAAACTACAATTTTGAATCTTAAAAGGCTCAGGAAACGATTTTGTATTTGCAGGTTCAGAAAAAAAAAATCAAAAGGTTTCATATAGTTCCTCAAAATTATGAGACTGTTTAAATTAACGTTTCATAAAATTAGTATGAATCAATTGTAACTGAGTTTATTGAAAAAAAATAAAAACAAATTTATTACTTTTCATTTCGTTAAATTTGAGCACTATTGCCATAGTCAAAAAACTCCCGGGTCCCGGGAATTCCCGGGAAATTGCCAAATTCAACTCTCGATTCCCGGGAAATTGAAAATCTCGAGAATTGTCACCCTCGATTGACAGCTGAAGGACCCAAAACAGAACCAAGTAGACAAAATTCGTTCAACCAAACCCGAATAAATCAAGTGCATATTTTTGATCAACATCCGAAATCTGAGAGCGAGTCCGTCAAGATCATCACGCGTATCGCCGGTTTCCCGTTAAAAACGCGTTTTGCCTTCCTCACCTCACTGAGGCAAGGCTATAAAATCACTCGAAAAATGAACTTCTTAAATACGACTCCTAGATATACCTTCACGTATACCTATCGACTCAGAATCAAATTCTGAACAAATGTCTGTGGGGATGTGTGTAGACATGATTTTTTGGGGTCCCCTAAGACCCTATTAAATTTTATTCTGTTTAGTGAAGTACTTTTAAAGTTATGCCAAAAAAAAGTTTGTTTGTAGCTACAAAAAAGGGTGATTTTTGCATAACCTCAAAGGCCGGGTCTTTTAGCTTTTTTGACTTTTTGACCACGTGGGGGATTGGCAGCCACACCCCTTGCATGCGTATCGCCCGGTTGCCACATCGTTTAAGCAGTGTCTGCGTCTCTTCTGGAAAAAATCTGTATTAATTATGTTGCTGCATCATTTTGTCTCGACAAAGATTTTCACGAACTTTTTACTGAAATATATAACTCATGAGACTTTTCACCTTCATTTTGAAGAGTTGGTAAAAAAAGAATTGAAAATTGCTGTTCAAGTAAAATCAATAATTAAAAAAAACAAATGAAAAAAAAAACAAAAAAAAATAAAAAAAATACTCTTAAATTAATTTGTAGAAACCACCTAAAATACAACATGAATGCGAGGAAGGCACCAACCACCTTAAGGTGGATTAAATAACGTTTTAAGTGTGAAAATACTGTGATTGTGTTTTAAAAAGTGTGTTATTGGATTCGCCTCGAAGAGTTCTGTCCGAGGAACATGAAAGTTTGGGAATTTATCGCTGTTTTTTATGTTGTTCCGGCGTTTTAATTTTACGAAATGTCAAAAGAACCAACCATTTTTTTTTATTTCTTCTGGAACGAAGCCTCGACGAAGAGAGAAAAATGTAAAAGTGAGCGTGTGGAGAGCGCAATATTAGCGTCATCTGAGACGGAAAAGGGAGAAGACAGGCCCCTGTGATGACGGCCATTTTCTTGAAACCAAAACTTCTGACGCTTAAGAGAAGATAAAGAAGAAAACAAAAAAAACGCATCTGTCAAATTCCTCAAATTGTATCAACAAACGGAACCGCGTGTTTCGATCCATTCTGATTTTTGTTCAAATGACAACATAACAAGAATTTCGGCTAAAAAGAGGACAATTTCAAGTACGGGTTCCTTCAAAGCCAAACCGTCAGCGAATCTGGATCGAAACAACCGTCATCAGCCTCAGCCAGTGGTGCAGGTCGAGCAGGTTGAGGTTTTACATTTCGGCTTCAAAAAACCATTCAGAGTGCTCCATCTTGAACGAACCACCGTTTTCCGGACCACGACGGACATTTGGTGGTAGCTGCGACACTTTCGTCACCCAATGATTACGCAAGAACACATTTTTTTCGCCACGTTGCTGCAAACAATTTTCCATTTTAAATATTGCGCATTTTGCACTTTACTAGAGTCTTGCGCAATTATTTTCATCACAGTATTTTTTCATCACAGTGATTTTTCTTCACAGTGATGACGAAGATATCCGTTGCTATGGCAGGCTGTTTATTTATTTATTTTTGGAAGTTCAGAAAGCTCGTCCAGCCCAGAGAAAGTGTTTGGGACCGTCTAAGTAATTAAAGAGTCAACGAATTGTTCCGACCGTGGAATCGTGGTCTTCGGTGTCGGGATGCAGCGGTGATGCGCCGGCATCTTGGCCTACGGTGGATCTTTGCAGTCAAAAAACGGCTGATGGCAGTTGTTGCTGCTTCGGGCAGGATTCCGCTGCCGGATGTCGAGCGGGCGTAGCTGGATTTTCACGCGGCTAGGCGTCTTTCCTCAGTGACGGTATCGGCCAACCCAGCACCTGGCTGATCCGGTTGAACCGAGAGGGGAACTTCCTTTACGATGATGGCGCGTTTCGCGCCAGAGTTGAAGATGGTCCTTGACGTTCGATGCATGCAATGACCACTGCGCACTCACATGCCTGGACCGACCAAAAACCGTAGGTTGCAGAGGTCCTACGGATTAATTTCTTACGCCGGGACACTTTCTCTTCCATAATGCAGAGCGTGACCAGTACGAAAACAGGACTGACACTGGGACACTCGACTAACCACACGGACGCCTGAATGGCCTAAGACTCCGATCTTTGGAATCGGTGATAAAACTCCGCATCTCTCTCCTAATCTATCCAGAGGGAAACATGCAATCTCGACACAGCGCTGTCGAGCCTGTCTTAATTGCAGCGGTACGCAAATCCCTTCGCTGCTAGTGTAGGGTGTAATGTGTAATGAGGAATTAAGTTAAAAGTAAAGGTTCGTTCAAGAAATGTGACTAACGGTTACAAGATGGCCGATATAATTGTGCCCTCGAGCTAATTAGAAAAAATAACCAGTAAAAAAAACCCAAAAGTGTCAACTACAAGAATCGATCCAAGGACCTTAAACAGACCATCTCTATGACTTAACTGCCTCGGCCACCACATCTTGATGACTAGATTGTGGTCAGACGTCGATGTATTGCACTTGTTTTGTTTTGATGGTGTGATGAAAATTCGGTTTGCCAACTGTGATGAAAATTATCCCGCAGCACTCTAGCGCGGTGCAAAGTGCGCAAAGTTGACAGTTCTCTGTCCTGCAAAGCAGTGTGATGAAAAAATCTAGGCCTAGCACGATTGACACAAAACTCTAGAAATTGCTGCAAGGCGCAATAAAGTTTGACCGTTTTGACGTTGCTAGATGTAAACAGTAGGCCTCACCTACCAATAAATCAGCAGGCGATTTCAGATAGGGGCTACTCACTAATAGGTGAAATATACCTATTTTAATCACACTAAGCCGTTCGACCAATTCTCATCACTTTTGCCGTTTTCCGCTATTAAATCAACATTTTCAGATGTATCAACAATGAAGAGTTGCTTGCTCACTTTTATTTGAGCTATTTATTACTTTGGAACAGTCAAAAACACTTTATTTAAGCTGTATTTCATGATCAAAGTGCTGATAGGCCGATAATAGAAATAGGCTGAGAAAGGGTATAGTTCCCCTACTATTGCAAGATTATGGTGATGGGCGAGTAGAGTATCCCTTTACTCTGACACCACCCCCTCGGTTTAAATACAACAATCTAACAAAAATGCTTATTTAGCAAAAAAAAAAAAAACCCAAGCATTTAAACAAACTTACTTATCACCCGCAATACCTTTCGGGGTATATCCTAGGGCAGGGGTGACCAAAGTATGGCCCGCGAGGTGTTTTTTTGTGGCCCGCGGGCCCATTTCAAATGATCATGTAAAATGGCCCTTTGACCAATCTGTACAGTAATTTGTAATTTTTAAAAATTAAGGTTTAGTTCAAGTGTAGTTTGGTTGAGCGTTTTAGTAGAATGTTAATTTGACTAAAGTGAAAAAACAGTAAAGATATCAAAAATATAGGCATTCCATTCAATAATTAATTCAAAAATTAGAACGCACAATTTTTCAAGACTGAGCCTAAAACTTATCTTTTTCCTATAAACCACCTAGGGATTTGAAGTTATGAAATTTGGTGATAAATCTGAGTGCATAACATCTGATTCAGACAGACAAAAATATTGAAATTTTATTGAAATTGGAGGAAGAAATGCTGAAAAATCTTTTGCAACGACCAGTAAACATGTTTGCCAAATTCAACCTAACAAATTTTGTGGGTTTAATAAACATGTTTGTCAATGCCCTAACGAGACATTTTTACTCTAACAACAATCATAAGTGGTAGTTCAACAAACATGTTTATCAAAAGAAGAATCCATTTTATCATATTGCTTTTCTGGTTTTTCGTTTCCTCTTCTTTTTTCTTTTATTGAAACGCAATATTGTTCTTCAGTTTGTTTATATTTTGTTTATTACGAGATAAAAATAAATTACTAAAACTTACATTCATCATGAAATTCGACTTGGTCAATCACTCCTTTATCCTCGTTATAAACCCTATTTTGTACCAGCTCCCTGGGGAACCCTGGAAAATCCTTGGCTGCCGTCGCTGTGGGATCATTTTGGAAATATACTGAAAATAAAATTAAAAATATATTTATCACTTGGCAATCAACTTATTTGTTCAGTTGTTCCTAAAAAAATAACAAAACAAAGAATTCACTCTTACCTGAAACTACCAGGAAAGCCGGAACGTTCTCCGGAACTGGACCTAGTTTTTTTTCCTAGTTTGATTCGCGACCGTCCCTGATTGGTAAGGAGAGATAAATACATTATACTCAGATTCGATACAAAAGTTAATAAATACTTACGGACAGTCCGAATCCGGCAAATCAGCACGAAGAAATCCATTCGCCTCTTTTTTCTGTTTTCGGCCATCTTGGTATTAGGTGACGTTGAAAAAATACGTACACTCTCAATTTTTAGTACACGTCAATAAAAATCGAAGTGAAATCAACAATCGTGTTTGTCGAACTGACAAAATATTTGTAGGATTGATAATAAGTGATTATAGAACTCACAAAATTAGTTTTTCAGTTCAATAATCCAAGATATTCGTTGATAACAAACAAGTTTGTTGATTCAAACTCACAAAATTTCTGTGCGTGCACTCATCAAAAGATGAAGACATGGTATCTCCCATGTTGGATTATTATTCCGGATGAGGGTCTAACACAACCACACCAAACAGTGGGATAAGCGTTGTGGAGCCATCCGTGGATAGGGCGTCCTAAAATGCTAATGCTAATGCTAATGCTGATATTTTTGATCAACATCCGTCCACAAATACAAACATTTGTTCAGAATTTGATACTGAGTGTATATGTACAAATGAATTTTAGTCTAGGAGGTTAAGTTTAAAAGCTGATTTTTATAGTAATTTTATAGGCTCTCCTTAGTGAGGAAGGCAAACAATTTTAAAGTTTATTAATACTTTTGAAGGTCACTTTACACAAAAACCAAACTGGATCTCCAATACTTCGATTGATTTTTTAAATTGAAGCAAGACAGCACATCGATCTCCAGTGCATTTCTTTTTTTTTTTTTAAACTAGACCATGACAACTAATTTGGTCAGAATATTTAGTTGGGACTTCTTAACAGTAAATATTGTGAGAATACAAAAAATACTTGACCTCCCAGTCCTACTTCATGGAACGGATTTTGACTTTATTGATCTCATTTGATCTGGGGCCCTACAAGTCCCTATTCAAAACTAAAAAGTTTTTACGATTTTGGCAAGAAGTCCGTAAGATTGAAAAAAAAGTTGTTCTTGGTAGAAAACTCTTTATGTTAAATTTTTTTTGAAAGATATTTGATAGACCCAAAATGATAGAGGCCCGATACATAACCCTATCCAAAGTTATGAGCACATGAGTGTTATCTATATTTTTTTCGGCCGATTCTCAGATATTTTGATGAAAATAATGTCCGGTTCGGGCAGTGAATGACTAAGAAGGTGAAAGCTGTCAGAAATAGATGAATTAGCAGCTACAAAAATGTCCTAATCAATAATGATTATCGTTGGATGAACTTTCCAATGATCCCCTTAAAATGTTTGATTTTTTTCTTATGAATGTCAGGTAGGCAGCAACCAACAAAAAGTGTACCAAAACCCAATGTACGCACATGCCACGGTCACGACGTGAAGGCACTGACGGGCTAGCAAAAGGGTCTGAATGTTACGTGTCATGTTTACGTAAAGTCCTAGTCAGCAAAACCTCCACCGTTTGTTCATCCAACATGCCGTGGCAAATTCGTCTGCGGAGAGAGTCCTGCAGGTGGCGACAGGTGGCGTTAGAGGGTACACGTGTGAAGCACTCGGTGATAAGAATCAGTGCTTGAACGTGAATTTGCCTAGATGACGCCGCGGTACATGTACGAAGCAAAGGGCTGTGCGCCTGAATGTAGGTCACGAATTCTGCACGCGAGAGTGCGCCGTGGCTGTTGTTCTGACTGACTGATGCTGCAACACTTGCAGGCTTGTTTGGAGAATTTATTAGAGTTTTGGATACTTTTGGATATTTGATAGGACTTTTTTGATGATTTTGATGATCCTAAATTAAGAAAACCAACCTTCACAGTGTATCTTTGGAGCATTCCAACGCAACCTTTCAATTTTCCGTTCGTACCACGAGGATACTGTTTATCAAACAACATTGAACGTACACACTACCTCTTCTGTCGGGTTGTGTTCTCATTTCTACGAATCTAACAAGACCAAAGCGAGACTTGACGGGGCGGGGGCACCCCAACGTGTCAGTTTGAGCGAATGTTTGTTTGTTTTAAGCCCCAACTCAGTTTGAAGTGTATGCAAGGGGGCGCCTTTGTTCCTTTTAACAATCGCGGAATCCTTTTTCTCCCACCAACGGTGACGGTGACTCGCGTGTGTGTGATAAGACCAGGTTTCGTTAGGTCCAATTACGGACACCTGCAAAAGCGTTCCGTCACGACTAATCCGAGGGGGGAGGGGGGGAAGGTGAGCGGGGTACCTCGTTTAGATAAACAGTCGAGACCTCATCAACGCCAACAACAGCAACAACGTTGCATTCGTGCATTGTGTGTTGCGAATTCGAAATTGTACGAAGAATGACAGCTCAGCGCAACAGCGTCAGTCGGTTGGTTGGTTGCATATTTGCAGGCGCTTGGACGGACGGGGTGGCGTCGGCGATGATGAGCCTCGCCTCTCGCCTAATTATCAATCCAAACACATTGTCATTCAGATGATTTAATAAACCCCGTCCGTTCGTCGGGCGCAATCAACGTGGAATTGTTGGGCACGGAAGCGAAGGTGTTGTTTGCATGCTTGGCCATTTTGTAGCCAGGATAAGTGTGTGTGTGAACTTGGGGGGTGGTGAAGCGGAGATTTGAGCGGTGGAACATGTTTGAAATATTTAATTTTTTCAAGAATTTGCAATCTTTTGTAAAAAATGGTATTGAAATTATTTTGCCTTCATTACAGTTTCGTTTATTTCTGACGAAAAATTCTTTGAATTGTTTTGACGTGAAAACCAAGTAAAAACAAGACTACCCGAGCAGGGGTAAATAACACGGGAATACCAAATTTTGGTATTACTTGGGCAAATAACAGCGACCAAAATGCGCCCTTGGTTGCCCAGTAATAGATGGTAAAATACCATGAAATCATACCAAAATCTTTTATGTGTAAGGGCACAACAATACCAAACCATGTTATTCCAAGGGTAAAATAATACCTCAAAATAAAACCATTTCAATACCAAGTTGAGGTCTTCTGGATTTTTGAACATTGCTTGAATACCAAAACTTGGTATTGCCATGGTTTTATTTTTAGGTATTCCGCGCCCTTGGAAAATCATATTTTGGTATTTCTGTGGTCTTTCACATACATGATTTTGGTATGATTTCATGGTATTTTACCATCTATTACTGGGCAACCAAGAGCACATTATGGTCGCTGGTATTTGAACAAGTAATACCAAAATTTGGTATTTTCATACCATTTTTAGTGCAGCAGTTGCAGTTAGTGAAAAACGGAAATTATTCATATGCAACAGCCAAATCTACTCACCTGATGATTCCATGTTGTTATTAGTGATATTCTTCACCACACCGAATGCATTTGTCATTGATGAACGGCCTGTGCTTGAAGTTCTTGAAGCTTCTGAAAAATAACAAGATTGAAAAATAAGTATTATTAAAATGAAACTGAATTGAAATTCACCAAAACTCATTAATCTGTCGATTGACTCGTTTTTCAAAGAATTTGGTTATCCCGACTCAGAGATATTTCAACGTTTTTGAAAAAAATTTAAGTGGGTATATCACACTAATTTTTAAAATCATCTTTAACAATTTTGGGTTTCAAGTCATTTTAGCGCAAAATTAATTAACTCGTAAAAATGTTTTAACAAATTTCCCATAGTTTCAGAGAAAATTGATGAAACCTTTCAATATTCAAATAATACCAAAATGTGCCATCCTGACTTAGAAAATTTTCCACAATTTCAAGTCATTTCTGTAGGGGGTATATCAAAAATGTTTAAAATCAAGTTTGAAATTTCCGGTTTTCAATGAAAGCATTCGCTTTGAGACATGATTTTAGCGCAAAATTAATTATTTTGTCAAAATTGGTCAAAATTTTCCCATAGTTTCAGAGGAATTTGATAAAACACTTTAATACCAAAACAATACCAAAATGTGACATCCTGACTTAGAAAATTTTCCACAATTTCAAGACATTTCTATAGGGGGTATATCAAAAATGTTTAAAATAAAGTTTGAAATTTCCGGTTTTGAATGAAAGCATTTGCTTTGAGACATCATTTTAGCGCAAAATTAATTATTTTGTCAAAATTGGTCAAAATTTTCCCATAGTTGCAGAGGAATTTGATAAAATACTGTAATACCAAAAGAATACCAAAATTTTATTCTTTTCCTCATTTTTCATGAAAATGGTTGTTTGTGGGTTTTGAATGAGCCAATCAAAGAAACCTGAAAATGCAGAGATTTTAGAATTTGTAGTTAATACTTCAGAAATATGGTCTTACAGCAAAGAATAAGTAGTTTTTAACACATTTCGAAGCGTTTTCAAACAAATGAATCAATAGATTTGAAGAAAACGAGATTTTGTGATTTAAAAAAAAGTTACTCATCTTCCTGATGGTGCTCTGGTGCACCACTTCAAATTCTACTTTTTTGCCCCTATTCGATGTTTGTGGGTCAAAGTAAAGTATTTCCTACATTATTGTACCAAAATTAAGCCATTTACTATTTTTACGATAAGCAAACAGCTCTGGGCGTTAGAGGGTTAAGACAAATTTCAAAGGGTACAGGAATACCAAAATTTGGTATTGATACCAGAGAAAGGTATTATTACGCATTTCCCTTGTTATTTACCCATGCTCGGGTAGATATGTAGTAACAAATGACAACCACCGGGACCGTGGTGTAGGGGTAAGCGTGGTTGCCTCTCACCCAGTCGGCCTGGGTTTGATCCCAGAAGGTCCCGGTGGCAAATTTTAAGACGAGCTTGTCTGATCACGCCTTCCGTCGGACAGGGAAGTAAATGTTAGCCCCGGTCTAACCTAGTGGTTAGGTCGTTAGCTCAGTCCAGGTGTAGGAGTCGTCTCCCTGGGTCCTGTCTCGGTGGAGTCGCTGGTAGGCAGTTGGACTCACAATCCGTCAGTTCGAATCCCGGCGTGGATGGAAGCTTAGGTGTAAAAAGAGGTTTGCAAATTGCCTCAACAATCAAGACTTCGGACACCTAGTTTCGAGTAGGAATCTCGTAATCGAGAACGCCAAGGCAATGCTGTAGAGCGAATAATTTTGATTTTAATGTGATAGTAAGGGTGGATTTTCATGGATCATGCAACGACATCGTAAGCACGAGCATCGAAATTTTTACGATGCTCTTGGATGGCGTTATGACTTAGCTATAACTCAAACCTAAATAACGGGCAGACCGCCATTTTGCCCGCAAGCGTTTCTAGAAGGAACGGTAGAAAATGGGAGAGAAACGCTTGGGGAAACGTCAACACAAAGCAACACGTGCACGGAAAAACCAAAGATAAAAATTTTAGACAAATGCAGGGGAACTTTTAATTTAGAACCATTCAAAATTTATTTCCGGATAGAACAAAATAATATTAATATTAACAATGTTTGGCAGCATTTAGTAGAGCACAACAAAATAGACCAAAATAAGACCGGCGAGAACGGGAAGTATCTAATTATAGATCGAAAAATCAAAGTATGCTATTTAAAGGGACTGAAAAATAATTGATAGATGGAGCCAATTGATATTGAGAAAAATGACAAATTCAGAAATTCAGAAATAAGAAATTCAGAAATTCAGAAATTCAGAAAGTCAGAAATTCAGAAATTCCGAAATTCCGAAATTCCGAAATTCCGAAATTCAGAAATTCAGAAATTCAGAAATTCAGAAATTCAGAAATTCAGAAATTCAGAAATTCAGAAATTCAGAAATTCAGAAATTCAGAAATTCAGAAATTCAGAAATTCAGAAATTCAGAAATTCAGAAATTCAGAAATTCAGAAATTCAGAAATTCAGAAATTCAGAAATTCAGAAATTCAGAAATTCAGAAATTCAGAAATTCAGAAATTCAGAAATTCAGAAATTCAGAAATTCAGAAATTCAGAAATTCAGAAATTCAGAAATTCAGAAATTCAGAAATTCAGAAATTCAGAAATTCAGAAATTCAGAAATTCAGAAATTCAGAAATTCAGAAATTCAGAAATTCAGAAATTCAGAAATTCAGAAATTCAGAAATTCAGAAATTCAGAAATTCAGAAATTCAGAAATTCAGAAATTCAGAAATTCAGAAATTCAGAAATTCAGAAATTCAGAAATTCAGAAATTCAGAAATTCAGAAATTCAGAAATTCAGAAATTCAGAAATTCAGAAATTCAGAAATTCAGAAATTCAGAAATTCAGAAATTCAGAAATTCAGAAATTCAGAAATTCAGAAATTCAGAAATTCAGAAATTCAGAAATTCAGAAATTCAGAAATTCAGAAATTCAGAAATTCAGAAATTCAGAAATTCAGAAATTCAGAAATTCAGAAATTCAGAAATTCAGAAATTCAGAAATTCAGAAATTCAGAAATTCAGAAATTCAGAAATTCAGAAATTCAGAAATTCAGAAATTCAGAAATTCAGAAATTCAGAAATTCAGAAATTCAGAAATTCAGAAATTCAGAAATTCAGAAATTCAGAAATTCAGAAGTTCAGAAGTTCAGAAGTTCAGAAGTTCAGAAGTTCAGAAGTTCAGAAGTTCAGAAGTTCAGAAGTTCAGAAGATCAGAAATTCTGAAATTCTGAAATTCTGAAATTCTGAAATTCTGAAATTCTGAAATTCTGAAATTCTGAAATTCTGAAATTCTGAAATTCTGAAATTCTGAAATTCTGAAATTCTGAAATTCTGAAATTCAGAAATTCAGAAATTCAGAAATTCAGAAATTCAGAAATTCTATAATTCTGAAATTCTATAATTCTGAAATTCTATAATTCTGAAATTCTGAAATTCTGAAATTCTGTAATTCTGAAATTATGAAATTCTGAAATTCTGAAATTCTGAAATTCTGAAATTCTGAAATTCTGAAATTCTGAAATTTAGAAATTAAGAAATTTTGAGATTATGAACTTAAGAAATTTAGAAATTAAGAAATATTGAAATTATGAACTTAAGAAATTTACAAATTAACAAATTCAGTTTTTTTTTCTAAATTTGTTAATTTGTTAATTTGTTAATTTCTTACATTCTTAATTTCATAATTTCCTAATTTCTTAATTTCTTAATTTCTTAATTTCTTAATTTCTTAATTTCTTAATTTCTTAATTTCTTTATTTCTTAATTTCTTAATTTCTTAATTTCTTAATTTCTTAATTTCTTAATTTCTTAATTTCTTAATTTTAATTTCTTAATTTCTTAATTTCTTAATTTCTTAATTTCTTAATTTCTTAATTTCTTAATTTCTTAATTTCTTAATTTCTTAATTTCTTAATTTCTTAATTTCTTAATTTCTTAATTTCTTAATTTCTTAATTTCTTAATTTCTTAATTTCTTAATTTCTTAATTTCTTAATTTCTTAATTTCTTAATTTCTTAATTTCTGAATTTCTGAATTTCTGAATTTCTTAATTTCTTAATTTCTTAATTTCTTAATTTCTTAATTTCTTAATTTCTTAATTTCTTAATTTCTTAATTTCTTAATTTCTTAATTTCTTAATTTCTTAATTTCTTAATTTCTTAATTTCTTAATTTCTTAATTTCTTAATTTCTTAATTTCTTAATTTCTTAATTTCTTAATTTCTTAATTTCTTAATTTCTTAATTTCTTGATTTCTTAATTTCCTAATTTCTTAATTTCTTAATTTCTTAATTTCTTAATTTCTTAATTTCTTAATTTCTTAATTTCTTAATTTCTTAATTTCTTAATTTCTTAATTTCTTAATTTCTTAATTTTTTAATTTTTTAATTTCTTAATTTCTTAATTTCTTAATTTCTTAATTTCTTAATTTCTTAATTTCTTAATTTCTTAATTTCTTAATTTCTTTATTTCTTAATTTCTTAATTTCTTAATTTCTTAATTTCTTAATTTCTTAATTTCTTAATTTCTTAATTTCTTAATTTCTTAATTTCTTAATTTCTTAATTTCATAATTTCTTAATTTCTTAATTTCTTAATTTCTTAATTTCTGAATTTCTTAATTTCTTAATTTCTTAATTTCTTCATTTCTTTTTCTTATTTTCTTAATTTCTTAATATCTTAATTATTTCTTTACGGTTTGGGGGCTGTCCAAAATATGTCAACTACCACTTCGGTTTTTAAGAATTTGACGGTTTTAGCTACAACTATAGCTACGAACATCACCCGACTCCAATAACTCCAATCACGACTACACATTCCTGCTTTCATAAATAACATCAATTCCATTCCATTACTTGCTTTTCTTCTTAATTTCTCCCACCCTTCTAACCTTCAGCCAGAACTATGATGCAATTATTAAATCTTTATTCCATAAAAATAAATATGAAAAAATCTAATTTTTCCATGTTTTCAACTTTCCGTGCATGGTAAACCGTACACACTTTGATCTAGCGTACTGTTTAAAAATGTTCTATGTTTATGGAAACACTCGTATCATAGGTGGCAATCAACATTTTCCTTGAATTACATACATTTCATGCTGTGAAATAAAATCAAAATTCTTTCTTGTTATTTGAAAACGTAAAAACCCACTTTAAAATAATTTGAGGTAGCCTATCGCCTCTTTTCAAAACTTTGTCGACATCAACATCAGCCGATTCCATTGTTGCCATTTTGGCATCGGAAAAATCTCATGTGTTTGCCACAAAACGCTTGAAACGCTTGCCTGCTTGAAATATTCACGGAAATATTTCACAGCGTTATTTGGTTTGTGTCCGTGGTGTCGCGGCAGCAATATGGCTGACACGACAGGCATCGAACTACGATGCACTGACATTTTAGCAAAGCATGGTAGTGACTATGCTTTCGATGTCGGTCATCTTACGATGCTCGTGCATCGAAAATCAAAAGTCGGAAAATCACATTTTCGGGGCTTTCCGGCAATTAGTATTTGTTTTTATTGTTCGTACTGCCATGAACAATCAATCTAAACTATTTTACCACTTAACTTGGTCGAAAAATATGAGTTTTCGACCAAATTTAACCACGAGCATCGAAAGCCGCTTTCGATGTCGGTCATCGAAAAATCCATGAAAATCCACCCTAACAAATAGAGAGAATCACAACAAATGTGTTTACTGTCAACATCTGGATTTGACTAGCGCCTCAAGTAGCCATTACACTACCGCAAACAAACAAACAAACTCGCACTTTTTCGTGTTTGACAGTTTTCCAAACTCGCAAACAAGTCAAAATGTATGCAGACTGACGTTTGTACAAACAAATCCAGACAAACAAACAAAGCGGGCAAACTGGCAAACTGTCAAAAAGTGCGAGTTTGTTCGTTTGTTTGCCGTAGTGAAATAGATCCTTAAGAACATTGAACAAAAAATGTTTAAGTAGATTTTCGTCACTTCACGACATCTCTATGAATAATGTAAAAGATATGGTGACAGTATTGACCAAGAACAAACTTATCTATCGCTTGCTCAAGTGAAGTTTTTCACAGTAAAACCTCGATTTGTGCATATTTGAAGGGGTAGCGTAATATGGAGTTTTGAGATACTTAAAAAAAGTTTTTCTCTAGATAGAGAAAACCTTGGCTAAATTGAAGTGAAATCGCAGGGTAGAATGCTCATAAATGAAACCCTTTTGATTTTCAACTTTCCATGATTTTTGTATTTTTTTTCATAAGAATTTTTTATGAGCTTTTTGTTGCATTTTCTTTTTATTAGATCGTTTTAACATTCATTGTTCCAACCTCTACAGCCAGAGTTATTCAACTGTCAACTGTGTGCTTAACCTCATTTTTTGTGTTGTACCATTGCAAGTGACTTATCTTGGACATTTTAAAGCAATTTTGCCAACTTGAAACTTAACCCGTGTCTCATTGATCACTACTCTATCCTAGAAAGCCTGGAGCTTATTAGGGGACCATCCATAAACCACGTGGACACTTTAGGGGGTATGGCGATTGTCCACGCTCCATACAAAAAAGTTATTTTTTGTATGGACAATTGTCCACGAAGGGCGGGGGGGTTGAGATTTCCAAAAAAGTGTCCACGTGGTTTATGGATGGTCCCTAGAGAACGGACATCTCAAACGTCGTTCATTTATCCAACGAGGTTTACTGTGTTGGATATATTCGACGCGTGCTGAAAAAAACAAGTTTTGCAGAGAGTTGCTTACAACTTTTTTTTTGAAATTCAGAAAAACGCTTTTTGAGTGGAATTTTATGTCAAACATCCATGTCTCAATTAAATTCACTGTTCAAATAAAAAAAAAAATTGAAGATTTGTTTTCGATACCAGTGCTGAAAAGTTCAACTTTTCATCACCCATTTCAGTGCTGAAAAGTAGTTCTTTCCTGCACTTTTATTGAAATGTTTTAATTTTTCGTTCTATTATTTTTGGTAGATGAAAGAAGGCCGTTTCGTCGGTCAAGAACAACAGGAAAAGTGAGTAATTTCACGACGGAATTGCAAAAAAGTACTTTTCAGCATCCATTTAAGTGCTGACAAGTTCACTAGTTAAACTCGTTAAACGTTCGATAAATGTACGACTCGTGCTGCAACAATTTACTTTCCGCCACTTTTTGCAGTAACTACTATTTTCACATTTATTTTTTTTGTGTGTGTGTTGTGTTTTCAAGCCTCTTCGCTTCAATCTTATGCTTAAACAAGAAAGGGCGTCAAACCCAAGTGAAAGTACATTTTGTTCTTAATGGCACTTAACTAAAAACGATATTGCTTTGACACGTGGCAAACCACTCTGTTGGGGTGATTACGTAACTGCGGAGTCTATTTAGCTGTCGTGATTTGAGGTTTTGCACGTGGACATCGATTTGATTCATTGCAGCAATACTACGTATTCCAAGAGGAAGTAAGTGTAATGAACAATGTTTTATTTATCATGTACATCGTGAACATCACTGACCATTTGTTCATGTCCATTTTAATACAACTTTTCAATTAAAACTTCGTTGTACCAACTCGGGCACTCGGGCTTCAATATATTCAATCGACAAATGGCTTAACCGCACTGACAAACAAGAGAACACAAATCAATTTAAAGTTTTTCCTTCCTCTGTTTTTCTCTCGATGTATTTTTTTCATGAACAACTACCCTGCAGTTCCTGCAGCAAAGACAGCTGACATTCAGGACCAGGAGGAGTGTTTTAATTGAAAATATTAATTGAACTGATATCACCGTTTCACACAAATAGCATTCAACTTACGTGAGTTGCATAGGAAATCAAAACATCGTTCTTGCTCTTAACCTTGAAGTGAGCATCGTTTAAATCGCTTTGCACCAGAATGAAATCTCAGATAATAAACGATTCATTGTCAATAAATACGCCGTATCAGCATGGTTCTTAACGACGCATTATACCAAGTGGCAATTTCCGTGCGGAAAAATATCCCCCCTCATGTTCAGTAAGCAAGAAAACTGATGTTTGACTACAGGGAAAGCCAGTCACACATATGGTGATGGTGTTGAAGTTTTTCCTTCGTCGAATCTTCACTCTCTCTGAGTTTAGCTTTGCCTTGTGAGTTGAAACCAGATCAGAAAGCATTTATAGCCATTTTGGTTGGTATTTTATCGCCTATCAGAACGGAAAATCTCCCCCTTTGATATTTTTTTCTATCCTTGGGGTTTTGGTATTGACAATGGGTATGAAGAAGTTTTAACTGAACTGCTTTATTTTGAATGTTTTATTTTGCTGTAAATCAAGTGATAACGATGCAGTAGTGGTAATTAAAACTTGTTTGCAATCAACCATCAAAATAAAACAATACATAATTCAATTTGAATTCAATCCATGATTATCAAATATTTGAACACAGTCCACAATCGATTATCCGAACTTGATCCAAACCCTCGATTATCCGAAGTTGATCAAATCGTATATTTTTTTATGCTTTTCACATCAAGTTAGAGTTCTGCGCGTTTTAGTCATACTATTAAATGACAAAATGCATTTTCTAGATATTTCATCGACGCCATGTTGGCCACCATCTTGGATCTACAAATTCTAAACAACTTTTAACTCGACAACCAAAACAAAGACAACGAAAAAAAAATTAGGTTCGTGATTCGATTATCCGAAGATTTGATTATCCGAAATGACACTTTTCCAAGGCTATCGTATAATCGATTTTAGACTGAGTAGTGCGGTGCCTGTGGGGACGCGCAGTCCTGTTTTTCGTGTTATTTTCCTTCTCTTTTGTGTCGCTGTTCGAGTGCATGGGGTGATCAGGAAGGTGCTGTGTCCTATCCCTCGCCTAGACCAGACCAAAATCCATGATAAAGCTGTCAGACCAAATCTGTCAGACCAAGACTGTCAGACCAAAAAGCAAAAAGTAAACAATCTTGGTCTTCGACTTAGGTGCACACAAATCAAGACAATAAAATTTGAAAAAGAATTTTATTTTACCAATTCAATTACTGGTTTTGGACTACAATATTGAATGTACGCCAGAAAATGATTAAACAGTGCGGCGTCCTGTACACCGAAAATAAAATAAGCAGTTAAAAGCCTTATTCTTCCACTTTAATTTTTGATCGCGTTTTCGGTTTATACGGATTTGTGATTCCTCTCTCTCCATCATTCCCTTGGGGGTGATTGGTCATTATGATTAAATAATAGCATCATTTGTGTGGTGCCTTTCGGAACGCTTAGTTCTGTTTTTTTTACCTTCTTTTTTTTTCATTGTTTTTTTTTTCGCGCGCGTTCGATGGCCGATGAGTTTTTTTTATGTTGTTCTCTTTTTATAGTTTTCTATAATAGGTACGTTTTTACGTTTTTTTTTTCGTTTTGCTGGATTAAATCCTTTCTATACCATCGATGATCGGAAGGCACGCTGCCGAATATGTTTTATGGCTTATGATATAAAATCATTTTAATAAATTAAGCCTTTCCTACATCACCATTGATCGCAAGGCACGCCGACGGAGAATTTCTGAAGAATCGCGGTCGAATTAATACTATACAACAATTCCCACGAAAACAGCATGATTCGAAAAAAAAGTTCTCCGATGGGGCTCAACATTTTTCTGGGGGTTCCTTGGCCGAAATAATTAGACACTTTTTTTTTTGGCCATTAGGGCGACCAACGCCACGTTAGGGTGGCCCAAAAAATGGCAATTTTCGTAATTTTTCTCAAAAACCACTTTTTTTCAAAAAATCATATCTCCGCGACATTTCATCCGATTTTAGCTACCTTAGACGCAAAAGAAAGGTGATTAGTTTGGTTATTTAGGGAAAATAATAAAAAGTTTCAAAAATCTAACTTAACATTTGAAAATGTCGTATGAAAACTAAAAATGCTGTTTTGAAGGTCTCGGGAGCAAAGAGCCTTTGTCTGAAAATATTTTTAATGGATTCCTCGGAAAATTTTACATAACATATCAAAAAATGGTGAAGTTATGTTTTCGTTATCTGAGATACGATTTTTTGAAAATAAAAACTTGGTTTTTCGACGCGCCACGCGCAAAAATGGGAAAATGACAAAAACGGGAAAAATCGACTTTTTCACTAAAAGTGCGATAACTTGAACATTTCAGCGATGACCTATACATGTTAGGGTACCAACATTTTTGTAATTGAAATACGCAACTTTTGGTACCCTAACATGTATGGGTCATCGCTGAAATGTTCAAGTTATCTCAGTTTTAGTGAAAAAGTCGATTTTTTCCGTTTTCGTCAATTTTCCATTTTGCGCGTGGCGCGTCGAAAACCATTTTTATTTTCAAAATATCGTATCTCAGAGTATCGAAAACATAACTTCACCATTTTTTTATGTTATGTGAAATTTTCCGAGGAATCCGATAAAAATATTTTCAGACAAAGGCTCTTTGTGGTCCCGAGACCTTCAAAACAGCATTTTAAGTTTTCGGATGAAATGTCGCGGAGATATGATTTTTTGAAAAAAAGTGGTTTTTCGAAAAATGACTGTATTTGAAGTTGAGGCTTAAAGAAAAAAAAAGTGATACAGTGATAGTTCCATTTTTTATATTGGGTCATTTATTCCAAGTTAGATTAAAACCCCCCATTTAATTCGGGAAATTGGGCAGAGAGTTCATTGGTCGCTAATGAATTTCAAAGCTTCAGGCATCATTTACTTGAGTGCTTTTTGGTCATTTCCGAAACCAAGGCAGGGGTTCGATTCCTATTCGATTGCGTCGATTAATTGCTCGCCGTGGCAGTCCTCGCTGTCATTCGCATCATTTCCCGTGACGTAATGAATATCCATTGGCCATCGATTTGAAAGAGCGAACCGATAACCATCAAAACAGTAAAGGCGACTAATTTTTCACCCTCTCACCAAAGGACTCAGCTTGGTCCTCGCACACGTGTCCTCCCGATTGGAATATCCGCGCCAATTGGATTGTAGTGGTTGGAGAAGGAGGAGGAAGGGAAAAGCGAACAAAACTCAATGTACTGAACGGAATGGTTTTATCTTCTATCGCACGGAAGCTTGTCAATATGGTTATGGATTGAAAGAGTGGCCCCCGTCCTCACTGCACAGTGTAGAGAACTCGAGCGCACCACTTTACAAAACTACATGACGCGGTCATCATAGCAGGCCACGTGTGCATTTGTGTGTGTGTAGAAAGGGGACACTCGCGTGCCGACATTGGGTTTGTTTTGTTCTAGAGAGAAAGGCCCATCAAGATACCGACGAATGGTGTCATATTGGAACGTGATATGTACAGGTTTTATAATTAAATTTGATTTGAAAATAAATAAGTTCTCCAAAAACGTCATGATTCGAAATCCGAACACTTAATAGCATATCATTTTTTTAATAGCTGGCAAAAAATAATGTAACAGGTTGGAAATGTAGAAATATCATCAGGATGCAGTATAAACAGTCAGTTTTAAGAGAATGCATGCAACACATGTATTTTCTAACAATTGTTCATCAGAATTTTAAATTAAAATGACTTAATGTACTTTGAACCACGGAAACTGGAGCTGATTCGATATTCGGACTATTGCTTCGAATTCCGGACACTCGATTTTTCTGATGAACCGCACAAATTCGGACGGAAATGTTAGTGATGGGCATTGTTCATATCTCAAATAAGCTGTTAACATCAAAACAATCGATATTTTACATGGAAATTTGCTAGAATTTAAGGAAATCAAAACCATTAATTCTTGCTTTGCCTTCCCGGTGCATCGGACGCCAATGAAATATTTCAGTGAAATGTTTCACATTTTTGGCAAACTTATAATTTTATTATATATAATTGTATTGGCAGTAACTACAGCGTTCAAACAAACTTTAAATTAAAGTTAATGTTAGAATTCATCAAAAAACACAATTTTGACATTTATTATGGAACTTAGGGGAAATATACCCTTTCCAATCAAACACTTATCTTCGTCATAGAGAGAGTTTAATGCTCGATTAAAGCTCCAAAAATACTATTTATGCTATAAACTTACCTACAACAGCACCGCCTCAAGAGAGCACGCAAATGTATGCCATTTACTGGCCAAAAAGATCAATTTTAATGCACTTTTGATCTTAATTTCTATTTTGCGAGACCATTTCTCGTCATTGTGTTGGCACACACAGTGACACACACGAGAAACCCTCAAACGCCTAATGCATATCGCCAAAATCAACTTTTCACTTTCGCTTACATTTTCACGGCACTTTCGATACAAAACTGCCCCCAACATTCGGCAACATATTCTTTTGCACATTAGTTGGTCACTCACTTGAAAAATAATCCCGAAACATGTAAATAATTAGCAAGCGCCATCAAAAAACTAAACGCGCCAAGCATTTTGACGTTTCAACTTTGACTACCCATTTCAATCGAAGGCTGAAGAAAACCGTGGTAGAGAAGAGCGACAGGGCGCGAGAGAGGAGGAGCAAGAGACTGACAGACATGGATGAACGGTGAGTAAAAGCGCACAGGCGGTGTTTCCAGGAAATTTTCTCTATAAATGCTACTTTTCGTGAGTGTTCGCTTAAAATTTCATCAATTTTGGCAGCAATAGGCAGACCCAAAAGAGCGGTGGAAGTAAAAAAAACTAAGCTGAAAATAGGAAAATGGCCCAATGTTTGATTAGAATACATTTTGGAAATATTTTTTTCAAATGCTTGTAAAAGGAACAGAATAACTTTTAGTAAAAGTGAAAATAAACAGAAATGTTCACAAAAAGTTTCTCTACTCGTTGGTGTACTTGGTTTTAGTAAATTTCAAGGAACATTCCAGATTATCCAGCATCATTCAAACACGACCGCTTATTAGGCTTAAAATGGGTTTATTTCCCCTATATCCAAATAATAAATAAAACAAGATGAGGTATCCAGGTTTCGAAGCGTCCGGGAATTTGAATCATGACGTTAGGTTTCTTAATCTAATCTAACCGTATCGCAGCCAGTCTTTCAAGGGAATCCTGGAAAATTCCTTAATGCAAAGATGATTTGTTGTTAACCGTTGGAAGCCACTATGCTAAGAAGTTTTGGTGCTCTGGGACCCTCGGGGATGGGACATTTTGTTTCCACAAATGTCCTGGACACTATTTGCCGTGGTTATAGCGCCACAACTCGCTCGTTTCCTCGATGACTTTTCATATACATTTTTACGAAATTGAGAGACGGGCTCGAAAACTAGCTTGAATTTTTTAAATAAAATATTGCTACACATCAATTCCCCACGAAAACAGCATGATTTCGCAGTATCTCGGAATCCTATAAATACTTTGCCTTTTTTTTATATGTTATGGAAAATTTTGAGAAATTCGATAAACATATTTTCAGATATAGGCTCTTTTGTCCGGATACCTTCAAAACAGCATTTAATGTTTTCATCCGGACTTTTCCAATGCTAGGCTAAATTTTTGAAGCATCAAGTCGTTTTTTTCCCTTAAAAGCCTAACTAATCACCTTCCATTTGCGTCCAAGATAGCCAAAATTGGTAGGAATGAAGCAGAGTTATGATTTTTTTCAAATGTGGTTATTGCGAAAATCGACAAAAATTGCCATTTTTGTACAACTCTAACACGGCGTAGGTCCTCCTAATGGCCAAACGAAAAATACGGGTCTATTTATTTCGGTCAAGGCCCCCCACACCATTTTTGGGCCTGATCGGACAACATTTTTCTGGAATCATGCTGTTTTCGTAGGTATAACTCTTTATAAAGAGCTTTATTTTGATAAAGCAATTCCAGCCCAAAATAGGATTTTTTTAGGTACTTTTGGATTGGACTTATACACCCAAAGTTAAAGAACGAGGGGATAGTCCTCACGAAAAGAAACGTGAGGAAAGTGCTATTTTGCGAGAGTATAGTCCTCTCGCGTGTTCATTCGTTCATTGGAACAGTTCATCCTATGAGTGGCTTATATGGACAAACGACCGCCACTTTGTCACCGAACCCTGGTGGCCCATACGGCAAAGGCACGGTTCAATATGCCGAAGGTCTTGGGTTCGCGTCTCGGTACCGGTACTATTTTTTTTGATAGAACTTTTTTTTTGAGATGAACCCATGAGTAAAGTACTCTCGGTAGTTTCGGGATTTATCCTCTCAGTCCACACACAGTACCATTTTACTACCGAATCGTGCTCCTTATCCTCTCGTTTGCCGATGCCCAGTTCTGGGTGTAGGATAAAGGTCAATACGGAGACTTTTATGTAAAATTGTCTGGAGAATCAACTCTCATGTTCGGTTTTTGAAAATTTTGACGTTTAGAGCACTTTCCAAAAAAAACAGTTTTAGTAAATGATTTTTGTATTTTTTTAGGTGAGTTGCTTCATCCTGCATTTTTCGTGAGTCTTTTTGTAACATCTTAGGCTACTTTCACAAAAATTTTGAACGAAAAAAAATCGTGGGCTCACCTTCAAGTTTAAACTTAAAAATCGAAAAATCTCATAAAAGTGGAGTGTTTTATTCTTTCAGTATATTTTTTCGGAAAGCCCGTCCAATTTCTTACAAGTTTGTCTTTGGCCACTTTTTGATACGACGCAACGGCTTCGAGATACGGCAATATTTAAATTACGAAATACCAACATATTTAAAACACTTACGCCCTTCTCAAATGTCATTATCGAGTGTAACTTGCTCCATATACACAAAAATGGCTTTTATATGCCTACGATAACATGTCAACAAAGTTTCATTGAAATCGGCGAGGGTCGGGTACAACCGATTCCCTATTTGACTTGGAACTGCTCGAAATAATTGACAACTATTCTGAACTATTCTCGACAAAAATCAAAATTTTACATAATATCGGTTACAAAATCATTAAAGGGTTTTCATAAAAAGTTTCATAAATTGTATTTTTTTTTCGTTAGGATGAAACCATTTTTGCAGCTGTCAATGCATAAACTGCCCATGTTCACATAAATGTCCCATATGCAAAAACAGCAAGCTGAGAAAAACGCAAGGCAAGTTTGTCCCACACATAAGGCTACGTGTTAAGTTTTCACGAAAAAACTGAATTTCTAGAACAAAGTACTGGATGTTATAGGCTCTTCCGAAAAAGCACACGATTTTGAACCAAACTGCATCAATAACTCAAAAATGATGAAAATACATTTGGGACATTTATGCGATCATGGGCAGTAAAGGCTAGTAAAATATTCAAAAATCTGTATCGTGAGAAAAATTTATTCAATTTGTTGTCTTGAAGTTGTAGATATTGATTAAGCCTTATCAGACAAAATAGTTTCAATCTCTTAAAAAACGACATTTCACACGAAACAAATCAAATTACGCAAAATAACTATTTATGATTTTGATCATATTTTGAGCTTTGACACAAGTTGGTCACGTTAAGTAGGCAGTGATGCCATTTTTTTTAACTAATTAAATGATTTTATTTTCCGACATAAAATTTACATGAAATTTGATGTCACGCACCATTTGTATTAAAAGCCACTGTATTATTTTTCGGTTGCGAAAAACGTGATTTTTCAAAAAAGATTAAGGATTTTATTAAAAGATCACAAAAAAAGTTGTCGCTGTTTAGGTGACGAAACTCAGCAAATGAGTCAGACCCAACTAACAATGTTAAAAAGGGAAAATATCCTATAATTTTCCGTACTTTTGGAAAAAAAGAAATAGGGGAAATATGCCCATGTTAAGCCTAATAAGCGGTCGTGTTTGAATGATGCTGGATATTCTGAATTGTTCCTTGAAATTCACTAAAACCAAGTACACCAACGAGTAGAGCAACTTTTTGTGAACATTTCTGTTTATTTTCACTTTTATTAAAGGTTATGCTATTCCTTTTACAAGCATTTAAAAAAAATATTTCAAAAATGCACTCTAATCAGTCGAGTGCATCGGGCCACGCCCATTTTTCTATTTTCAGCTTAGTTCTTTTTTTCTTCGAGCGCTCTTTTGGGTCTGCTTAGTGCTGCCAAAATTGATGAAATTTTAAGCGAACACTCACGAAAAGTAGCATTCATATCGAAAGTTTCCTGGCAGCACTTGCTCACTCCAACAGGCGCTGCACCAGCATGATGGTGGTGTTGGTGGCCACCCTTTGTTCTTTATTTTCCTTCGCTCCTCGCTCGGTTTTCTTCAGCCTTCGATTAGAATCGGTATTCAAAATTGAAACGTCAAAAGACTTAGCGCGTTTGTTTTTTGTTGGTGCTTGCTAATTATTTACATTTATTTTTCAAGTCAGTGACTAAGTAATGGTCAAAAGAACATGTTGCCGGTAGTTGGAAGCAATTTTATATCTTAAACGCTTTGAAATCGTTAGCGCAAGTGAAAAGATATTGATGGCGACTTTCGTTAAGCAGTTAACCTCTGATCTTGCGTGTGGATGTGTGTGCCACCAAAATGATGAGAAATGGTCTCGCAAAACAGAAATTAAGAGCAAAAGTGCATTAAATTTGATCTTTTTGGCCAGTAAGTGGCATAGATTTGCGTGCTTACTCGAGGCGGTGCTGTTGCTGGTAAGTTTATAGCCTGAAAAGTATTTTTGGAGCTTTAATCGAGCATCAAACTCTCCCTATGACGAAGATAGGTGTTTGATTAGAAAGGGTATATTTCCACTATTTTTAAAATAGCTCTAAAATTTGATTTTAAGTAAATTGAGGCAAATCTTCAAAAATAATTATGTTGTGCAATTAATTTTTTAAGTGAACAGTCCACTATTTTTTATCTGAGAAGTCCTATGCAATATCTACCACTTTTCGTAAAGCATCGTAATGATCACAAAATCTTATCCCAAGATACAGGTTTTTGAATATTTTATAGCCTTTTATGGATGGTTGTCAAAATTGAATGATAAAAACGAAACGAAACTATTGGCACTACGCCCCCCGGGGCATGGCCTTCCTCTAACGTGGGATTTCTGCTCCAGCGCCTCTGACGAGACAGGAGAAACCGGGACCGACGTTTTACTTCACCATCCGATAGAAGCTCAGTGGATAAGGCGGGAATCGAACCCGCGTCTCATAGCATCATCGGGATCGGCAGCCGAAGCCGCTACCCCTGCGCCACGAGACCCACAAATTGAATGATATATGGACGAAATAATTATGCAAAATGTCTTTGGTCACACAAAGTTTCATCAAAATTTAAAAAAAGGAATCGTTATCCGAACAAGTTAAAAAAGTTATTAGAAAAGTTCTGTGGCATGTATTTTTTTTTGTTGTATGATAAACATATCATATAAACGGAAAGTTTCTGCGTGCATAATAATTCGTAAAATCATAAATATTTTTCATGACTTCTAAAAAATCAGTCATGGACGAAAATTCATGAAAGTTCGCAAGTCATGAATAAAATTTAAAAAATCATGAAAATTAATTCACGGTTCCATTGATTCATGAAAAGTATCACGAAATCATAAATTGTAAATTTTCATGAATTTTTATCGTCAAATTAGCTTCTCGCTACGGTAAAGTATCCCATTCTGCACTTCTCTCGCACTACTCAGTTTTCCAGCCGGCAGTCGGCCATGTGTGGACTAGATTAATGGTGTCCGATAACAGGGCTAATAAAACTGATGGCCCGGTCGTGATTGAATAATTTCTTCATTTAGACCCGATGATCGCCAGTAATAGATTGCGCGCGAATTAACTGTTATCCTTTGAGCGGGGGAGACCCGAGTACAATTGAGTCTCTGATGTTTACAAGGAAAGTAGATTTGCTCAAAGGAAGTTGATGGCTAATCAAGTTTTGTCGTATCATGTAAAATGTATCGTCAAACTGGTTAAATTTGATGCAACTTCAAGTAAAAATTCGAAACGATTCTAGCTAATATTCCATCTTTAAGGGTCACCGCTCCAACCGGTCGTTTGTGAAAACTTCCTCATCCGGTTCCGCGCAGTCATAACTTTCGAAGTCAATGTTGCGAAACACACTGCGAAACTGCGCCCAGGAATTCCCCCAAGGGACCAACACCGGGATAATCTAAATTATGATATAATTTAGCATTAATCTCCCTCCTGCCGTGCGAAATCTTGCGTCCGTTTTTGGTGGGTTCTGTTTGGATGATTTTCATCAAGTTGGATTTAAAGTCGAAGTCTTCGTCGTCGAGGGGAGCCAAAAAAGTTGCAAAATGGCGACAGATAAATTTTATCCCCCACCTTGGAACACCTACTTCCGGAAGACGGTTTTCCCTCTCGTTTGGAATCCTCCCGAGGAATTTTAGCAATTAGAAGTAAACAGGCCAAGAAATGGATTTGTGGAAAGTAAAAGTTTGTCATAAGTCTTGGGCTGGAGGTTGGCTTTTTACCCTCCTCGGACGCGAGGAGGTTTTCTCCAACAAACGAAATGGTTTTCCGGGTTTCTTTTTATTGTTGTTTGATTTATGTGAGCTATTTGCTCAGCGGGAACGAAACATTTTTCTTTTTTTTTTTGTCTGGTTGTGCATTTGACTCATACTAAAGATGTACTAAATCCAATTATACGTCTGAATGATAATCGTGTTTGATCTTTTGGTTCTGGATTGTAAATCATTCATAATTTTGTCAATTTAGAATTTATGACTCATGCAGAATTTTAGGCAGACTTTATATTTATTTGCTGAATGTTCAAATGTGTTTGTGAAGTCGTACAACATTACTCCAACATTGAAAACACAACAGCTAATTGATTTCGAAACTCATTTGAATCTGCAACAATGCTGATGAATTGTTGATTGGTTTACACTTTGTCCCCAAACCTCAAAAACTGAAAATTACAATAAACAATGCTTCATTACAGCACAACCCAATGAAATATTCATTGCCGAATCCTTGCACGTGTCCTGACTCCGCCAGTGTGTTTGTGTCGCAGTCTATTTGCGCTCCGCCGCTTCACTCTTATTTACACTCTCATCAACTAAATGACCCACCATTCATTAGCTTTTCGCAGAGGGTAATAAAGCACTTTTCGAGTGCACCTCGAGTATGAGTGGGTGGGTTCGCTGGCAAGTGGGAAAAAGAAAAAAGCAAGAACGAATGAGATGAAAAAATAAACGCTCGAGTTTGGGAGCACCACCACATGTGGGACGAGTGGAAATTGCAATTGCGAAAAAGCATCTTCTTCGTCGTGCACTTTTCTGCCTCCCGATTTGGCCGCCCCACTCAAACACTCAGAGAAGGAATAATACAAACACACACACATACAGTCGGTACTTGAGTTTCCTCCCATATTTTCGAGCAGGACCTTTAGGAGAGAGTTCGCTGCAATGTGATTTTAGTCTTTTTTCTGTCATGTTGTCTTATTTCTTGATTTGTCTATTCTACCATTTATGTATTTTTATCCTACTTTTTCCTCTATTCTTGTACCTTCTTCTGTCTTTGACCTGTTGTCTTTGACCTTCCGACTTTGACATGTTGTTTTTGACCTTTTGTCTTTGACCTGTTGTTTTTAACCTTTCATCTTTGACCTTTCGACCTTGACCTTCTGCATTTGATTTTCTGTCGTTGCCATTCTGTCTTTGTCCATCTGCCTTTATTCTTCTGTCTTTGTACTCAGTCTTTGTTCATCTGTCTGTTCCTTTTGTCTTTGATCTTTGGTCTTTGGTCTTTGGTCTTTGGTCTTTGATCTTTGATCTTTGGTCTTTGATCTTTGGTCTTTGGTCTTTGGTCTTTGGTCTTTGGTCTTTGGTCTTTGGTCTTTGGTCTTTGGTCTTTGGTCTTTGGTCTTTGGTCTTTGGTCTTTGGTCTTTGGTCTTTGGTCTTTGGTCTTTGGTCTTTGGTCTTTGGTCTTTGGTCTTTGGTCTTTGGTCTTTGGTCTTTGGTCTTTGGTCTTTGGTCTTTGGTCTTTGGTCTTTGGTCTTTGGTCTTTGGTCTTTGGTCTTTGGTCTTTGGTCTTTGGTCTTTGGTCTTTGGTCTTTGGTCTTTGGTCTTTGGTCTTTGGTCTTTGGTCTTTGGTCTTTGGTCTTTGGTCTTTGGTCTTTGGTCTTTGGTCTTTGGTCTTTGGTCTTTGGTCTTTGGTCTTTGGTCTTTGGTCTTTGGTCTTTGGTCTTTGGTCTTTGGTCTTTGGTCTTTGGTCTTTGGTCTTTGGTCTTTGGTCTTTGGTCTTTGGTCTTTGGTCTTTGGTCTTTGGTCTTTGGTCTTTGGTCTTTGGTCTTTGGTCTTTGGTCTTTGGTCTTTGGTCTTTGGTCTTTGGTCTTTGGTCTTTGGTCTTTGGTCTTTGGTCTTTGGTCTTTGGTCTTTGGTCTTTGGTCTTTGGTCTTTGGTCTTTGGTCTTTGGTCTTTGGTCTTTGGTCTTTGGTCTTGTCTTGTCTTGTCTTGTCTTGTCTTGTCTTGTCTTGTCTTGTCTTGTCTTGTCTTGTCTTGTCTTATCTTTGAAACAATTAGTATTGTTCTACACTGGATCTTTTTTTTTGTTTTTTTTTCTGCAGAACTCCTCATTAAAAACTTTCTCCCTTTTCCCACAGTCGAAGGAAAACTCATCCCAGACTTACATTTGCAGTCCATATAGGATTGCTTTCCCCCCATCTCCCAGATGAATACGATACTCCACAAGACTTTGTGAGCAATCTAGCCGGAACATCGTAATAGCGGTTCAGCCCAGAAGCTAGGGAGAACGAAACAGCTTACACTCCCGCCTTGGCCTCTCCTCGTGTCATTTATTTTCCATTAACTTCAATTAAAAATGAAACATTTGAAGCTGCTGGGGTAGCAAAAAATAACACATCGTAACGTAGCGTTGTTACTCTCCCCCTTTTCCCTCTGGCCTCGCAGGCTTCTTCGCCAGTAAGTGAGTGAGTGTGTGTAGAGTTGGTAAGTGCTTGCCCATCAACCAATTTCGAGTGCGAAATGGAGCCTTATGTTTGCCTTTGGGGAAGCTTCGTTTTGGGAGCTTTTCTGACGAAGAAAGATTCAGTTTTCAGTGGGGCAAGGGGATTGAGTGAATGGATTTCATGCCCACATCATTGCGAAATTGGAGAGTAGGGGCAAGGTTAACCTTGGGGATTAAATGTCCGAGTTTTGAGTGAAGGAAAATTGTACTCTCAGAATGGTCAATTCTTGAAATAATTTTATAACGCTGATAAATTGCACACAATGAAGTATGTATGACACTGCACACCTCATCTCTGATTTTTGCTTAATTAATCCAATTATTAGAAGCAGGTTGCACCACATCCAGATTATCCGAATGTTTTTAAGAAACTTCAGAAAATCTAATCACGGATAAAAAAAAAGGTTTTCGTATTTTTAATCAAAGGTAAGTTGTTGATTGCCTGTTACATCATCAAAGACATATATGATTTATTTTATCAACACTCACTTCCACCGCTTACCATTTTTGGGGTAGTGGAAAAATCAAGTTCCTTACAACATTGTTGTTTTGAATATTTCGATAAACAGTTTTAAATGGGTTTTTTTCAGTGAAACGTTTGTTTTAACGCTTAAGTTTAGCTACCGTGTCAACTCGATAACCAAAAAAGTATCAGTAAGAATTGCTTTTTGATACAAGTGTTGAAAAGTTGACCTTTCCAGCACTCAATGAACTTTTGAACACTGTTATTGTCGGTGAAGATTTGTAGAAATTAAAAAAATCTGTTGGTCATTAGGATGTTATATGAAAATCGATTTTGAACACGCTTTTTTTCAGGTGCAAAATTTAGAAAATTACAAAAAATACAAAAATTACAAAGACTACAAAAATTACAAAAATTACAAAAGTTACGAAAATTACAAAAATTACTAAAATTACAAAAATTACAAAAATTACAAAAATTACAAAAATTACAAAAATTACAAAATTACAAAATTACAAAATTACAAAATTACAAAATTACAAAATTACCAAAATTACCAAAATTACAAAATCACAAAATTACAAAAATTACAAAAATTACAAAAATTACAAAATTACAAAATTACAAAATTACAAAATTACAAAATTACAAAATTACAAAAATTACAAAAATTACAAAAATTACAAAAATTACAAAAATTACAAAAATTACAAAAATTACAAAAATTACAAAAATTACAAAAATTACAAAAATTACAAAAATTACAAAAATTACAAATATTACAAAAATTACAAAAATTAGACAATTTTGGAAAGAAAATTTGTAGAGATTTCAAATGAATTGGTTAACTGTGAACCGGTTTCGACACTCAGGTGCTATCGTAAAAGTACATTGTTTTTTGTTTTGTAACAACGTATATAATAGTAGTTTATGCAACAAGTTGCAAAAAGAAGATTTTTTCAGCACGAGTCGTACATTTATCCAACGAGGTTCACCGAGTTGGATAAATAGGAAGAGTGCAGAAAAAATCAAGTTTTGCAACGAGTTCCATACAACATTTTTTGCAATTCCCAAAAACACACGCTGAGTGAAATTTTGTGTAAAATTTTCATGTATTTTGTCAATAAATCGTTTAAATCAAAAAACATGTTGAAAAGTGTTACTTTTCAGCATTTATTTTGAAAAGTGTTGCTATTCGATTCTGTTATTTTTGGTACTGAAAAGTAGGCTATTTCGTCGTTCAAGAATGACAGGAAAAGTAAATAGTTTCACGACGGAATTGCAAAAAAGCAATATTATGACCAAATTCGTAATATCTAAGTTGACGATATCTTGAAAATCATAAATAACTTTGTAGATTTTGAAAACATTTAAATCGAAATCCAGAAAATTGTAAAAGATTGTGTTTAAAAAAAATGTTATGGATGTTGAAAACAACAAATTTTTTTGAACATGAATTTGAGCATGAGCATGAGCATGAGCATGGTTGACTGCCAATGAGCTGCTACTCCGTTATTGACAGATCAGCTGAAGTTAAACAATGAATCAAAAATGATCAGTGGGAACCAACCATCCGTTCACTGTTTAACCCCTGAAGACCCCGACTTTATTAGTCAATACCGGCGCCCTCCCAAGAAGCCTGCAGTTCAACAAAAGGGAGGAATGTTAGTCCGATAGTTGAAGTTGCAGACTCATCAAGCACATAGTTTTTTTTTTTTGTTGATACCGCTTAAGACCGTTGAATCCACAGCATCTCCTTCAAGCATCACGTGATTATTTTTTTTGGGTTAGTAGGATAAGGTATTGGCTTTTCGATGCCTCCCGAGCTACGATGCTATGGGGAGGACTTTCATAACAAACCCGTCGGCGAGCCTTCCGAGCAACGATGCTATGGGAAGGTCTTTCTAATTAGCACACAAAAACACTCGCGCACAGGTATTTAAATACTGAATAAATGTAATTTTTCATCACGATTACCCAGACGACATTGATGATATAGGAAGGACTTTTTTACAGTCATTTACAGTAATACTTAAACTTATTTTAATGCAACAATTCACACGACGTCGTGCCTCCCGATCAACGATGATATAGGAAGGACTTGAGCAAACCAATCAGGATGAAACACGAAATAAAATTCTTTTCTTTTCACACACAATGCCACATAATTGACCGCGCGTCACCACCCAACAAATTGAACTGATCTTTTTTCTGCTCGTGGGCCAGCCAACCAGGATGAAACACCACAAATTTTTTTGAACATGAATTTTATACAGAATAACTCTAACTGTGGATTTTACGAATGCGCTGACATTTTTTTTTTTGATAACTTTAATGAAGCTTTGTGATGATATTTTAAAACCTTCCAAGAAAACCATGCCCGTTCTGATGAATAAGGAATGATCCTTTGTTTCTCCATAAACTTAATCATTTCGCGCAAATTTCTCAATTTCCCAGTGAAGCCCGGAAGATTTTCTTTCACGAAGGCATATAAACAATTATCGGAAAAGCCCTCGTATTTACCTTTCTTCTGGGAAGGTAAATAAAGCCATCATAATACGCGGCTCTGAAGCGTGGAAATTGACGCACTTGTTGTGTGCAAACGTCGGAAATGCCAAATATTGTATTACCCATCAACCGTAGGACACCACACTCGCGTGGATCTGCACTGCCCGAGGGCAACTCTTGATGATTTGATGGCAAAAAGGGCGCATTTTCCTGCACTTTTTTCCACCCATCGTCGTTGGTCGTATGGCGTCACGGCTTTCTTGCTTCACGAGGACACCTAACCGAATTACTTTCCCACTTCATCTCGATTGGCTCTGGCTGGGATGGCGCATTAAGAGGGGTTGCGAGATTGCAAAGTAAACTGTCTAGGGCCGTACAATTCCCAGAGGGAACCTCTGCCAAAAGTCTACCAAGCATGCTAATTCAAGTTTCGAGGAATGCAAATATTGTGATTTGCGTTGGAAATATTTTTCAGTTTTGCTTAAACGCGCTTTTTTTCGTTTCTGAAGGAGAAAATTAGAGTGTACCTCGTAATGAGTAAACGAGATCAGCCTGAGGGTAACAACAGGCTGAGGGATCTTTTTTCTACTTGTAAAACTGCATGCGGTAATCATAAAATATTGAAGGGGAGAAAAATTTGCCGAAAATGTGTTTGATCAGATGGCCATCGCTCGCGGGTAATTTGGATAATGTTCGGAAAAGTAAACGATTGGATGAAGTGCAGCTATTTGGATACGTTCATGGTAATTGTTTTCTGGAAATTTTGAATACTGCTGGAAATCAAATTAAATATTGAAACATGTTGATCCAGGTACTATAACATCAAAGAAAAAGAAATGACCAATTTTGGATAAATCAATGTCCTATACCCGGGCAGACGGTAATAACAAAATTAATAATATTTCAATAACAAATCCTGTTAAAATAACAAAAAGTGTTATTATTTTATCATGAAGTTCAACTTCAAGAATAAAAAATAATAACAGTTTCTGATAAAATAACAAAATTTGGTATTGAAGTGATATTACATTGAAAATGTTTAATAACACGCTAATAAGAGGAAATGTTATGCATTTCAAAAACTCTCATAATAACAAAATTTGTTATTCGTTCGGTATACTGACTTAGAAATAAAATTACCATAAATCGCACAAATGGAAAAGTTTCTAAGTGTCCATAACAAAATCTGTTATTATTTTTTTCTTTTGTTAAATATGTTTAGATCTTTGGGATAATTTTGTCTAATTTCGTCGGGGTCATTATTTTGGCCATGAAATGGGGTCCTTAAGCTAAAATTATTCTTAAAAGTTGAAATTTTGAAAGTTGATTTTTTAATTATTTGATATACCCCCTAAGTGACTTTTCGAAAATTGGCTAGAACTATGGGATAATTTTGACCAATTTCATCGTGGTCATTTATTTCACCATGAAATGGGGTTTCAAGCTAAAATTAATCCGAAAAAATTAACTTTTGAGAGTTAATTTTTTTTATATTCCCTAACGGAATTGATGTGAATACAAAGAGACGAGTTGTTCCTTTTAATTCCGCTATATATTTTAATATCTTGACAGATACGTATTTCGTCTACTACATGCAGACTTCATCAGTGTTCTGTTCTCGACTGAAGGTTCATCGCTGGTGTATCCATATTTGTAGTTACTGTAGGTACTACCTCCTCGTTCTTCTTTTGTGCCTGTATAGGTAACAGCTTAAACAGCCACGTTGAGCCGTTACCTGAATCCTTGTTGAGTAAACGTTTGTTGCCTGCCTTGAAGATTTCCAAACTTTCAGCGACAGCCAGCTTCGATGGGTTAGTGATGTGTCTTAAGATGACCGCGTCGCTAGCTGTGATGTGATGTTTTCCCTCGATGATGTGTTCGGTTTCTGCTGACTTGAAATGGGGGACAAATCCTTTCCGTTTTTCCTCCATGGCAATTTTGACATATGTGTGTATATGCTCATCCAACCTGGTTTGCAGCAATCTCTTAGTTTGTCCAATGTAGCTCATATCCTGCGGCCACTGTGATATGAGCTACATTGGACAAACTAAGAGATTGCTGCAAACCAGGTTGGATGAGCATATACACACATATGTCAAAATTGCCATGGAGGAAAAACGGAAAGGATTTGTCCCCCATTTCAAGTCAGCAGAAACCGAACACATCATCGAGGGAAAACATCACATCACAGCTAGCGACGCGGTCATCTTAAGACACATCACTAACCCATCGAAGCTGGCTGTCGCTGAAAGTTTGGAAATCTTCAAGGCAGGCAACAAACGTTTACTCAACAAGGATTCAGGTAACGGCTCAACGTGGCTGTTTAAGCTGTTACCTATACAGGCACAAAAGAAGAACGAGGAGGTAGTACCTACAGTAACTACAAATATGGATACACCAGCGATGAACCTTCAGTCGAGAACAGAAAACTGAATTGATGTATTTATTGAGAATTTTTGATGTGTGAATAACAAAAACTGTTATTATTTTCACAGAGCCAGGAAGTCGGAGCTGACGTTGAAGTTCGAGCTGGAGTGAGACCTCGGAGACTGCATCAGATTCAGCAAATTTTCAGCAACTTTTACTTGGAGTCGGAATCTGTGAAGTCGGGTATTTTTGGAGAGCTGAAGTCATCGTTGACGTCAAATCCTGCATCCAGAGTCGGATGTTGTCTTCAAAGTATGGATTCAAAGTCGCTTGGAGGTACCCGACTCTGCAGCCCTGACTAGTATAGAGGAGTTATGGCAACTGCAGGTTTATTTGCAAATTACAAATAAACCAAAACAATAACTTTTTTTGTTATTATGCTGCTCCACCTCTCCGCACAAAATAACAAATCTTGTAATTCCTTCATGATTCCTTCTGTGTTATTGGTTTGTTATTGCAATAACAACATAATAACAGTTTAAGTTATTCTTCGAACAAATCTTTGCTATTGATTTTTGTTATTTTAACAACTTATCCGATCATCCCAATAACATATTTCGATCTTCTCACAATATCAAAAACTGACCTTCCCAAGTTATTTCCGTCTGCTCGGGTAGCTAAGAAAAAAGATAAGCCTGAAAAATAACTTTGAATTCTGACTTTTTGAGCTACAAAAATGTTAATAAGTCATGGATATTGCCAATTTAAAATCTTAATGTTGAATACACACTATACAGCTCATTACGATATATTGTAGCATTTGCTGATTGTAATCATTTTTTCACAAAAAAGTATAAATACCAAAAGTATATGAATATAACTTATTCCATTAGTAAGTACAGAAATATCGCTTAACAATCACTTAATTAAAACATAATCCCCTCATCCAGCAGTCGAAGCGCCACATACCCTTCCCGACATCTCCATAAAACTCCTTAAAACTCCAACCCTCAGAACCGTCTGCCAGGCAGACACTTGTTCAATCGTTTTAAGTGGAAGTAAATGATGATTAATATTTCATTAAGAGAGCAAACGTTCCGACGAACTGCTGATGCTGCTGCTGCTGCATGTTTTCTCAACAAAGCCAAAAAGCAGTTGAGTGGAACCTGACAAACTCGGCAGCGGAAAGGTTTGCTCTTTGGCAAATTGAATTACAAAAGTGAATCTTTTAACTCGGAGGAAACAATCCATGTTTGCGTCAATATAATTAATGCCTTTTGCCTTTGTGTGGAGGAGGGCAGAGAGACGGTGGTTGGAGCACGGATGTGAATCCATTAGGAGGGTCCTTAATCGCTTTTACAGCCGAAAGAGGGGAAACATTGAGATTTGTGAGTTTATTTTCTGGGTAGCTAAACGCCAGCAGTAACTCAATTAATGGCAAATAATAAAGATTTATTTTGATTCTGCCTTTCAGTTTCATGAATCATATCAATTAAATAAAAACAATACAGAAATAAATATCCAGAAATCTTTATATGTCTCCTGGTTAACCTTGAAAGTGTGATCGTTCTTCAATTTATGGTTTGATCAAGTAAAACAAAATTAAGCGCCTTTCGTTATGCAACATTCAAAACTGTTCTACATTCTTTTATACACAACAGCGTCATCATAAGACTATCAAGTTTCGCACACGTGTTTCTTTGGAGCGAGTTATGTTTAATTCAGTTGTTGAGTTATCAGGGCAGCGAGTGACCGCACAGGTTAAAGCTGCCAGAATTAACAACAACATCAAATTAAGGCTCTGGAAGGCATCATTCCAGATCAGCCATTTGGCGGCCATGTTTGTTATAGATAAACATTCAAATCTTGATTCAGAATGTTTCAATCAAAAAATGGTTTTCTTTGTATTGTTTGTAGAAGCATTTTACATATCGTGATTATTTTTCCATTGCAATTTACTATTTCTGTACCCTTCTACGACCTTAAAACAATAAAGGTCCGGTCAGTGGTGGTGACATTGGAGTTGTATTGTTAATTTGATTTTGGTTTACCGCGGTGTTCAAACCTCAATGTTTTATAGTGTTTTGGAAAGGGCTTCATCTGTACATTGCGTTAAAAATATAATAAAAGTACCTTTTCATACAAATTTGTCTTAAAAAGTTTGATAAACTTTTATTGTTTACTTTACATACTTTAGTAAAACAGTGGAAACATTTTTTGTTGAAGATTACACTCATCCGACATATCAAACTTCATTAAATTGCATGAAAAGTCATTTTGTTAAAAAAACCAAATCGATTTACCAAAACCTGTTTACCTAACCGGTACAAAAGTTTTACTTGTAAGTTGTTATAGTTTAGAAAAAAAATCTTAAAAATAATTATTTAAATTATACTTTGGTGATTTATTTTAAAATTTATTAAACAACTTTAACATCTGGTATAAAAAAAAAATTATAAAAAATTAAACATTTTTTTTAAGTTCTTTAAATTCTTGAGGGGTAATTCTCCGCCAACTCACACAGCAGTTGCCCCGACCCCTCTTTGATTTGCGTGAAACTTTGTCCTATGGGGTAACTTTTGTCCCTAATCACGAATCTGAGGTCCGTTTTTTTTGAAAAAAAAAGATAGTATTTTTCAGTTTTCCCACAAGCCTAAGCCATCGGCTAGGCTAGGTTCATTTTTCTGGTTCAGGTTCACACCACACGTCGGCAAGCATCGTCGGCTCAGGCTCATTGAGTGCCGTGAGCCATGGTTCATTTGGTTCAAACCAGGTGAGGCTAGCCAAAATTAACCATTGGCTTGAACCAGGCTTGTACCTGGCTTGAACCTGATCAAAGAATGTTAGGCTAAACGGCAAGCTTTGTTACACCGTAGTATGCTCAAACCGTAACATTGTTACATCGTAACATTGTTACACCGTAATAGTATTACACCGTAACATTGTTACACCGTAACATTGTTACACCGTAACATTGTTACACCGTAACAGTATTACACCGTAACATTATTACGGTGTAAGGAATGTAACGGTGTAATGATAGCTACGATGCAACGAATGTTGTGGTGTAACCATGTTACGGTGTAACAATTTTACGGTGTAATGAATGTTACGGTGTAACAATGTTACGGTGTAACAATGTTACGGTGTAACAATGTTACGGTGTAACAATGTTACGGTGTAATAAATGTTACATTGTAACATTGCTACACTATAAGATTTGTTACACAGTGCATTATTCCTATGGTTTTTATTAGCCTTGTTAGCCTGGCTTAAGCCATGGTTCATGGTTCACTGAACCAGGATTGAACCACAAAGGGAGGCTTAAGCCGAACCAAGTTTATAGGTGAACCTAGCCTAACCGGTTCATTTGGGAACTCTGGACTATTTTTCAATAATTTGTAGCTTGAAACGGTGTTGACAAAGAAATTTGGTGTCAAAGTGACTATTATGTAAAATAAGACGCCCGATTTAATGGCGTACTCAGAATTCCGAAAAAAAAACGTTTTTTTTTTATCAAAAAAACACTAAAAAAGTTTTAAAAACTCTCCCATTTTCCGTTACTTGACGGTACAAAATTTTGGAACATGTCATTTTATGGGAAATTTAATATTCCTTCTACATTGACCCGGAAGGGTCATTTTTCATTAAGAACATTTTTTTTAAATTTCATGATAAAAAAAATCGACAGGTCTGATATTGGCACAATGAAAGAAGGGCCAACCCCGACAATTTGCTTGGTATACCGAAATATTTCGTCGGAGAGTCTAGGAGCAATGTTTTTTTAAAGATTTTTCTCGATTTTATTGGATATTTCTTTTGAAAAACGCTGAAAATCAATGGATTTTCATATTTATCAATCCATCATTCAACCATTATTAATAAAGCAGAAAATTCAATTTCATATAGCATGGCAGTTTCACAAAAGCCCATCTTGTGACAAGTCTGCCATGAGAAGAATGAAAATTGTTTGCAAGATAGTTTACTAGCGTATTATAATTATTAATTTAAAATTTAATTTTATGATTTTTTTTTGTTTTTTGTTTTTGGCCGGATTATAATTTTTTTTCACAGATTGAGTAATAGTTCAATCAATTCTTCTAATCAAATTATTCGCTCTACAGCATTGCTTTGGCGTTCTCGATTGCAAGATTCCTACTCGTAACTAGGTGTCCGAAAGCTTGACTGTTGAGGCAATTGCAAACCTCTTTTTACACCTTAGCTTCCATCCACCCCGGGATTCGACCTGACGACCTTATTTTTGTGAGTCCAACTGCCTACAAACGACTCCACCGAGACAAGACCCAGGAAGACGACTCGGACGACTCTTACACCTGGACTGCACGGAAAAAATGTGTGCGAGAAATCAAGAATTTCTATTCTTGAATTTGTGAATAACTTTGTTCATGATTTCGTGATACCTTTCATGAGTTCACGAACTGTATTCATTAATGTTATTCATGGCTAACATATTTTTACGAACATTCATGAATTCATAAAAAATATTCATGATTTTACTCATGAGCTAACGACCTAACCTCTAGGTAAGACCGGTGCCAATATTACTTCCCCGTCCGACGGAAGGCGTGATCAGTCAAATCTTGTCTCGAAAAATGCCACCGGGACCTTCTGGGATCGAACCCAGGCCGATTGGGTGAAAGACAACTACGCTTACCCCTACACCGCTGGTCCCGGCGCCTTGCTAATTTTAAAAATAATAGATCAAAAATTATTACAATATTGAAAAATAACAATGAATTGGGTCCTAAAATGAAGCTTAGATTGCTGATATTATTGTTTACGGCGATAAAGCTTATTTTTCTGAGTACAATGACCCTTTGTACGAGCACAAAGAGTTTAAAATGGATTTTTAAATCAATTTTGAAAAATTAACCTCGCGGTCCTTCTTGACAGAAAAGCTCCTACTTGACAGCTCGTTCCAAGGGGATCATAGTTGATCCATCGAAAAAATGTTGTCCTGTAAAAAAAAAATTTTGCATTAAAATGAAAAAAAAAAGTGATCAGAAATGGTTTTTAATCGTGTTTTTTACCGTTGTACATAAAAATTGACATAGGACTTTAGTACCCAATTGATGAAAATATTTGTCGATGTTTGGTTAAAAACACTATAAAATTATATTTTAAAAAAATGTAAAAGTTACGGTTACGGCCTACACAAAAAAATCCGAATGTTACATCATTTAAGATGTACCGTCAACTGGGGCAAATCGGGACTTTTCTGATTGGTTTCGTTTACAGACTCAGACCAACAAAATATGTACATCCGTTTCTAAGTTTAAAAGCTTTAAGTGCTCTGAAAACTGCTGTCCCTATTCAGACTGTAGTCCCGATTCCCGAAATGACGGTAACACTTTTGCACTTTATTGAACATTTAAATTTGAATGCAATTTAATGTAAATTTGCATCAAATTATATGTACGTGAAAACATGATTTTACGTGTGATTCAACCGTTTACGTCGAATCTCAAATTTATTTACATCAACTGAGTTTACATGTGGTTCATTTTTTCCGTGTCGAGAAAATTCACATATTTTTTCTGTGTATCTACAATCACTTAAAATGCTTAACATAGAAAATTGCACTTAGCTTAGTAATTTGAATCAGTAGGAATGAATCTGTTCATATACGATTGAAAAGTAATCAAATTAGACACTTGACGTACCGTCAACAAGGGTGAGATTGGGTCATATAAATTTCTGTATTTTTGTTTGACCTAATTTCACCCTCAAAATCTACGGTAAGTTGACGTTTCCATATCAAATGTAAACAAACAACTGCAACAACTGAATAAGGTTGCCATCGAAGATGGCGTTACGAATGGTGCACGCCCGAAATGTCAAAATCGTGCAGTTGTACCAGCAATAGAAAAAAAGTGTGGCTGACATTTTTTTTCTAATGTTGGTACCGCTGCACAATTTTGACATTTCGGGCGTGCACCATTCGTATCGCCATCTTCGCATAAAAATCTGGATAGAAAAGCAAGCAAAAGCAAGATGAATATATCTCAAGCATTGTATTCTTGTGGGTGTAGAAAGTTTCTTTTTAGGGAAGTCTTTAATGGGAAACCATCTGTGATATTTCTACTTGAAAGGACTCGTTTTCGGACTGCAATGCAATGAAAACACCATCTTCATTTGTGTTTAAAAATAAATTTATTTGTTTCGAAAAAGTTTTTCCTCCCTAACGGCTAATTACTTACAATCGCACTTAAAAAATAAGTAGATCCGCGCGTTGCAATAAAAATTATTTCAGTCATTATTTACACAGAACAAAAAAAAACTTTTTCCTTGTAAAATTAAACTTTTTCGCGCGACTTCAATTTGCCTACATCTGCCTTGATCATTTGAGCTAGAGAGTTTCCTGCTGCTGCTGCTAATTGATACTGAGATGCTTGTTCGCGCTATTTCGTCGCTCCCGACTCGACTTTGTGTGTCGTTTTGTTTCGGTGTGCAGTTCGGCAAAAAACTTTCCTTCGTTAACAAACTCTTGTTAATGTTTAAGAAATTGCTTTCTCGTTGTAACTTTTCGTCGTCCGCCAACTTTGCGCAAAACTGCATCCACAGCACAACAAAAGTTGCTGTGCGACTGTGAATATTTGTCGCCCGTTTCAAAAGTGGCGATTTCTTGCAGTGTGGGAAGGGACGAGAGAACGATTAGCTCACACTTTCCGTTTGGCAAAGTTTCATTAAAGAACGACGCTTTGAATATGTATATATTTAAGTTTTGCTCTGCCTTGCTTCGCGTCGTCGGTATTTACAAGTTTTTAATTACTCATTTCTCACCTAGCTACTAGCTCTGTCGGTGCTTATCGGTTTGCCCGACTTACTAACTTAAAAAAAACACTTGTTTTAATTTAAAAACTATGGAGGGAAGAAATATTTTGCTTCACGAAATGAAAACAGAAACTGGAAGGTGGAAGGAGGTGGGAAAATATATACTTTTATACATGTTGCACACTTTGCGCAACTTGGGTCGGCAAAGGTACGAGGAGTTTAGAGTGTTTCGAGGCACTTGAGGAAAGGTTAGACGAAAAACTGGTCGCACCGCTTTTCAAGCAGTCAACGTCAACAAACGTTCGTGATAACTTTTCTCAGTGTGGTGAAAACAGTTGCGTCAGCTTTGCGTTTGACAGTTCGAAACCGCGCTCCGGTTGCTTTGATTCTTTTTTTATGGGATCAAGGGGAGCAATGTTGAAGGTGGGTTTCGAACTGTCAAACGCAGGGCTGGACTCGGGTGAAAAGTTTAATAAAAAGGACTTTCGTGGCAGTATTTTTTAAGAACAAAGAGATAATATTCAGCAATTTGAGGAGCTTAATTACGTTATTGTCATGTGTCTCGCATTCGTTTTCTGCACTTTTTTTTAGGTGGAAGATTCATCAGAACTCATTTCAAGTGACCTTTTTCGGCACGTCAGTTGAAATGAATTGTGAATGGCACCATTTGACCTTAACTTAGTTCCAACCATTCGAATCTCGCGCTCTCGCTCGCTCATTTCACAGTTAACTAATTATTCGACTTAGACGATTCTTTTGCTGGATTCTCACCGAGTAATCTCATAAATTTCCAGAGTTGCCATTCCAACTGCACTTTCGATTCGCTTCCGAAACATTTTTTTCTGAATTATTACGTCAGGTAATGGCACATTCGGTTCCAATCGACGCACAGACGATGAGAATATTTGCTTGTGATTTGTGAGTTTGAGATTTTCAGACGGGTTTGCCACCTTAGAAATCCTAAGGCAACATGAGCAACGAATAATTTTAATCGATCATACTTTTCTTTACAAAACAAATTACTCTTTTTAAAAAAATAACTGGACCTACACTTATCAATAGCTTACGGTTATATTTACAATCACAGTTTGGCCGCACCATCCAGCGATTGCCTCTGGAAAAAGAAGAAAAAAAAATAATTTCTTGTTTTACTTAAATTTCTATTCAAAACTTACCAGAAAGAGTTATTTGAGATCAAACAGAGCCCTTGGGCTGAAGCCGTTCGTCCAGATGATCGTTATTTTATTTCAAACACATAAACTCTCTTGTTGTCACTCTAATAATAACGTCTCTTTCAACTAGCTGCTCTTTCTCTTTCTCTCGTGATAAAATTTGAACTATTTTGTGTGTTTTATTCGTTTCTTAAAAATTGTGTGATTTTTTCCCCATTTTCATTGTTTTCCTCTCGTTGTGTGATTCTCTCGTAGCCTTTCGGATTCTTGCATTGTCCATTGTCCACCCGGTTCCAGCGACTCTACACGACGATCTCGTGTATCACGCGGCGGTTCCGGGAGTTGGGGGTCGAGTAGCCGCTCTCCAGCGCGAGCGCGTCGTCGTAGCTCATCGAGAGGTGCTGGTTCGGGCCCGGCGACTTGACCTCGTCCTGCTCCATGTACGGGTCGGGCAGACCACTGACGTCGTGGTAGGGTGATTCGGCGACAAAGTCTACACGGAAAAGGGAAGATTGGTTAGGTCTACATTAGCTAAAAAGTTTTCATAAACTATAATGAGTCCAAAATTCGTCGTTTGAACCTGAAGTCTCCAAATCTACAAAGTCTTGAAAAGTCTACAAAAATTTAAATGTCTCCAAATTAAGGAAATCTTGTAAAAACTAAATGAATTTATAATTGTTCCAAGTTTCAAAATTATTAAAAATTATTTGCTTTAAACTTTCCAATCATTCAAAAGTCTCCAAAACAGCAAAATATTTAAAAGAATGAACAGCCTGGGGGGTCATTCTCAAACACCGCAACCAAAATATTTCCTATGCATGTGCCCTCCTCCCTCCACCACTGAAAACGGCTTAAAATTATCAAAAGCTCTAAATTACGTTCAAGTCTGTGAAGTCTCCAAATCTGTTAAATATTAAGTCTCCAAAGAACTCAAATTCTTCTGAGTCACCAAAATCAGTGTGAAAGTAGGTTTATGAAATCTTTGAAAATAAACTAAAAAAAACACATCGCTAAACATGTAATAAACAATTGAGAACATTTTTTTTAATTATTAAAAAACAGATTTCTACACGACATCTAGCATTTTTTCAAAGTTTTCAACGCTACCAAAATCTGATTCACTTGAAACTATCCAAACTCTCCAATCATTTAAAAAACTGCAAAATATTAAAATAATGTTGTTAAATTAAACGACCTAAATTTTTCAAACACCTTTAATTTTGATTAAGTCTATCAACATAAAAAGTCTACAAAATCCTCGAATTCTCGAAATCTATATTTTTAAATCTTTGAAATTACACTCATCACCACACATTTGAAAAAAAACTTTGTAAAACTGATCTTGGAAGATTTAAAAAAAAAAAAAACAAAAAATTCTACTCGACATCTATCAATTATTTTTACGTCCTTAACTATTCAAAATATGATTAATTTGAAACTCTACAAACTCTCCAATCATTCAAAAATCTTCAAAACAGTAAAATAATTTTGTTAAAATAAACAACTTAAATGTTTCAAAAGTCCTTAATTATGTCTAAGTCTGTTAAGTCTCCAAATCTGTCAAAAAATCAAGTCTTCAAAGTCCTCAAATTCTTCAAAGTCTCCCAATCAGTATGTGAGCATGTTTTCAAAATCTTTGGAAATAAAAAAAAAAACATCACAAAACATTTTAAAAACACATAAAAAAATTGAAAAAATATTAGTCATGACATCTATCATTTTTTTGGTCTGTAAATCTACCGCTTGAAACCCTCCAATCATTCAAAAATCTTCAAAATAGTAAAATCATGATTTTAAATTAAACGACTGAAACATTTCAAAAACCCTTAATATTTTTCAAGTCTGTTCAGTCTGCAAATCTGTCAAAATATCAAGTCTCCACAGTTCTCAAATTCTCCAAAGTCTCACAAATCAGTCTGTAAGCATGTTTTTAAAACCTTGGAAAATAAAAAAAAAACACAAATCAAAACATTTCAGAAACTTATACTTCTAAAAACTAAAACTACCGAATTCCCATGTCCTCTGAAATTTTTCACGTTTTGTTAGTCTCCACGGTATCAAATTTTAAAAGTTTAAAATAATTCAAAAAGTTTAAATTCTCCAAGTCTCAAAATGAACTCTAAAAACATCATAACCTCTAATCCAGCAATGTTCTGAGAGTTGAAACGTCTCCAAAAATGTTCAAGTCATCAAAAGTCTACAATGTTCTAGATTACTTAAAAAAGTGTTAATTTATTGAAAGAAATTTGAAAAAAAAAAACAGATCCCTCCAAAGTCCCTGAATGACTTTAAAGTCTCCAAATGTGTTCAATGCTTCCAATTCTCTTTCAAAATTGAAAAAAAAATAACTGTCTGAATGTCTGAAAGTCTCCAAATGTCATTCAAAACCATAAAATGTCTTCAAATTCTCCAAAGTTCATTCAAAGTTTTAAAATGTCTTCAAAGTCTCCACTTGTCTTGAAAGAGTCCAAATATCTTCAGGCTCCAAATGTCATTCAAAATCATAAAATATCATCAAAGTCCCCAATTGTCTTAAATATCCCTAAATATCTCCAAAGTCTCCAAACTCACCCATATGCTGGTCCATCCTCTTCTTCGGCTTGTGCACCGACGCGTACGGATCGCTGCAGTAGTCCTGGCGCGACGGGTTCTGGCTGGTGCGCATGTTGTGGTGGTACTCGTCCCCTCCGTGCTGGCTCGCCGTCGTCATCAGGTGCGGATACGGGGCGTAATCATCGACCGCTCCGTACCCACCGTGCGTCATCGGGTCGTAGCCGTAGTTCTGCTGCAGCGGCTGGTCCATGTAGTTGTGCTGCGGTACCACCATGTTGGCCGAGTTGGACGCCGCCGCCGACATCTTGAGCTGCCAGATCGAGTCCTGCGAGTTGACGCTGCCGCCGTTGTTCGAGTTGGAGTACGAGTTCTCCACGTAGCCCATGTTGGACCCTAAGAAGGTGGGAGGAGATTTGAGGTTAGGATTTTTGTTTTGGAAGGGGGGATTTTGGGGTACTTACAGTCGTTCTGGGGAACCTGGGGCATCATGGCGTTCTGTTGGTGATATCCGTAGGTCTGCTGGCTCGCGTACAGCGCCTGGTTCTGGTCCATGGCGAGGTCCATCGAGTGCTCCAGGGCCTTGTTTTCGAGGCTGCTGGCCGAGTAGTACGGAGGTGGAGCCTGGTTCTGTTGGTTCACGATCGACGGGTGGATCGAGTCGATGTCGTACTCCTTGGCCTTGGCCGACTCCTTGGACTGCTTGCGCTTGCAGCGGCAGAACATCAGCAGCAGCACGGCGAACAGACCGGCGACGATGCAGGACACCACGATCGCGATCAGCGTCGGGAGTTCCACGAAGGCGGCTTCTTGGATCAGAGAGGGACCGACTAGAAAAGAGGGGGAAATTTGGTTAAGATTTGGGTCACGATCATACAACTGATCAATACTCACTGTCAGCTTCCATGTACTCGCCGCAGTACTCGTGGTTGACCTTCAGGCACAGTTTGACTCGCACGCGTGGGTTCAGCTCGTCCTCCAGCGCCGGCAGCGGGATCTCGTCCAGTCCAGTTCCCAGCGATCGTCCGTTGTTGCGGCGATTCGCCACAAAGTGCTCGATCTTGCTCTCCTTGTAGGTCGGTTCGTGTCCGTTGACGTCCAGCTCGACGGTTTCGATAATGTGCCAGGCGGCCATCGGGGTGTCACCGTAGATCACTGACTCCACGATCGCGATCATTGACAGGCAGGTCGGGGCGATGTTCAGCGCCAAGATGCGGGTTTCCGGGTCGAATGAGGCTCGCTGGGGAACGGGGACCTTCTCGACCTTCGTCGTTGCGCTGATCTCGTTCGAGTGTTCGGAAACACCCTTGGTGTTGAGGGCCTTTACCTTGAAGACGTAGCTCTGGTGATGATCGAGAGGGGTGATCGTGCACGGGACTTCCCGCTGGCAGTCGAATTCCATCCATTCGGCACCGCTTGCAGCGACTGCGGCGCAATCGTCGGTGACCAGACTCTCGTTGGGGATCACGATCTTGCGGTAAGAGACGAAGTACTTGGTGTTTGCGAGACCTCCGTCGAATCCGGGAGTCCACGAGAGGACGATAAAGTTGGAGCCCAACTCGACGGCCTTCAGCTTGGAGGGCTTCTCTGGGGGACCTTTCGGTTGCAGGCGGATCGGGACGTGGATCGTGTTCAGGGCGTTGGACACCCGGCAGTGGTAGTCTCCGTAGTCCTGGTGGCGTAGGTTGCTGATCTTCAGGATGCTGGTGTAGATGTCGTTGCTGTCCGAAGTCGAACTGATCTCGTAGTGATCGCTGTTGAGCAGCGGAGTCGGGTTGGTTCCAAACTGCCACATGAACTCCGGTTTCGGGTAGGATTGGACCTTGCAAACCACTTCGGCGACCTCCCGGATATCGTTGGCGACCTTGTTGTACTGGTGCAGCACGATCGGTTCGTGCTCGATCTTCAGGTGCATCGTAGAGTTGGCTTTGTTGACCTCGTTTTCGTACAGGCAGGTGTACTGGCCGCGATCACCCGACATCAGATCGTTCCCGTTGGGGCGGACCTTTCCGGCGAACTTGAGCATACTCTGGACGGTAACCATGCCGTTGGGTCCCTTGGCGATGTTGGTCTTGACTTCGAACATGTGCATATCGGGAATGATCTCGACATCGTCCTTCAACCAGGTGATCGACGGTTCCGGCTTACCCTTGGCACTGCAGGTCACGGTAAAGTCAGCCTCTCCAGCGCGTCGGATCATGTTGGACTGCAGCTTGGCAAGGAACTGTGGTGGTTGGTGAACTTCCAGCGTAGCACTAGCCATCTCTCCGTTACCGAGATCGTTTCCAGCGTGACAGTAGTACTTGCCTTCGCTCTGTAGACCAGCCTTCGGGATCAGATATTGGGCGCCCTGTGCGATCACCGTCGGGGACATTTCACCTCCAACATCGCGGTACCAACGGTACTGAGCCAACGGCCAACCCGGAGGATCCGCCTTGCACATCAAACTCACACTGTTCCCAACGTGAACAACCGGCTTCTCCGGAGTGATCACCGACTGACCAGGCTTGTGACGCACCAACAACGCGATCGAGGCGTTACCCTCCCGTTCCAGCGTCTTACCTCCGTACGGCTTCATGATGTTGATACCTCGACAAACGTAAGTTCCGGCATCCTCAGCGCGAACATCCCGCAGCGTCAGCGTGTCTCCGTTCTTGCGGAACTCCAGATCGCCCTCCTTCAGCCACTCGATCGTCACCGGGGGCGGGTTGGCCGTCACGTTACACTTGATCTGCACCGTTTCCTTCTCCTCGGCTTCCTTACTCTTGGCCTCGACGTGCACGATCGGTGGGTACAGCACGTTCAGGATGATCTCCTGCTCGCCGGACTTGCCCAGTCCGTTGTCGGCGGAACACGCGTACTTGCCGGCGTCCTGCAGGGATACCCGGTGGATCGTGTGGACGGGGTGGGACGAGATAAAGCGTCCATTGCGCGTCCACTGGACGCGTTCCGGCTTGGGTTTGGCGTCGACGTTACACTCGAGCTTGGCGGTTTGGTCGCGCTCCACGCTCAGCGGATTCTCCGGACCGATCTCGACACGAGGAAAGTCTGGAAAAGTTATAATTAGTCATGAATTCTGTGGAAAATGATTTTGGGCGGTTCTGATTTGCATTTTTCGTTTTGCGTGATCACAGTTCTTCTAGTCACCACCAGATGTCAATATTCCAAGAGTTACCTCTTGCATGCAAGTTTCCCTTTCTCGCATCCAACTTGCAGTCATTCTATCGCCCCGAGATGTCGCTCCACCAAGTTAAAACAATCCTCAGCTCAACTTTAAGAAAGTTCAAATCAACCACAGGCAACGTCAAACCCCCGCTCCCTTACGCCAACCTTCTATTTGCACAATTTCCGTCGAAAAACTTTAAATTTGATGGAACGTGTATAAGAACTAATTAGCTCCCGCGGGCAGACACTTTCTGGGTGGGGGCGTTTTTTTGACTGCTCCACGCGCAAAACCACCGAGACCTCTGCGAGATGAGTTCCCGGTGGAACGAGAGAGTGCAAATTTCCGCCAAGTCATGCACATCATTACCATCATTGCCCTAGCCGCGTCGCGCAGCATCATCTTCGTACATTTGATGTGTTCTCTCTAGCTGCTGCTACTCCCCGACGGTGTGTTTGGGGAAGAAATATTTTCAATTAATTTTTTGTTTCGCGTTTGGTCTTCTTTTCTTGTGTAAAATCGTCCGGGAGGTGAGCTCCACAGAGAACGAGAGTGGGGCTTTTCTGGTCCAGAGGAAACCAAACAAATATTTAGATTGTCCGCTAAATTAAGGTCCGGCAGCGCACGAGTCCAGCGCAAGTGGTAATTGAATGGTGGGGAGGCTTTCGCCGGGGTCTCCAGATTTGGAAGTTATTTTTTCGGCTTCGAGGACCGTGCGGTTTTAGCGATGCAGACACGAGTCACGTTTTGTTGGTTTTGTTCTGCCTTGCTATGTTGTTTTGGGGTGGGAGTGGCAATTTCTGGGCTTGAAAATGAGGTCAACTGACTGGTTTCTATGTAATTTGAGTGAAATTTGTCGAATTTATTCGAAAAAGGCTTCCTAGATGATATGTTGAACTACTCGCCACTAGATGTCACTATTAACGGTCATCAATCTTGTATGCAAGTATTCTTTTCAAGGTTGAATTGTTTGAAAAACGTTGCATACAAGTTGAACTTAGAAGCTTTATTCTATTCGCTACTAGATGTCACTGGACTATCTAGTGATGAAATCAACCATGTTCAGCTTGATTGATCAACTGACTTTAATCGATACCATGAAACTCGAATCATGTCACCAAACTTAATTGCTCTCTAAAAAAAATCGCTCATGTTCCAAAACTCGCCAAAGCCATCCAATTTAAATTACGAAACTTTGCTAACGAGCCGAACAAGCTGCCGTTTTAAAAACATAAAAACAGAGCACACAACATCGTGGGCCATACCCGAGCCTTAAAAAAAAGCCTATAAAAAAGGAGAAAAGTATCTTGCACTGCCTGCACGAGAGATGGAAACACAATACTTAATTCAAATGAGACACCTTTAGCGGCGAAGGCTTCGCCGTTGTCAAACTGGTTTGAGTCCCCCAGAAAAAAAAACGAACATCCCTGAAATGCCTTAAAGCCACCACCGTCGTCGAGGAGCCAATCAAAATGATAATGAACATCTGCCCGGTTGAACGATTTCTCGGATCCTTTTCGGTGTCGAACGAAGAGCAACGTGCTCGAATCGGGCAGGTGGTTTTCTGGTTTTTGAGGCACGAAACTGTCCGGTTTTGGGGGGAAAAAAGGGTTTGACTTTTGCTCGGAGTAAATCATTCTTTTGGCGCGGTCCAGCTGGTATTTTTATTAGTTTTTGTGTTTAAGTTCGATTTTTATCGCAAACAGATGGTTTTCAATCTTGAAAGTAACCAACAGCTGATGATGCTTTTACTTTGAATAACTTGTGAAATTATTTTTTTGCTCTTTGAGAGATTGATTGAAATATGTTCACCAAATCCTCTTACCAAAAAGTCAAAATCTAGAGCTAGATTAAATCGATCAAGCTCAAATTTGAGCAGTAGACGCGTAACAATATTGTCTTCAAATTGTCGGGCCGGATTTCCGAAAAAATTAACCATTTTCGAAAAATCTCAATTTTACTAAAATAAAAAAAAAACTTGGCCTCAGCCCTTAACTATGGAAAAGAACACCAATTTACATTTTTTGACAATTTTGACAATTTTGACAATTTGAATAAATTGGACAATTTGGACAATTTGGACATTTTGGACAGTTTTGACCATTTTTACAATTTGACAATTTTGACAATTTTGACAATTTCGACAATTTTGACAATTTTGACAATTTTGACAATTTTGACAATTTTGACAAATTTGACAATTTTGACAATTTTGACAATTTTGACAATTTTGACAATTTCGACAATTTTGACAATTTTGACAATTTTGACAATTTTGACAATTTTGACAATTTTGACAATTTTGACAATTTTGACAATTTTGACAATTTTGACAATTTTGACAATTTTGACAATTTTGACAATTTTGACAATTTTGACAATTTTGACAATTTTGACAATTTCGACAATTTCGCCAATTTTGACAATTTTGACAATTTTGACAATTTAGCATGAACATTTTCTCAGTTCTTGATGCATTTCGTTTGAAAACGTAAATCGAGTATGTTCAGAACGAAATTCCGATGTTAATCAAACGACCTAATTCCGAGCAAGATTGGATTTAAACTTTACAAACTGCCACCGCAGCTCTTCTGCCCCATAATCCGTTTATTCTTCTCGATTCCAGCAAAAGTCTTCAAAGCGCTGGGAAAGCTCCCGAACTATGCCGCCTTAAAACAATTGCCAGTGATTCCTCCATTCTCGGCTCGTTCTAACAAGCTTAGCGAACTAAACTTTCAAACAAGCTGGAGTCTAAAAATTTTAATTGATTCGATTTGAATACCTTAACCGCCCTAATCCGCAGACTCGAAAATTCCGACAAAGTTGGACCTTTAAAGGCCGTCTGGACCACGAAAACCAACGGCATAGACGGGGATTGAATTAAATTAAGCGGATCATTGCCCGCAGAATCTTTCTCCATTTCTGGAGTCGTAAAAACTACCTCCAAAAAAAAAAGAGTCTCGAGTTGGATTACCCAACAGGTTGAGACGCGTACATCACCTGCGCTCATTACGCACCAAAAAAAGTTGCAGTAGCTTTGATACTCTTTTTTTGTTTGCTTCTCCTAGCGTGTTTGCACTTTTATGGCCGCGGACCTCAAACATTGTAGATTAATCTGTTCACAGGGTCGTCGAGATTGCCTGGGCTGAGAAAATTGTAGCATTTGGCGTGAATTTGACGAACTGTTGCGTAAGGGCCCAAAAAAGTTACCAAAAAGAAGCGGTGCCATCTAGTTGCGACTAGATGCAACTTTTAATTGGATACAATATTTTGCGACTTGCGTGCAAGGTACGCTTTGTTACGCAATGACATCTAGTGGTGACTAGATCAAACTGTAAATTTAAATTGAATAAAACCTTTTAATGCAGAGTTTGTCTTACAACTCACAAGAACCGACAGTCTGCAGACTGTCCGGAAGCTTATCACTCTTCATCAGCTGTCCCATTCTCCGGTGACAAGAAAGCGTTTTCACCTTGGGACCATGGCCACTTCTTTACACTTTGAACGGCTCTTGCCGCGCTGCAGTTGAATATTTTAATTAAATTGCTTTCCATTCAGAATGGAAATTGTCGCCGTCGTCGTCGTCCACCTACTAAGTGGCCGTTTCATATTCAAACAGAACTTTTAATAACAATTAGATGCAATTTGTTCCAACCGTCCGAACCTCAACACAATGACCAGTTTGGGCGGGTGGCGACACTTGGCCGGTGGGGTCCCCGTTTCGTCACGATTTCTTTGGCCGGTAGCCGAACCTCACGGAAAGGGTTCTCTGCTCAATCGGAGTTTTGTTTGAATAACAAAGTACGCGAGCCGCGATATGCAAAGTGTGACCCCCCTTCCCCCAAGAAGGGAGGGGGGGGGGGGGTCACGAAAACCGTGCCCACGCCCTCGATCGACAACTCCGGTAGGCAGTAGGTAGCTCCCAACCTAATCCATTCGTACAGTAATGGGTGTCATTAAAATGTATCAGTCGCAGTTCATTTTTCTTCTTTTCAACGCCGCGCGCGAGGGCCAAATTAAATACGAGATATGAATGACATAATCCGTTCGACTGTAGGTCTAAAACTCTTTTCAACCACCCAACAAAAAAAGAAGAAGCCAAATGTAGAACACGTAACTCCCTCGGTGACAAACGCGCCAGATTTATTAATAGACAAACCATGCACCGTGTTCTGAAACGGAGTCTTTTCTTTGTGGAAGCCATCGCCCATAAGACGCACGACTTTGTCAGCATGTATAATTTATTAGGAAAGCACCACACGAAACGGCTCTTATCGCGAACCCCCTCCAAAACTGAGCTGAGCCTAGAGCAGCTTCTTTCCTGTTGAGTTGCCATTAGAATGAAATTATTACCAAATTATCACCCGAAAAAAGGAACTTCTTCTTTTTGTTTTGTGGAGAGATAAGAATTTGGGCTAGGGTGCGCTTGAAGGTTGTGCTGAAATTTGGAGGTTAACTTTGTTGCAGAAATCTAGGTTGGACTTTATTTGACGTTTCAGCAGTTGAAATTTTACGACAAAAAATAGCTCATGAAGATGTTATTAAGAACCGGCCTGAGTCAATGTAAACAAGGTCGTCTATGTTGAATAAATCGTCGACAGTAAAAAGTAATAAATTTATGAACATGTAATACGTCTTCATTCTGGATCTATTCTTATTTTTTTTTTACCAAATCTGTAACATTACAAATTTTCGTCGTTAATGAACTTCTTTATATTGAAAAGCCCCAATAATACGATTTAAGACTAGTTTGTGAGTTAATCGTGATTTTGAAATTATGAAAATATCTTTGTTCAAATAGATAGGGACCATCCCTAAACCACGTGGACACTGTAGGGCGGGGGGGGGGATGACAGAAAAAAATGTATCGACAATTGTCCACAAAGTGCGGGAGGGGGGTTGAGATTTCAAAAAATCGCGTGGTTTATGAATGGTCCCTAAATAAAATTTCATGATTAATTTATTTGACATGGAAAATTGGATCTTAGATTTACAAGAAATTTTCTGAGCTAAACTAAAAAAACATTTTTAAGGCTTTTTATCAAAGAAACAGATCAACTGATGAGTAAATTGATATTCTATGCATTCCAAAAGTGCATTAGAATCTACACAGAAAAAAATAATGTAAATTTGGAAGCTGTAATTTTGGAAGGTTGAAAATTACCTCTTTTATGATGTAATTTTACCTCAATTTAGACAGAAAAAGTGACATTACACCAAAAAAGTGGTAAAATTACACATTTCCAGAGGTAAAATTACACCTTTTTTCTGACATAAAAGATAGACCCCTTCCCAGATGTAATATAACCATGATTTTTTTTTCTGTGTAATTCTGACAGATTTTTTTTAATCACACTAAATTTTAAAAATAAAGTCTATACTAAAACGTTTACTTCTATTCAAAAAAAGTAAAATTTAACGTTTTTTTATAATGACCAAAAAAATAGATTTATGATCAGTTCTTTCAAGTTTTTTTTCTCATGTAAAATATTTTAATTATTTCCATAAAAAAAAAAACAAAATGAAAATAAAACGCAAAAGTTTAATTTTTGAACATTGAAAATTGAACTGATAATTTATCGCGATGAATAAATGATGGCCAACAAATGAAAAAAAACTCTTTTTCGTCAAATTTTAATTTTAGGAGGCTGTATCTCAGCAACACCCGAACAGACGGTAATAACTAAATTCATGCCATTTCAATAACAAATACTGTTAAAATAACAGAAAGTGTTATAGAATATTCTTGCAAAATCCATTTTTGCATAAGAGTTTATGTTATCATAACAAAATTTGTTATCGGTCAGATATTGATTGAAAGCCAAAACAACTTTGGAATAACATTTTTTGTTATGGAAGAATAAATCCAAATGATATTGGGATGATCGGATTAGTTGTTAAAATAACAAAAAAATAATAACAAAGATTTGTTCGAAGAATAACTCAAAATGTTATTAGTCTGTTATTACAATAACAATCCAATAACAAAAAAATCATAACGGCGAATAACAAATCTTGTTATAAATAACATAAAATGTTATTGGCATAGTATTTTAAAATATCAAAAAATGTTATTCCCAAGTTATTTCCGTCTGCTCGGACATGCATTTCGATCAACATTTTAAAAACGCAAGAAACTTTCCAAGCAATTTAATTTATATTTTTTTGCAGGGATGCCATTTTAAGAATAAATAAATTACTTCAAATTTTAACCATCAACCACCAATTGTCAAAAACGTGAAGAGTTATTTTCGCATGCAATCATGATTTTGCATCTTAACATTGATTTTAAAACTCCGTTTGATCAATATTTCGAATATTTCCAGCGCAAAAGATTCTACAATTAGTCCCTTAAAACATTAAAAAAAAGATTTTCAGACTAGTTTGTAAAATTGTATGGAGACTTGTTAGGAAAAAAAATATGATGAAAAATGGCTTCTCTTAACAATCAAAAAATACAAAATAACAAATCTACAAAAAGTGAAATGCTCTTCTTAAAGTATTCAAGGAATTGATTTTGTTTTTATTTATATTTTTTCAGAAAATTCATCAGGCTGTTTTATCCATAGATATTGAGCATGAGCAAGATAAAAAAAAAAAATCAAAATATGTAATTAAAAATTATTACAACAATTTACTAAACAGAACAAAACAAAAGTTATTGAATCAAGATTGTACAAGTTTTTGTTAAGGTTAATTATCATTTATTCAACAATTTATCAGTACCGCATTTTTTTAAAAATAAAATATATGTTTTTAAGTGGACAATTTACTTAAGTGCTAATATCATTTTCTGAAGAATCTGAGAATAAAACCAAAATTTGCAGATAACATCCTGTCGATCAGAAAATCCCTTTTCAAGAAGATTATTTCTTCACGGTACTTTTTATATAAACAGGTAAAATTTAACAGAAAAAGATGATTTGTGATGGGAAAAGAATTACTTCAATGGTGTGATTATTTTTGTAATAATTTCGAGAGTCTTAATCTGTTCTTGAACTACAAGTCCCAAAACTGATGAAAGTAGCTTCAAATATCGGTTTAATCATTATTGCACTGAACATTTAGTAAAACCGTTGAATGATGTTTTGAGATTTTATCTAACGGTTGCTATTCTATAATTTGTATAGCTAAAGAAAAGCAAAAGAAATTTTGCACTACCCAGAAAAGCATAACTGTCCCGTTTAGACTATCATGCAACTGAGAAAAATGCTTATAGGTCCTTTTGAAAAAAAATACAGCTATGGGGGACTATGTGGTGAATCATGTGCCAAAATAACCCTAAGTTCTGAAATAACCCCTAACGAATTTCTCCACCATTAATCCATCAGCAATAACAAAACTACCGTAGCAGTAGGCGACATCGCCGATGATCACGCGACTCCAACGCCAACTACAATCACGCAGGGGTCCCAACTTGGTCGAGACTCCTAAAGCAACCACAAAACGCAGAAACGACGAACCCGTCGCCAAGTCAACCGTTTGAGCTGATTGTGGCCTCTGCTGCTGCGCCCCGTTAGTTCAACGAACCTTTTCTTCCATCTTTCTTTTGCTTCACCACCAACACCAACGCCAACTACGATACTGGAACACCTTTCCCCGTGTGTGTGTGTGTCGCTGCGTACGTGAGTGCGTGTGTGTCTGTTTGGTTGGAGATGTCCCCTCTGGGCACCCACCCGAGTCCGGGGTCTTGCCGACTTTCCGAGCCCATAAAACTCTCATCGCCCGAGGGTCGCTGCGTTGCACCTGTGTCGCTGTCTCCGCGGCCACGTTGCGAGTTTTTATGACGCGCGGGTCCAGATCTTCAAGCGCTGATAAAAAGCGATGTGTGTGAGTGTCCGACGACGGCACAGGGTGCCTCGGCGGCAGCACCGACTTTATTTTCGGGAAAAAGGAGAGCGACGGTGTCACGACGACCGCGGGCAGCCAAACAGGTGGCGCGATCTCCGCTGACCTTCTTCTGGTACAGTGGCACGGTGGCGGTTTGATATCATTGAAATTGGCCTTATTTTTAGAGTGATCAAAAGAACTGACACTGAGAACATAATGCAGTTTGCCAAACCAAAAAGTGACTTTTCTACTGTTACCAAATTTACGGTTTGACAATGTAATACTTCTGGTCAAATTATAAAGTGTCAAACCAGCATGATTTCACTGTACTGTGCTGCCAGGTACCATACCGACCGAAAATCGGAGGACGATAAGAAACTCCGTTGCTCGGAGTGTCAAAACGGTCAAAATCTAAACGGCAGACTACAGTGGCCAGCGGCCAAAAGAGATAAACCGCTTCTAAGCTGTACCTTTACGAGTTGTGGAAGCTGTGCCCGAAATGTTGTGCAATTGGGCCCCTCTCTAGATCTTGACGCGGGAAAGCAAAAGTAATGACACTTTTATTTTCACCCGAAAAGCTGTGTCCCCACACACACCTGCTGGAAAAAGCAGTTAAAGTGATTTTACAAAACGTTTACCTTTTAATTGTGACACATTGAAGTGAAAGCAGCACACAACAAAACTGTCACACCGACTTGTAACCACTATTTCAATTGGATGTGTTTTTATTACAAACAAGCACATTTATTGCATTTGCAAAACCGTGCCCATCAATTGTTTTGTGGTCAACCTCAGCACGACAATGATATCGAAGGGCTGTTTTTTGCTGGCAGCTTCCGGGGAAAACGCACCGGAAAAATTGGAACCACCCACACCCTACTGCGAAACCGCAGAATTTAATACTTTGTTGTGTAAAGCAGTGGGAGCCGTGCTAGGTGCGATTTTTATTTATTAAATTAAAACTTTGTATTGAATCACGCTGGGGTTTTAATCAACAAAGTGTCAATTTCTATAGCTTTAATGGATGATTAGTTCAATTTATGCAATAGATGCGTAAATTTTTTAACAAACAGTTACTTACTAGAACGAAATTCTAGGATTTTTCATGAAGCAATTTCAACCCCAATAAAAAAGCTATGCAAGTTTTCAATTTTAGCTGAAATTGGGTACTTTGCGACAAAACTGTAGCTACCCGGGCAGACGGTAATAACAAAATCAATAATATTTTAATAAAAAATCCTGTTAAAATAACAAAAAGTGTTATTATTTTATCCTGAACTTCAACTTCAATAAGAAAAAATAATAACAGTCTCTGATAAAATAACAAGATTTGGTATTGAAATGATGTTATACTGAAAATGTTTAATAACACGCTAATAAGAGGAAATGTTATACATTTCAAAAACTCTCCTAATAACAAGATTTGTTATTCGTTTGGTATTCTGACTTAGAAATAAAATTGCCATAAATCTCACAAATGGCAAAGTTTTTTAGCGTCCATAACACAATCTGTTATTATTTTTTCTTTTGTTAAATATGTTTAGATCTTTGGTATAATTTTGACAATTTTCGTCGGGGTCATTATTTTGGCCATGAAATGGGGTCCTTTAGCTAAAATTATTCTAAAAAGTTGAAATTTTAACAGTTGATTTTTTTACATTATTTAATATACCCCATAAGGGACTTTGCTAAAATTGGCTAGAACTATGGAATAATTTTGACCAATTTCATCGGGGTCATTTATTTAACCATGAAATGGGGTCCTCAAGCTAAAATGAATCCGATAAAATTAACTATTGAAAGTTGTTTATTTTTTTATTTTTTTTATATTCTCTAAGAGAATTGATTTATTTATTGAGAATTTCTGAAAGGGATCATTCATAAACCACGTGGACACTTTTTTGGTAATCTCGAACCCCCCCCCCTCCCTCGTGGACAATTGTCCATACAAAAAAATCTTTTTTGTATGGAGCATGGACAATCGCCATACCCCCTAAAGTGTCCACGTGGTTTATGGATGGTCCCAAATGTGAATAACAAAAACTGTTCTTATTTTCACAGAGCCAGGAAGTCCGAGCTGACGATGAAGTTCGAGCTGGAGTGAGACCTCGGAGACGGCATCGGATTCAGCTAATTTTCAGCAACTTTTACTTGGAGTCGGAATCTGTGAAGTCGGGTATTTTTGGAGAGCTGAAGTCGGCGTTGACGTCATATCCAGCATCCAGAGTCGGAGTTGTCTTCAAAGTATGGATTCAAAGTCGCTTGAAGGTACCCGACTCTGCAGCCCTGACTAGTACAGAGGAGTTTTGGCAACTGCAGGTTTATTTGCAAATTACAAATAAACCAAAACAATAACTTTTTTTGTTATGGAGACATACCAGTTTAATAACATTTTTTGTTATTATGCTGCTCCACCTCTCCGCACAAAATAACAAATCTTGTTATTCCTTCATGATTCCTTCTGTGTTATTGGTTTGTTATTGCAATAACAACATAATAACAGTTTAAGTTATTCTTCGAACAAATCTTTGTTATTGATTTTTGTTATTTTAACAACTAATCCGATCATCCCAATAACATATTTCGATCTTCTCACAATATTAAAAACTGACCTTCCCAAGTTATTTCCGTCTGCTCGGGAAGCATTAAATTGTGGTTGGATTTTTTAGCTGTTATATTTATTCAATCAATTACCATTATATTATTAAAACTCTTTGAAGCAATCGCTGAAAATTTAAGTAAACATATCAAAATGTTGAAAAATTTGGAGGGGCGCCAAATTGATGCTTCGCCAAGGGCGCCGTGGACCCTAGGTACGGCTCTGGCCCTTTGTTTACATACCCGAGCAGACGGAAATAACCTGGGAAGGTCAGTTTTTGATATTATGAGAAGATCGAAATATGTAATTGGGATGATCGGATTAGTTGTTAAAATAACAAAAATCAATGACAAAGATTTGTTCGAAGAACAAATTAAACTGTTGTTATGTTCCCGAGCAGACGGAAATAACTTGGGAAGGTCAGTTTTTGATATTGTGAGAAGATCGAAATATGTTATTGGGATGATCGGATTAGTTGTTAAAATAACAAAAATCAATAACAAAGATTTGTTCGAAGAATAACTTAAACTGTTATTATGTTGTTATTGCAATAACAAACCAATAACACAGAAGGAATCATGAAGGAATAACAAGATTTGTTATTTTGTGCGGAGAGGTGGAGCAGCATAATAACAAAAATGTTATTGCACTGGTATGTCTCCATAACAAAAAAGTTATTGTTTTGGTTTATTTATAATTTGCAAATAAACCTGCAGTTGCCATAACTCCTCTGTACTAGTCAGGGCTGTAGAGTCGGGTACCTCCAAGCGACTTTGAATCCATACTTTGAAGACAACTCCGACACTGGATGCAGGATATGACGTCAACGACGACTTTAGCTCTCCAAAATACCCGACTTCACAGATTCCGACTCCAAGTAAAAGTTGCTGAAAATTAGATGAATCCGATGCAGTCTCCGAGGTCACACTCCAGCTCGAACTTCAACGTCAGCTCCGACTTCCTGGCTCTGTGAAAATAATAACAGTTTTTGTTATTCACACTTCAAAAATTCTCAATAAATAAATCAATTCCGTTAGCGAATATAACAAAATAAAAAAAAAAGAACTCTCAAAAGTTAATTTATCGGATTAATTTTAGCTTGAAACCCCATTTCATGGTGAAATAATGACCCCGATGAAATTGGTCAAAATTATTTCATAGTTCTAGCCAATTTTAGTAAAATCCCTTAGGGGTATATCAAATAATTAAAAAATCAACTTTCAAAATTTCAACTTTTAGAATAATTTTAGCTTAAGGACCCCATTTCATGGCCAAAATAATGACCCCGACGAAATTGGTCAAAATTATCCCATAGTTCTAGCCAATTTTAGTAAAATCCCTTAGGGGGTATATCAAATAATTAAAAAAATCAACTTTCAAAATTTCAACTTTTTATAATAATTTTAGCTTAAGGACCCCATTTCATGGCCAAAATAATGACCCCGACGAAATTGGTCAAAATTATCCCATAGTTCTAGCCAATTTTAGTAAAATCCCTTAGGGGGTATATCAAATAATTAAAAAAATCAACTTTCAAAATTTCAACTTTTTATAATAATTTTAGCTTAAGGACCCCATTTCATGGCCAAAATAATGACCCTGACGAAATTGGTCAAAATTATCCCATAGTTCTAACCATTTTAAATTAAGTCCTTTAGGGGGTATATCAAATAATTAAAAAAATCAACTTTCAAAATTTCAACTTTTAGAATAATTTTAGCTTAAGGACCCCATTTCATGGCCAAAATAATGACCCTGACGAAATTGGTAAAAATTATCCCATAGTTCTAACCATTTTAAACTAAGTCCTTTAGGGGGTATATCAAATAATTAAAAAAATCAACTTTCAAAATTTCAACTTTTTAGAATAATTTTAGCTTAAGGACCCCATTTCATGACCAAAATAATGATCCCGATGAAATTGGTAAAAATTATCCCATAGTTCTAGCCAATTTTAACAAAGTCCCTTAGGGGGTATATCAAATAATTAAAAAAATCAACTTTCAAAATTTCAACTTTTAGAATAATTTTAGCTTAAGGACCCCATTTCATGGCCAAAATAATGACCCTGACGAAATTGGTAAAAATTATCCCATAGTTCTAACCATTTTAAACTAAGTCCTTTAGGGGGTATATCAAATAATTAAAAAAATCAACTTTCAAAATTTCAACTTTTAGAATAATTTTAGCTTAAGGACCCCATTTCATGGCCAAAATAATGACCCCGACGAAATTGGTCAAAATTATCCCATAGTTCTAACCATTTTAAACTAAGTCCTTTAGGGGTATATCAAATAATTAAAAAATCAACTTTCAAAATTTCAACTTTTTAGAATAATTTTAGCTTAAGGACCCCATTTCATGGCCAAAATAATGACCCCGACGAAATTGGTCAAAATTATCCCATAGTTCTAGCCAATTTTAGCAAAGTCCCTTAGGGGGTATATCAAATAATTTAAAAAATCAACTTCCAATATTTCAACTTTTAGAATAATTTTAGCTTAAGGACCCCATTTCATGGCCAAAATATTGACCCCGACGAAATTAGACAAAATTATCCCAAAGATCTAAACATATTTAACAAAAGAAAAATAATAACAGATTGTGTTATGGACACTTAGAAACTTTTCCATTTGTGCGATTTGTGGTAATTTTATTTCTAAGTCAGTATACCGAACGAATAACAAATTTTGTTATTAGGAGAGTTTTGAAATGTATAACATTTCCTCTTATTGGCGTGTTATTAAACATTTTCAATATAATATCACTTCAATACCAAATATTGTTATTTTATCAGAAACTGTTATTAATTTTTCTTCTTGAAGTTGAACTTCAGGTTAAAATAATAACACTGTTTGTTATTTTAACAGGATTTGTTATTGAAATATTATGAATTTTGTTATTACCGTCTGCCCGGGTTTGAAGAATATTCAAATTAATGTTTTATTATTTTTAAACCATTTCAATCGATTTATATCTTTCCAATACAGATAGGTTGTAACGAAAAGGTGCTTTAGGATTAATGTTGACTGAAAATAGCAGAGTGTTGTTTTATCGTTTTAAACAGAATTTGATCTGACCTAGCTTAAATTTCATTGTATCAGCATTTTCCTGCATTCCTGAAAAAATAGTTTAACTGATTAGAAAATGGACTCCTTTTCAAACTTGTTTTTGGATGGATTCCTTTTGAAACTATTTTTTTTCAATTTATTTTTGAAACCAATATTTCTCTTCTCTGTGACTGTGTTTTTTTGATTGATATTAAATTCCTAAAATTTGTTTTTTGAAAATTCATAGCTTCAAACAAAGGCAATTAGTTTTTACCTTTTTAACACATTGAAATTTTTTGTGTTTATTTTTCGACATCTGAAGTTTCTTAAAATTTTGTATAAAAACCATTACACTCAAATAGAGGGTGACGAGCGGGAATTCCCGGGAAATCGACCATTTTTGGACCTCTCGATTCCCGGGAAATTTGGTCGAAGCAAAATTATATAAACAAATAAAAAAAAAATGAAAATTCGAAATTGTTCAGAACATTGGGTGTTCAATGTAAGGTGTTCAAGTTCGAATGAACCAATGCTTTTCTTATCTTCTTATTCAGAAAGTGTAAATTTTAACTTATTAAAAATTTCAATAACTATAATCGGGAAAACTTAAAATAATGTGGACCCCAAAATTAACCTTAAAGCATACTTAGCAGTTAGCCACAAGAAGAAAGTCTATTTTTTTATATTTTTGATTATTATTTCTAAGAGTATAATTTTCATATCCTCTTTCAAGCATAGCAATTCTTATAATCCATTTTTTTATTCTTATTATTTTAATTTCGCTGTATCAAGGTAATTTCCTTTTTTGATGTCATGGAGTAATTTTGTGTTTCGCTTAAACCTCAATATTAAATTATATCTTAGAAAAAAAACTCTGGAAATCTTTGTAAAGTCCGCCAAATGTGAACATTCGGGTTTTCCGGATCACTATTTGTTCAATGCATATTTACAGTTTTAAAAAAGAAAAAAATATTAAAATTGTTGTTTTGAGTCGCTATTTATTATATTGTAAAAATCCCAATACTGGGAAATTATATATTAGCTATTTTGTTATTTCACAAAAATCTAATAACAAGTTCATACAACAAGTTGTATTGCAGATTCAGAAAAAATCAAGAAGTAGATCATAGTTCCCAAAAATAATGAGGCTACTAATTAACGTTTCATTAAATAAGCATGAATAAATCGTCACTGAATTCATTGAAAAGAAACACATTTATAACTTTTCTTTATACATTACTGGCACTATTGGCATAGTTATAAACACTACCAGGTCCCGGGAATTCCCGGGAAATATCCAAATTCAACTCTCGATTCCCGGGAAATTGAAAATCTCGAGAATAGTCACCCTCTACACACAAAGCTTTTAGAACCGTTTGTGTAAATGTGAAAATTTAGGCGAAATTACACTGGATAGCCCAACACATAGAATCCATGAAATAAAAAAAAATGTATGTGAAAGATAAGCAACTTTATCCATTCCATTAAAACATAACAAAACAAAAATTTTCAAGGAAAATGTTACTAACATTCTTCAAATTATTGACCCTAGAAGCAAAATTAAGTGGAACTTGCTGTTTTTGGAGTTGGAATTTTGCTTTGCTTTAAAATCTAATGGGTCCGCGATAATGGTGTTTCTGCAAATCAAAATTATACAAGAAATTGTATAATAATTTACTTTTACTACTAAAAAGCTGGTGGGCATGCCAATCTATGCAACTTTGTCGAAGACACCCAAATTTTACTTTTGCTACAAGCAATTGAATACAAGCAGCAGAATATAATATATTTAGAGCAATTTATGTGCTCTTAAAAAACCAACATTTTTATGTTGAAAAAAAAAATATATTTTGCTAGAAATTTAACAAAAGTCCAAGCATTTTTTGTGTAAGAAATATTCAATTTAAACACTTCAGTATTTCGAAAACGTAGGCCACTAAACTTGAAATATCTTATTCTTTTTATTTCAGATTTTCAATAGAAATGTGTAAATTTCAATTAAATAGCTGATAATATAAAAAAAATACTTCAAAACATAAAAAAGCTTGATGGTTCCTGATGCTGGAAAAAATGGTGAAATTTAAATTGAATTTTATATACTGTAGTTGGAATATAAAATCTCTAGCTATTTCAAAGAATTGTTATAAAACCCTGAAATTTTTGCCACTTGAGCGCCCCCTTTGATAAATGAATAGAGAGAATTTAATTTTAAATTTAATTCTGGTACAATTATTGAAATAGTTGATTTTGGCGCCCCAAGTGTTATAAGTAATATTTGTAATATTCCGACCAAGATTATCGAGTTATTTTGTAGTCCTACTTTAAAATTTGGCGCCCCTTTTGTTCTGAATACCTTTCTAGGATTTTATAATAACATGACAAATTTGTACAATCATCGTTTTCGGCGCCCCCCAAGGGCTGGCGCCCTTGGCGGTCGCCAACTGCGCCAACCCCTAGGTACGGCGCTGCAAAGGGCTTTCACCTTTAGACAGAGTCTCGGCCTGAAACTTCAAATGCAAACAAAAGCAGCGAACCGAAGACTGGCAATGACGTTTTGGAATTTTGACAGTTTGGAACGCGTGAATTACCCCATTTTCGGTTTCCCGTTTGGGTGATGTGGAAATTGTTGCCCATTAGGTTTTACAGCGTGACGTCACGAGCGCACACGCACACACATTTTTACTGAGACACACGTGCAAAAAATGTAAACAGTGCAGCCAAGCTGTCAAATTTCTAACCTCCAAATCGAGTCGGCGTAAAACCTAATTGACAGTCTGGAACGCATGAATTACCCCATTTTCGGTTTCCCGTTTGGGTGATGTGGAAATTGTTACCCATGGCTGAAGTTGGGAATTTTGCAACTTATTATTATTTTAGCCGAATTGTTAAATTTAAATACGAATTCAGAGCAAATCGATTTCTAAAATAAAGTTACACTAAAGGCACGATGATTTGATATGCAATCTTGTCAAAGAATTTTTTACAAAAAAAGTTTTTTTTTCGGTTCGTCTACAAACAAATGTTTATAAACAAACGACGCCTTACACTAAAACCCCGATGGTTTGACACTCCTTTTACACAGAGTTCACACACACTACCAAACATTTGTTTTGATAGGGCTTCAGCCATAAAGTACGTCACGCTAAAATCAGCCAAAATGGATCGATGTTAGCTGTAACTATTTTTCTTCGACATTTTATCAAAAGTAACAATGTTTATAAAAAGACATCAAGTGAAAAAAAGTCCCTGACAAAATTAAATATCCGCACGTTTAATTCCTCCACTTGACATTATCTTACATCTCACCCTCGCAGCCTTAAAGAATGCCTCCTCTAGGTGCAACAACAAAAAAAAAGACTGCCAACGTCGCCCATGAATAAATCCCGACTTCCGACGCCCGCCGGAACGACAACCTCGCCGTCGACGACCTAAAACATCGCCGGGGCTGCTGTTCAAATTTTATTAATTGTCCCGATGTCGACGAGGGGGCGGCATGCAGGTCCCCTGAATAATTTATTAATCCGGATGGCTGCGTCTTGATAGGTTGTGCACTTTTCTGCCTGGGCTGATTTTTTTTTACTGGGAAGGTGCAAAATTTATGCCGGCATGTCCGAACTAAAGTTTGTCAACGCAAAGATTAAGCTCTTTGCGTTGTGAAATGTTTTGAAGGCACGGTAAAAACTTCACTCATGCACGTTTGTTTAATTTGGCGAGTGCAACCAAGAACGCAGCCAAAATGTCGATTTGAACGAGGTGGTGCGTTCGTTTTGGAACTCAGGTTGGCACATTTTTTTCAACAGTGCATCTCGCTCAAAGCCACAATCGACAATCACTGGCGAAGTAAACCTTTTTCCATATCATCCACCGAGAACCATTTTCACGCTATAAATAAAAGGGAAAGAATCCCTGCACTGCATTTCCGCTCGGTCCCCCCCCCCCCATTTCAAGTGGCGTTGCAAGAGTGGCAAACATTCCCAGCCGGAACCGACCCAGAACTGGACACGACGGGACATTATTGGAGCATTATCTAGCGGCAGCAAAAACATTCCTTCGTCCCCAATTTACCCAGAGAAACCCCCCGGCTAATAATTTATGAACTGACAGTTTGAGACCAGCGGGGCTGTAAGTTTTTGAGTTATTTCACTTTGTTGTGCCGAGAAGCGCCCAGAATGGAGGGGCTCTCTTTTTCATTAAACCTCAAACCGCAAATGACAATATAAAGTCCGGCAGCTTTCGAAAGTGCAAAAGTTACTTGGCCCGGCAGCAACAAATGCAAAACCGACCAGCTTCTCCTAAGTGGTCTAATTTGGCAGTGGGCAAACGTGGTGACCGAGACGCGGCGGGGTGGGGTCAGAAGCCATAAGAAAACCCTGACAAACCACTTTCGCCTGGCCGCCAGGGTGGGTCTGCAGAAGGAGTCGGTTTGGAGTGCACGGTGTGCTCTTTTGGCCAGCAGTTGAGGTTCGGGCAGAAAAGGGTCGAAAAGTGGAAATGTGCAGCGGTTTAAATGGAAGGCAGTTACAGCGCAAGGCAGTTACAATGTTTGGCAGTTGAATTGTAAGGCAGATGCTACATTGCAGAGATAAAGATGAGCAGATGCAATAAAAGGCAGTTATAACGAAAGGCAGGAAAAATGGAAGGCAGTATTGCTGTTAAGATGTATGGCAGTTGTAACAATCAGTTTATATGTAAAGTAGTTGAAATTTAAGGCATTTTGGAAAAAAAGGCAGTTAGAATGAAAGACAGGGGCAGAGGTGAAATGTATGGCAGTGGATATGATCATCAATTAGAATGATAAACAACTCCAGTGTTAAAAAATTTTAACGAACAGCAGCATTCAAAATGTTCATGAATATTCTTGAGTTTTTTTTCTCAAACCCACCGTGCAAGTTCTTGCCTTCAGGGTGGCCACAATAAAATGATCGCTTCGTTAGTGCGCTTGCCAGGTTCCCGATGAAAATTTATGGGCCGACATTTTACGTTGCTGCAGTTCACTTTTTTCAACTCTCTCCTCGCCAACTTCAAGCCAAATCGTATGCATGCGGCAAGTACACACTTGTTCGCAAGTAGATGTGCGCACGATAAGAAACGATAAAAACGATCCAAAGTTGCCCGCCAAGGGTTAGTTCCCGCTAGATTTCCGTCAGTTTAAGGTTAGGTGGCACTGTTGAAGTTCGTCATCGAGTGGCGTTAATTTTGATAGATTTTAACGACTTTGCATTCCAGATTGAAAACTTCTTAAACTCAACTTTTCTCATTTTCTGCGTCGTCCAGGTCGCTCGGCTGCACAGAACTTTATACCCGTGTATTTCTTCGCCATTTTGTTTGGCAAAACTTTTTGCAACTTGTCCAACGCTGGGATGCAGTTTTACGACTTCGACACACATCTATCTCCCTTGACTTCAAGTTTGGCGCAACAGTCGACACGGGGAAATGCCGTTAAAAAGTTTGAAAAGTTGTAAAAATTTACGACCCACCAGGAACGACGAGACATAGATTGTGTGAATATGTAGGTATGGTTGTGCTAGAGTAGGGTTGAGTTAGATATCGAAGAAATGGATATTTAACACGTTGAGCGATTTTAGTGAGGAAAGGCTTGTTTTTTTTTTTTTTTAATTGTGAACCATTAAAAAGTTATTTATTTATTTAATATAAATATTTAGCACATCTAATGAAATCCTCTGGAAATGGATTTCAAATAAAAGCTTCGACATAAATCATTTTCTAGCGCTTACCTCTTTGAAAACGCGCACAAAACAACAGAAAATTAAAAATTCATTAAATTTATTCCACGACAAAATATGACAATACTGCTCAAGGACGCCAAAAAAAGGGAGCAAAAACCCAACCCCATGTCAGAACGGTTAATTGCGCAGAGTACCTTTACCTTTTGGCTAGCATTACAAAACCATCCAGCCTTCTTTTGTCGGGCCAAAATGAATTTTTGATTAATATTTTACGTGCATCAGTTATTTTGCTTCATCCCCTCGGCGACTCAAGGTCAATCAGGGAAATATCCAATTCACGTTCTTTTCGAAGAAAAAAGAAAAAAAATGACCCCGTCAAAAGTGAGGATTTCCAGCTGCGGATAAACCCTCTTGACTGAGTAATACCCAACTTCCAGGAAGCACGCCATTATTGAACCCGACGTTGACCGCGTCGTGTCGGACTTTGTCGCGGATCTTTTTCGCTTCTGCACGACAAAGATGATGCAAGAAGCTCTCTGAAGCCAGAATGTCGCGCCAATAACGATAAAAATGCAAAAGAGAACTCGTGATCATGGAGGGTGAGCTACTTACAGTTGACGGACAGTGTCGTAACCGTCTCGAGCCGCTGGCCTTCCGGCAGGGCACGGTTCCAGACGACGCACATGAACTTGGCACCGTCGTCCTCGCGCCGCGGGATGATCGTCAGCGTGCTCGTCGTTTGCATGTCCCGCGAGCCGCCGGAGATGAGGTTCGCGGCCAGCGGGGTCGTGCTGCCCTCGCGGTACCAACTGTAAAAGGGGGGGGGGAATCATCAAATTAGCACTTAATCGGCACTACAACTGCTCTAAATCCCACTTTAATGCCAATTCCCAGAAAAAAATACTCACGAAATCATCGGATCGGGCGAACCGCCCACGCTGCTGCAGGTCAGCTCCTGGGCCTTGTCCTCGGTGGCGGTGGTTTCCGAGCCGGGGAAGATGAGCGGGGGCTGCGGGGGTGTCAGCACCGTCAGGTTGTAGTAGTCCTCGTAGATGACCTCGCCGTCGCCGAACAGCTTGATGCGGCACTCGTAGCGGCCGTTGTCCCGGGAGTAGGACACGTTCAGGATCTGCAGGTCGTAGATGCCTTTGTCCGGGCGGTAGTCGATTCTGGGGAAGATCAGAAGAAGAAGAAGTGTTTAAGACGTTTCTTGTTTTAGGATGTTTGATATTTTTGCAATTGTTGCAGTTTTTTTTTGTGATTTTTGTATTTTTTTTCATTTTTGTTATTTTTGCTATTTTTGCTATTTTTGGTATTTTTGCTATTTCTGATTTTCGTGCTATTTTTGCTAGTTGTGCTAATGTTGCTATTTTTGCTATTTTGCAATTTGTACTATTGTTACTATTTTTGGTATTTTTTGTCTAATTTAGCAATTTTTGCTATTTTTGCTATTTTTGCTATTTTTAGCTATTTTTGCTGTTTTTGCTATTTTTGCTATTTTTGATATATTTGATATTTTTGATATTTTTACTATTTTGACAATTTTTTGCTATTTTTTCTACTTTTGCTACTTTTTGTTATTTTTGCTATTTTTACTATTATTAGTATTGTTGCTATTTTTCAATTCTATCTTTTTTTGCTATTTTTGCTTTTTTTTGCTATTTTGGCTATTTTTGCTATTTTTGCTATTTTTGCTATTTTTGCAATTTTTGCATTTTTTGCTATTTTTGCTATTTTTTGCTATTTTTGCTATTTTTGCTATTTTTGCTATTTTTGCTATTTCTGCTATTTTTGCTATTTTTGCAATTTTTGCTATTTTTGCAATTTTGGCTATTTTTGCTTTTTTTGCTATTTTTGCTATTTTTGCTATTTTTGCTATTTTTGCTATTTTTGCTATTTTTGCTATTTTTGCTATTTTTGCTATTTTTGCTATTTTTGCTATTTTTGCTATTTTTGCTATTTTTGCTATTTTTGCTATTTTTGCTATTTTTGCTATTTTTGCTATTTTTGCTATTTTTGCAATTTTTGCATTTTTTGCAATTTTTGCTATTTTTGCTATTTTTGCTATTTTCGGTATTTTTACTATCTTTGCTATTTTTGCCATTTTTGCTTTTTGCTATTTGCTATTTTTTGCTATTTTTGCTATTCTTGCTATTTTTGCTATTTTTGCTTTTTTGCTCTTTTTGCTCTTTTTGCTCTTTTTGCTTTTTTGCTTTTTTGCTTTTTTAGCTATTTTTGCTTTTTTGCTATTTTAGATATTTTTGGTTTTTTTTTGCTATTTTTGCTATTTTCGCTATTTTGCTTTTTTTGCTATTCTTACTATTTTTGATATTTTTGCTATTCGTGCTATTTTTGCTATTTTTGATAATTTTGCTATTTTTGCTATTTTTGCTATTTTTTGCTATTTTTGCTATTTTTGCTATTTTTGCTTTATTTGTTTTTTTTTGCTATTTTTGCTATTTTTGGTATTTTTGCTATTTTTGCTATTTTTGTGTTTTTTTTTTTGCTTTTTTTGCTGTTTTTACTATTTTTGCTTTTTTCGCTATATTTGCTATTTTTGCTATTTTTGTTATTTTTGCTATTTTAGCTATTTTTGTTTTTTTTTGTATTGTTGTATGTTGTTTTTTTTTTGTATTTTTGTATTTTTGTATTTTGGCATTTTTTTATTGTTGAATACAAGCTTAACCATTCGAAGACATGATCAAAACTAATCGGCTTTCTAAAAACGACAATATTTTGCTAGATTGAAAATTTACAAAATAGCTAAATTATTGGCTAGATTGTCAAGTTTAAGAACTAATTCAAAATGTCGAATCTAATGCTTGTATCGTTACAAACGACCTCAAATATCTCTTAGCCTAGCAAATAATCATTCTTCATCAGCTCCACGGTTTATTTCAGAGCTATAAAAAGGTGAAGATCATTTTCAATAAAAACCCTCACAAAACCCATCAACACTTCTTGCAAAACCCCACGAGTGTTTACCCTTTAATTTCTTACGCCTCAAAACTTGAATTGCGTTGCTAAAAACAACCCCCTCATTTCCTGTACCGGGCCGGCAGCAATTCGTTGCACCTGACCAGCAAAACCAACTCGGTCCGGTCAGCCCCACACGACGATGACTTCATGGTCGCCTCGTTAGCTTCAGCCCCAAACCCACAAAGGGACTCTCATAAATTAATTCATAGATGTCTGAGCTCGTTTTTTTTCTCCTTCCAAGAGGTTGAACTCTGCTTACTACAATGGATATTTGAATTTTTTGGTGAGTAGGCACATTTTCAGGATTTACGCGCGATTGAACTTGCGTCCATCAGCGGTCATCTTAATTAAAAGGTTGGAGCAGGTTCATTCTTTGGACTCTTTTGGCACGGTGAGTGATGTGCACAGTATGCAATTTAGTTGAAAAAGATTGACAGAGCTATTTGTCTTGATTTTATGATGGATTTTCTTGATAATGGATATTTTGATTCATGATATCATGAACAAATTTCATGAATCCGTGAACTATGTAGTGTGTTACTTTTTTTTTCTTCTTAATGTCTGCCTTTTTTGATAATTATAGTTTTTAGAAGAAGTCAAATTCTAAAACAACCCTGTTTTGAAGAAATCAACAAATAAAGAAACCGTAACGCCTTCGCGTAACACCTGACATTCACGATCGATTCATCAGTACACTCACTTGTAGTTCTGGTTGAAGGTATCGGCCTTGATCGCCACGTTGTCGTACTTGTTGAGGCTCTGGCGGGCCCAGTAGTACGAGTACTCCCGGTCCGAGTAGTGCTCGTTGAAGCGACACTTGAGCGTGATGTCCTCACCCTCCCGGGTGTCCATGGTCTTGTCGGCGGAGCAACTGCTCGCGAGCAGGGCCAGCACGGCCAGCGCTATCACCATCGGTCGGGGTGCTGTGAATGGGAAAAAGAAGAGGGGAAAGAAAACGATTACTATCACGAAGAAGCTGCAGCTTTGGAGAGATGTTGTTGATGATGTAGTAACGACCAACGCAACGGTTCTTCCCGGTGTCGTCGTCGCTGGAGAAAAAGTTAACTGTTGTTGCAGCTTCTTTCTCTTTTTTTGCTGTTTTTTTCTTAGGTTAGGTTATTGTAATATTGATATTGTTGCGCACTGTTTGGCGGGAAATTCTGCCCAGAAATAAATCAAGTTTGAAATTCTCAGCATTACTTCAGTGGCGGTGGGTCCAAACAAAAGGCCGCAAAAAAGGGAGCACCTGTTACGGTTCCCAGGGCGTCCGACGACGTCGGTCGTCGTCGCCTACAAGCCAAGAGAAATTTCCCAAGTTAAGATAAAGTCAAAGTAGGTGGCGTACGCTCGGCGTTGATGAAGTGGAAGATTCGAGCGCAGGGGACAAGTAGGCGTTACAACTAGAGCAAGGTAGGGACCCGCTTGGCAGTAAGGCCTACTTGTTTTTCTAGTATTTTTGGCATACCAAAAGCATGGTTAGAACAATATTGTTGTGCCACAGACAAACAGACCGAAAACTTGATGCGTTTGACAGCTCAACAGCAATTCGCGAGTTTGCCGTACCCACCACCAGATGGCTTCGCGTCAGTCGAGGGAAAACAATCGAATTTCACGTCTGTTGGCAAGTTACTTGTGTGAGTACCGACCTCTCAAGAGTTGCTGCCGTACCTTTTGTTGTCGAGCCAAACAATTGAATTTTAAAAACAACAAGTCGCGTGTACTCTCCCACACACACTCACATCACCACACAAGTTCTGTTACCAGAAGAGGCCATTCTTTTTTTTTGCTGTGGTCTTCTTGGACTTTTTCTTGTTTACCTGGGCTCTCTATTGTATGCAAGATTTGCACAGCCGAGTTCATTGTCTTCTTGTGTGAGAGAGTGTAAGGAGCGCTGCAACCAGCGGGGAGGTCATGCAATTTTTCATTTTTATAACAAAGTTTTCTTTTTCCACGCCGTGGTTCCTTAGAACTCCGCGTAGATGGCGCGCGCGCCCGCACGTGTACCTTGCGATTATGATCAAAACATAATTACATTAACCCCTCCTCGCGCGCCCTCCGCGTGTTTGCAGGTTATGTTTGTTTGGTATTTTGATGCAATTTTCGGAGCATGTTTTATGGCCGCGCACCGCGTAATGATTGGATTGATGGCGGACTCATAACACACAAAAGTACAAGTTGTTTTTAACTTATTGCGTTGTTGTTGTTGATGTTAGCAGTTCAAGCGTAAAGGGCAAATTTGTCGCACGGGCAAAAGCGGTGAAGAAGCGAAATTGCTGGAATTGTGTGTGTTTTTATGCGGTGGAATTGCGCAGAAAAGTTGTTTTCCCGGGATAAGAAGGGCAACTGAAGAATTGATAACAACTTGAGCGTAATTGAACAAGCAGAACTTGGTGGAACACGAAGGTTTTGTGATTATCTTAACTTAGCGCAGATTGTTTTTGGACTGCAAACTCAAAATTTCATTGTTGATCTTTATTTCACAACTTATCTGATTGGAATCATGGCTCTAATCTGTGTGGGCATACGCGACAGAGCGTGCCAGTCTATGTTGAGAGAGTCTATTGCACTCTCACAGTGACAACATGGAAGTGCTCGATGACAGCGTGCAGCTGTCAGTCGACCAGTCGCATCTAAGCAAGCGGATGGTCAAGCTGCATGTCGCAAACAGTGATCAATCCCACGTGGTGGGTGATTTCCTGGAGGCAGTTTGCAGCTACAGATAATCTAACCTTATCTAATCTAATCTAATCTAATCGAACACAGACTCAGCCAGTCCGATCAATGCATGCTGAAAAGTCTTAAAATTAGATTAAGAACTTTTTTTGACGCAGTATTAATAATTGCAATACATTCGGACAGACCCAATAATAAAGAACACAAATCAAAGCGGCCAGCCCTACTGTGTTACGTTTTTCGCCGAGAAGATTCTGTAAACGGATCATATTTCACAGAATCTGCAGGGAAGGAAGGATGTGTGGACATACTGTTTGAAATTCTAATTATTTTGATATTTTCCAAGGCTTACAATTTCCAATCCCAGTCATTAGCAGATGAAAATTTTAAGGTTATACTTGCTCGATGAGATCCCCACACAACCTCACTCTCCAAGCCCCCCATTCGAGTTCATTCAAGCGGTAACCTAACATTACACAGCAGCATCCCAGTGAGAACGTGCGTGCGTGCGAAAGCATTAAGACAAATCCCCTAGCCAAGAGCTGAGCATGGCAGCGATGCAAGTAACTAGACTACGCTTCTAACGGTTTTCCGAGCCCGTCTGCACATCTTTACGCGAGGGGAGACACAATTTGCGACGTCAAGATATCCCGGAAGCTCGTGTGGATGCGATGCTGCACTCTAGCGCTCAAATCATGATTAATTACCGTTGTCCTTCATCTGCGACTGCTTGCTCTTGTATGCAAATCGGGCTTCGAAAGCGCACCCGGCCAGAAACTGAAACGTATCGACATAAATTCTTCATCCTGCGACTCGGTACACATGTTAACTGGGAGAGTACAAAGAGGGACGAGCACGGCGTTGTTCGGATGGATTTTCGAAGAAGCCCCCAAGAGAGAGGGAGTCTGTGGGACAGGTCCGGACTGGCGTTCCGACGGCCAGGGTTCGGTCCCGACCGGAATCCCACCCTGAACTCCGCTTCAACGTCGATTGGAAGAGAGCTGGAAGCTGGAAAAAGGCAGAAAAGTGCTGCTCCATCGAAAGGAGAGGGATTGATTATAATCTTGAGCAATCAATTTAGAGTCCTGGGCGAAGAGGCAATCCTTTCTCCTCTGCTGGGGGGGAAAACCAACGAATAAAGAGCTTCCAGCCGGCTGGTAAATGGTATTTGCAGTTGTGTGCCTCTGTTTGTCTTCCGTGTGGTGGGAGCTGCCTTTTACGGAGGAGTGCCGGTTCGTTAGTCCTGCACCGGATTGTTTGCGGATTTCTTTTCAAAATTTTACTTTGCTCTCGAGGAGAAGAGTACTCTTTTTGGAAAATGGGATTAATTACAACACGGCTCCAATGTTTGAGGTATCGACTTTTTGGATTTTATTATAATTGGAATAATGTAGACTCCGTAGACATGAATAATCCTTGCGTCCATGTAAACGCGTCGTAAATAACCCAACAAGGCAGTCTGTCTTGTTGCGGGTATGACCCTGGAACGGTCGGTCCCCGGTCGAGACTTTGAAGGCAATACTTGCATCCACTTCACTCCATTTGTGGCCACTGATGATCATGTTCGAGGCTTGATGCGTGATATCTGGGGTGTGGAGGAGAGTTGCATTCGATGGTGTAATCCTGTTCAATCTTCAGACGAATGCATAGGGATGGTTAGGGTGGTCCTTGACAAATGTATGAACATCGCCATATTTAGGTTTGCTCAAACAGACTCCTCGAGAAATGAAAAAATAACATCATCAAGCTAGATTTATGTTGATGAATATTGCAACTTGATCCGGGTTTACCCAAGTATATAACGGTGTGAGCATTTATATGAAAAGACACTAATTTAATCCCTCTTGCCTAGAATCTTTCCGATGCTATCAAATCTTTCCGTATTAAACAGGGTTCGAGATTTTTACATTTTGAACAAATTTGTCGAACATCGCAACACGATCCGACTTGATCCGACAAAGTTACATCGCCCCTAAATGGATACCTGTAGATCAAATTGCTCCAGAATCCTACCGCAAACGATCCCAAACAGTCCACCCTATCCAGGCATCTCGTCCGGGGCCTTTGGACCTACCCCGCACCCCCCACATTCAAGCCACGTGTGTGCATAAATTATGACTCAATCAGAGGACGCCGCCTTCACTGATCGATCGAGACGAGAGGGAATTTCGAGACAGATGGATTGCCCTAATGCGCTTCCGGGAATGCTGCTGCAGCTCCACGAATCCAACCGCTCGTGATGAAGATAATTCGTAACAAATCAGATTATTCCGTGCCGTTTCTTTCGCTCTGTGTTCGTGTCCGTGTGTGTGACGGAATCCTTTGGAGACCCCTGCGCGAGCGGCCACAAATTCTCCACGTATGGAGGGGCCTATTTCTTGGCCACACGACGTCGACCGAGACAACCGTACTAAATGATACGAATCGGATTTGCGGCTTCCGTTGGAAATTAATTCCGATTGCGATACTTTCTCCCGGGCGCGGGTCGGATGGCTGTTTTGTTTCGTCTGTGTCACATTCGTCAGTCGCGTTGGACTGAAGTTGGTTAATGCAGTTTTACGGACCTTGACAGATTTCTTGTGGTAGTTTTCACTTTTCGTCTGGTTCGGGCTGTCATGTCGAGTTGCGAACGAAGAGATTGATGTCCGCTTCCGGAAATGGATCTTGTTGCCCATATTTTCGTACTTTTTGCAAGAAAAAAAAATGCTTTAAATAATTTGAACTCAAAGTTTAAGTTTACTTCCATCGCTTAGTGGGTCATAAAATCACTTGTACGTGTAGTTTCCAATTTACAGCACACCTAGCTCACCACAAATCCGTTCTTTACGACAGCAAAATCCGCGCCCTTCTTCAAGCGGCCAAAAAGGCACACTTTTCGTAATTTCGCCAGATTAAATCTTAACTCAGTAATGAACCTGGAGTCTTAAGCCAAACCGCCGCCGCCGCCGCCGTTTTTCGTCAAACTTCTTTGTTCCATCATCAGCTGCAAGCTCAAAAGCTTATGATTTAAGTACCCACCGAGGTGGGGGTGGTGTGCGTTTTTGCTGTTCTACATTCTTCCTGCACAACGTTTCTTTTTTTCTCGACTCTTGGGAGACCAGCAGCGCCGATGCAATTCTGAATAATGGCTGCCATAAACAGCACTAACGAGACCTAGTTGTTCGGAGGGTGTTTTTTTTTCTTCAACTCGTTATTTCTGCCACAGTGTAGAATAAAGTGTGGCGCGCGAAATATATAATGGCGGCAAATGAAGTGACGACGGAAAGTGTTTGCGCGGAGATGAACACTGCGTTGAAGTTCCGACCAGCAGCCGAAGATTTGAGGCGTTCCAGGGAGTGGCCGAACCCATTTTTGGTTACAATCTGCTGAACTTTGTCAGTTTTGACTCGCGAACAGCTCAGAGAGAACAATAGGCAAGATGTTGCAAACATGTTGCAATTATGTTGCAATTATGTTGCAAATTTGTTGCAAACGTCTGATTTCACTTTCAGTTTTCTGACTTGGGCAGATCCGTAGCCATTTAAGAAATTTGTCAAACTTATTTGACTCTACTGTTTGCAACGTTTATGAAACTCATGTTCAACATCTACAACAAGTCACTAGTTGAACAATTGGTACACTTACCCTACACTTCTCCCCGACAAAACAGCGTAAATAAGTTCGCCGGGAAAGCGAAAAAGCTTTGTACAAGTTTCGAGTTACCAACTTGAATTGTATCCAGTAAAAGAAGTAGCACAACGGGCAAAACTTTGTTGCACATCCAGCCGCGGAGAGAGACTTTTCCGCGACAATGGTCACCCCCGCGTCCCGAGAGCAGTTCAATCCCGGGCGGATGTTTTGTAATTGCGGCGTTGTCGGCACTCTCTCGAGTGGAAATAAAAGTGTATTCGCAGGGAAAAGGCATTATGCAAGTTGCTTCCCCACGTTTTCAAGGGGATCGATTGAATCGGCGAAATGGGCCAATCAATGGACGCACTCGAAACGAAGCCGAAATCGGTCAATCGAACGCTGAATAGCTCAGCCAGTCGGGACTTTCTGGAGCAACGCAACGCTGGAGATGAAACAAAGTCGGGTTGGGTAGGCGGGCGGTCCGGTCTTCAAGTGTCGGAACCGTTTATCCATGCCGTAACGAAATGTGGCAACACACACGTGGCGCGAAATTGGTTCGCGATGCGCGCTTTTTGCTTGTGTTCATTGAAGCAACAGGCTCGGAACGGTTAATCGGTAGAAACACACCTCTCTGAACGGATTTCTTGGTACGTGTCGAGGTGGAGGGTCTTGCGTCGATTGCGGAAGGTTTTGCGTCGTATACATCCAAAGAATCCAGTAATTTTTGTTTCAATTATAATAGAGCAATTATTTACGAAATCTGTCTTTCTTAGAATTTTAATTTTTGTATTTTTTAATCCAACTGAAACTTTTTTGGTGCCTGCGGTATGCCCAAAGAAGCCATTTTGCATCATTAGTTTGCCCATATAATTTTCCATACAAATTTGGCAGCTCTCCATACAAAAACGATGCATGAAAATTCAAAAATCTGTATCTTTTGAAGGAATTTTTTGATCGATTTGTTGTATTCGGCAAAGTTGAAGGTATGGATAAGGATTACACTGAAAAAAATGATACACGGTAAAAAAAATTGGTGATTTTTTATTTAACTCTTTGTCACTAAAACTAGATGTGCAAAAAAACACTATTTTTATTTTTTTATTTTTTGATCTGTTTTAGAGGACATTAAATGCCAACTTTTCAGAAATTTCCAGGTTGTGCAAAAAATAATGATGAGAATGGATTCAGCAGACAAAAATATATTAAAAATGATCAATTAGACTAACGAGACATCGACCTTTAGTCAGCTCTGAGTCATACTTTAACATAAAATAGATTTTGTTTTGAAAAAAAATCATGGAAAATTCTATTTTTACTCAAAAACTTGACCTTTTCGAAAAGATCTAACGGTGGGAATGGATTCAGCAGACAAAATTACATAAATAATGATCAATAAGATTGCCGAGACAAACTTATTTAGCGTTCTGCAAAGCATTTTTGATTTTTATTGATATCCCAGCAGAAATTGTCTTGCATGCAATTTGGAAAAAAACTTGAATGAGAACCAATTGATAATATTATTTTAAAATGGCTATAAATATGCGTAGAAACAATCAAATTTAAAAAAAAAACCGGGGGTGTTTCAAAAAGGGGAAAACTTAAACTTTGAGATACATGTATTGGTTTAGTTGTTTATTCAATAGTTCTTTTGTAAAATTGTCGACAAAGTAGCAAATTTTGACCTAAACTAACATTTCAAACCGGTGTATCTCAAAATTGGGACCATTTGGAGCAATTCTGGACCCGGATTCGGATTCAGCAGGCAAAATCTACTAGAAACACATATACTCGTCTCAGAAACAAGAAACATTTGATTTTTTGTTGAACTGTGTATATTTGACAGAGTTATGAATTTTTTAATCAATTCTATTTTTTTCAAAAAATCAAAATATTGGTAGCAAAAAATTTTCACCATCATTTTACGATGTGAAATCAAATTGTCAACAAAAAGTACTGTAGTGAAATTGTGATAAAGTGCACCGTTTTCAAGTTACAGCCATTTATTGGTAACTTTTTGAAAATATTCGCAGTTTTTCATTTTTTTTAAATTAGTGCACATGTTTGCCCAATTTTGAAAAAAAAATTAAAAAGCTGAGAAAATTCTCTATATTTTCCTTTTTTGAACTTTGTTGATACGAACCTTAGTTGCTGAGATATTATCATGCAAAGGTTTAAAAACATGAAAATTTATGTTTTCCAAGTCTCACCCAAACAACCCACCATTTTCGAACGTCGATATCTCAGCAACTCATGGTCCGATTTACAATGTTGAAACATGAAACATTCGTGAAATTTTCCGATCCCTTGGAAAACAATATTTTCAAAATTTTAAATCAAGATTAACATTTCAAAAGGGCCAAATATTCAATATTACGCCCTTTTAAAATGTTAGTCTTGGTTTAAAAATTTTGAAAATATTTTTATCGAAAAGTTCGAAAATTTCACGAATGTTTCATGTTTGAACATTGTAAATCGGACCAATAGTTACTGAGATATCGTTAGAAGGTTGTTTGGTTGAGACTTGGAAAACATCAATTTTCATGTTTTTAAACCTTTGCATGGCAATATCTCAGCAACTTAGGGTCGTATCAACAAAATTCAAAAAAGCAAAATATGGAGAATTTTCTCAGCTTTCCAAATTATTTTTTTCGAAAGTGGGCAAACATGTGCACTAATTAAAAAAAAACGGTGACTATTTTCAAAACAAGTTACCAAAAAGATGGCTATAACTTGAAAACGTTGCACTTTCTCACAATTTCACTACAGTACTTTTTGATTGCAAATTTGATTTCACATCGAAAAATGAAGTTGAAAAATTTTGGCGATAGATATTTTGATTTTATGAAAAGTATTGATTCAAAAATTCATAACTCGGTCAAATATTTTTTGTACAACCTGGAAATTTCTGAAAATTTGGCATTTGATGTCCTCTAAAACATATCAAAAAATAAAAAAAAATAAAAATAGTATTTTTTTTGCACATCAAATTTTAGTGACAAAAAGCTAAATAAAAAATCACTTAAAAAAAATTCCGTGTATCATTTTTTTCAGTGTAATCCGTATCTATATCTACAACTTTGCCGAAGACATCAAATGGATCAAAAAATTCCTTCAAAAAATACAGATTTTAGAATTTTCATACATCATTTTTGTATGGACAGCTGCCAAATTTGTATGTAAAATTATATGGACAAACATATCATGGCTTTCTTGGGCATACCGAAGACACCAAAAAAGTTTCAGTCGGATTAAAAAATACAAAAAAAGATCGAATGACCGAAATCTGAGAGAACTGCTCATATTCAAGAATCAAAACAATAAAAAATCATAAACAATCGACAGTGGACCAGTTTCATACAAATATTCGGATTTCAGCTTGTTTACAGTTTCAAGAAAACAAGAACTGTCAAACGTGTGTAAATAAGCTGTGGTGAATTCATGATGAGTTCCAATCATTCAAATTGATGTTTGATTGATTGATTTAAAAGTGTTTTATTCAAATTGAATACTCTAAAATTAAATAGTTATGCTGAAAACAGTTTAACATTATTATTTTTAACATTTCTCAATTTTATTTAAGCATGAGCAATTATGATTCAGCTTTTCCAAAAACAATAACTGTCCCACGACGATCTTCAAAACCACCTTTTGCTGCCTCAAAATACAGTTCAATCCATATTAATTAGCAAATCAAAACTAGCCCAAACTTTCCTGAGCTTCACCTTATCACTCGGAAAAGAAGCACACCGTCGGTGGTGGCCACCACATCAAAAGAAAGACCCAGCCATTGCCAGATGTGGTTTTCCCCCCACGCAAACTTTGGCGGCCTCAAATCGAACACCCCCCCCCCCTCCCCTCCTTCAAGTGAGGGAGGGGCGGTCTTCTTTCGATAATAGACCACGTGGAGCCACGAACGCTGGCGCAGATTAATTTTCAACTTTTTTGATAAATTTAATTAATTTTCGCCAATGGTGGGGCACAGCTTGCGTGGAAAGCCGAAGAAAAGATGACCGGGAAAAGCTATTCAACAGGCGCACACTCGTGGTCAGGAGAGACACTTTGTAGCGAAAACAGGTTTGATTTTTGTTTTGTTTTGAAGTTTCACATCTGATTAGTCTGTGGTGTCGATTGTTTACAAGAGTTTGACAGATCATTTTTTTTACATTATCAACAATTTTAGATCACAGTTTAACAGATGTAGAACTTTGTCAATTTATTCAATATTTAGAGAAATTTGTCGGTTTAAAACTTGTTATTCAGTTGTGACTACTCGAATCTAGATGGCGGTAGTTCAATTGAAGAGAAAACAATAGGTTTCATTCCGAAGTCTCCTTTTTTGCTACTCAGTGTAGCTCCTCTATCTGCAGGACCACTCGTGGGTAGCTATTTTTTCGTGCAACTCTCCCTCAGAAAAGCCGGAAAGTATAACTAGTGGAGACAATTTTCCAATTTCGATTCCCGTTCCGCTCAATGGACAATCGTAACAAATTTATTTTCAATCCCGGCCCTTCCGGTGCACTCTTCTTTTGTACCTCTTGCAGGTTGGCCCAGAGGTCACTCCAGAAGGCTCTTATCTGTGGCCGCCGACGAAAGTCCGTTGATAGTTCCCCAAAGGGGGAAGGAGCACGAAAAATTCTGGAAGCTCCCACTAATTACATCTGACTTCTTGGTTCTGATTGCAGACGACGACGACGACGACGTCGTCGACGACGAAAAAAAAATCGTTAAAATAATTGCAGCTGAAGCTGGTCCGGGCAGGTCTCGGATGAATAATCTCGCGCTCGAATTTTTAATTACACTCCCGGGCGGTTAATAAAGATAATCACCTCCGCGTGCAACCAACCCTTCTTCCCTTCTTCTTCTTCTTCACGGGTACAAGGAAGGTACAAGCCCTTTCGCCGTAATTGCCGGGCAATAAATTGTCACCGGGCGCTGAAACAATTCGTAGTATTTAACTCGCCACTTTATGCTACGGCGACGACGATGGTGACCAAGATTTCCAGAAAAGTTCATATTTTTAGTCCAGGGTTGCTAGCTAACGACCCCGAAAAAAAAGAAAAGAATCACGCGGGGGGAAAAACAGTCCAATCCGGGGCGAAGTGGCCGCGCGGGCCGTAATCTGGTTCAAGTCGTTGTGTCTTGTCGACGACGACGACGAAACTAAGCGCTAATTATGAATGGAAATTTATTTCATTGTTATGTTTTCATGCTGCCAGAAGTTGTCTCTTCCCTGGTTCGACACTTAGACTGCCAAGGTGAGGAATTGATTCTACATGTTTTGCTTTAAACGCTTCCTCAGAACACTTCCTCATTTTTAGAATCCTTAAAATCCTAAGAATTTTGGGGTCATGTACATTGTAGGACCACAAGCAATAGTGTTGAGAAGCAATCCCTCTAGGAATCCATGGTGTTTATATGAAAAGACACTCAGTTACGATCTGTTGTGTAGAACCCGTACAATGCAATCGAATCTCTTCAAAATCAACCTGTTTGAAGATCTTTAAATTCCAAATAACTTTGTCGAAGATCGTATCTCGATTCAACTCAATCTGAAAGAATTGTGGAAGAATTTCTCAGATACATGCAGTTAATACTGATCCAAGATTTATACGGTTGACCAGACTGTTTGCTTCAATGTTTCATACCTGAATGAGCTTTTTTTCAAAAGTTGTTCCTCTGAGTTTTTATACGAAAAGACACTTGTTTATTTTCTCACAACCAAAGATGACAAAATTCTTATAAATTTTGTCTTATTCCAGATATGTATAGATTAAGACAAAACGAATAACTTTGTTTCATATATTTCACTTGGAGAACGTGTTTGTTGAACATTGCAACTCGATCCAACTAAACCCAAAAAAGTTCGAAGAGGTATAATGTAGCTCATTCACCTTATTTTGCTCCAAGGTCCTATTCCAACAACAGCATTGCTGTATGAAAAAAAAACATGGGATTTTCATGGTCTTTATATTAAAAGACACTAATTTACTTACTCTGTGAACTTCAATGAAATCTTCAAGTATTCAATGTGCTTGTAGATTAAGCCATTTCAAACAACTTTGCCGAACACTGCAACTTGATTCGAGTTGATCTGGTAGAGTTGTAGGATCTTTAAGCTGATACATGAAGAATAGATTTTAAAATCTTGAAATCTCAAAGCAATCAAATGAGAACCAATACTTCAAGCTTGGTAGTCCATGTGTTAAGTCAATGCACTGACTGTTAACAAGATGCTGCAAAGTTCGGATTAGCCAAGCTACTCTCGAAAAAAAAAACAAGGGGGATCAGACAAACAGATTGTTGAGCATCTCGTCTGTTCCAACAAAAGTGGTTTAATCGTCACATTTGAGTTCTATCAACTTTCGAGATAACAACTCGCGTTGAACTCGAAAATCGAAACTGCAAGAATCTCAACCCAGAGAAAAAAAATCGACCTCGTCGAAAATGAAATATTTATTCGGATCAGATTGTAATCTTTTAATTATTTTCCCATTTCACTCTGGCTCGTTTTTCATAAACACAACTTCAGCGGTCGTCGTCGTCGCTGCTGCTGCAGCGGAGTTGAAGAAGTGAAAAATACGGTACGCTTATCTCCATTTATTTCGCTGCCTCGTCTTATTTCGCCCGCTCCGCTCCTCATCATCAGCTTCATCATGATTTGGGTGTTGGTGGGACGGGGGTGGTCCAGTCGTGGGGAGCAGCAGCATAAAAAATGCACGTAATTTACAATGGAATTTATGATAGTCTTTTCGATTGTTTATTACTGCCACTGGCTTGTGGTGGTTGATTTCGGAGTGGCGAGACCACTTAGTTTTGGTGAGGGGGAGAGAGAGCCCGAGAGGCTTTTGACCATCTTTGTAGATAAGGTCGTTAAGCATTGTGAATTGCCGGGCTTAAACGGCGCGATTGCACTTTCGTTTCATTGGGGAATGACGATGGTTTGGAGGGTGAGTGATTGGAAATTTTTCGAGGGAATCTTGACCCCAATTAATAAGGTATTAGTCAGCATCCTTTATGAATAAACAAGATTTTGGGAAAAGTTATACTACCCACAAGATTTAGCACGCATTTGATAGTTGATTGAAACTGTATGCATTCACAACACGATTGCTCTAATGAGGAGTGGTTGAAGAATTATTGGTACAAATTCCTATCTTTTTGTCTGTGGACAAACTGTCAAATGCATGTAAACATGTGGTGAATTCAAAATTTCCGTGGTGAGTTTTTAAATAGTTTTGAAGACAAATTTTCAGGTTCAGGTTGGGTTCAGGTCATAACTTCAGATTTGTTTAAGATAAAAACAAAAAATAATAATACACAAATTGGTAAGCAATTCTACAAACTTCAAAGCTCAGATTGCCCTTATTTTCCACCACAAATTACCACCACTTTAATGATTGCACCAATTGAAACCATTCCCTCCACGTCACTGCCTCCGAACAATGTGCCCCTTTAATTTGATTTTAATAACACACCACAGCACCCCTTCCGTCTGTCCCAGCCAAAGAATTAATTACGGCATACTTCATTACCGCGGGAGGGAACGCCGGGGCAGGAGGGGACCACAATAAAAATCATCATTCCCTTCAATCCGGATTCCAGGAATCGTTCAAATTCACACACCTCGCCACATCCTCCGGTTGTCTCAGCCTGCTGCGCCGTTTTGAAGCTTGCGGTTTAATTAGGACTTTGGAGGCCGTCCCACCACCAGGCCTTTCTGCGCTCCGATGGGTTACACTGTGAGTAAAAGTAGTGTAAATTTTGCGAGAAATTTTCAAACATCTTGTGATGTTGAAGGCCCTGAAAGTTTAGTGGGACAAAATGGTACCTTTGGACACAAACGTTTAAAATCATTTGCACAATTTTCTGTGTATCCAAAATTTCCCTCCAACTTTTTCCCAGTATCAGATTTCATGTGGCTGGTTAAGAAACAACAAAAACAGAAAATCTCAGGGAAAAACGACGACGACGACGACGACGAAACTCAGACGCCCAGATCACTATCTCATCAGTGAATGGAAACTCATCAATTTCAACGACGACGACAAAGATGCTGGATTTGCCAGCTTCAGCTTCAGCAGCAGCAGCAGCCAGCTCTCCTAAAAACCGAAGAATGAGCCAAGATTAATTACTTCTTTGACTTGATTTCTGAACTAGCTTGACACATCCTCCGCTCCAAGACTCGTCGAGGACGTCACTGTGATTACGTGCCGTCCGTCCCACCACACTTCAATAGAGAGCGCAGTGATGAAGACGGAGGCGGAAAAAAGCTCTCCCTCACTGTCTTTAGAATTGGTCGTCTTCCGGCCGGAGCTTGTTTTGAGAAGGTGACGAACCGCGTCTTTCGGAGATAAATCGACTGATACGGCGAGGTGGTGGGACGGCCGGCCTGAAGCAGCCGGAGGCGTTCGCAATTAATTACAGATCAAACAAGGGGGGCCGACCTGTTCCGAGCGTCCTTCCCCCGGCCTGCTGCAAAAGCTAGGTCTATTATTCACGAAATCATGTGGAGGAAAGCTATATTTTTGGGACACCGAGAGTGGGATAAACAAATGTCCGCAGGGGCCTCCCCCCGTTTGAAACTATAGGTTGGCTGATTAGGTCTAAATAAGGGAATCAAACTGCCTAAAAAAAGACGATTAATTATGGTTCCTCGCGCAGATCATCGAGGATGCTGCGAGAAAAAGTGTGCAATCAATCCCCAATGATGGCTATCGAAGGGGGAGGAAGTGGATCTGCTGTTGTTGTCCCACTCAAATGGGACACGTCAGATGGGGCAGGAAAAGGTAATCAGCTATCTGCTTAGCAGACTCTTTAAAATGGATCGTTTTTAGCCTGCCACGTTGAGCAGGTTGCTTCAGTGATGTGTGAGAGCAGTAGCGTTGTCTCACGCTGTGATCTTGCGATCTGGTTTTGGGTTGAGAGCTGTCCCACCAGATATCACAGTTGCAGATCAATGTTTTGAATACTTTAGCAATGCATCAATGGGCGAAAAAACGGACTCAGAGTAAGATTTGGAGTAAGAATCAGAATCAACGTCAGAGTCAGAGTCAGAGTCAGATTTGGAATCAGATTTGGATTAAGAGTCGAAGTCAGAGTCAGAGTCAGAGTCAGAGTCAGAGTCAGAGTCAGAGTCAGAGTCAGAGTCAGAGTCAGGGTCAGAGTCAGAGTCAGAGTCAGAGTCAGAGTCAGAGTCAGAGTCAGAGTCAGAGTCAGAGTCAGAGTCAGAGTCAGAGTCAGAGTCAGAGTCAGAGTCAGAGTCAGAGTCAGAGTCAGAGTCAGAGTCAGAGTCAGAGTCAGAGTCAGAGTCAGAGTCAGAGTCAGAGTCAGAGTCAGAGTCAGAGTCAGAGTCAGAGTCAGAGTCAGAGTCAGAGTCAAAGTCAAAGTCAGAGTCAGAGTCAGAGTCATGTCTGATTTAGATTCAGAACCACATTCAGAGTCAGAAATGAAGTCAGAGTCAGAGTCGGATCTTCAGTTGCATAACTGCAGGCGATTGCAATAAATTGCTACAAGATGAATCCAATCTTTCAATAAGTTGTTTCCCTAATCGGTCCACTACATCTCAACTAGAATGCCGTTTTGAACCATTTACGAAGTGGAATCCCCCATCCCCCAATTCAATGTAACCAAACAACTCAAGCGCCCATCCATTTGCGCAGTGAAAGAGACGAGTGTACTTCAATCGTCTGAAAAGGTAGAAATAAAATGCTTCTTCTCTTCTGGGCACGAGCGCGCTCGGAAATCAAACCTCACCCCTGAACATGTGGCCATCTCCAGCGCGCGCAAACCGGAAAGTACTTTGAGTTATTATGATTTCTGTTTACTGCCATATTTATTCCATTCCATCTTGCTTAAAGTTCGAGCAGCAGCAAAAAAAAGCTCTCTTTTGCGATTCGTTTCGAATGGCCATCGTTGAAGCTGAAAAAAAACGACGCAAACTCATTTGATAATTTCGATTCCGGTGTTCTCCTTTGCCAGCGATTCTCATCTCTCGGCAGCGTGAAGTTCACCCCCACATTATTGATTATGCTAATCAATTTGATTAATCAGCGTTCGTGCCACCCTCCCCTCCCCTACTCTCCTTCTTGGACCACCAAATTTCAAAGTGAGATTGGATTTGGTTTACCAACTCCGAAGAGCGAGTCATACTTTGCGATCTGTGGCTAGTGACGTTGAATTGTGGCCACGGCTCCTGGAGCAAGTTCCGATTGAAGTGGCGAACGTCAGTTGGTTTGGAGAGGATTTTGATGCAGAAGAGCCTTTGGAATGGGGTGAATGAAAGTGCTTGGTGGATTGAGAGTAATGGGATGAATGCAACGGGGAAAGGATCGCACTGGTTTAATTATTGTAATGTTATTTACAAATATTTGAATATTTTAATCATTGTTGGCATCTCGTTAAGAATCAGAGTTTGTATTTTTGCAAGAAAAGATCAAGATATTTAAAATATAATGTGAATATGTAACATGAACTTATTCAAATCAAAATTTTAATACATGAGCAGTTCTCTAGGATTTCGGACATTCGATTTTTTTTGTATTTTTTAATCCGACTGAAACTTTTTTGGTGCCTTCGGTATGCCCAAAGAAGCCATTTTGCATCATTAGTTTGTCCATATAATTTTCCATACAAATTTCGCAGCTGTCCATACAAAAATGATGTATGAAAATTCAAAAATCTGTATCTTTTGAAGGAATTTTTTGATCGAGCTGGTTTCTTCGGCAAAGTTGTAAGTATGGATACGGACTACACTGGATTCAAATGATACACGGTAAAAAAATGGTGATTTTTTTATTTAACTTTTTATCACTAAAATTTGATTTGCAAAAAAACACTATTTTTATTTTTTTTTATTTTTTGGTATGTTTTAGAGGACATAAAATGCCAACTTTTCAGAAATTTCATGGTTGTGCAAAAAATCATTGACCGATTTATGAATTTTTTAATCAATACTGATTTTTTCAAAAAATCGAAATATTGGTCGCAAAATTTTTTCAACTTCATTTTTCGATGTAAAATCAAATTTGCAATCAAAAAGTACTTTAGTAAAATTTTGATAAAGTGCACCGTTTTCAAGTCAAATCCATATTTAGGTGACTTTTTTGAAAATAGTCGCAGTTTTTCATTTTTTTTAAATAGTGCACATGTTTGCACACTTTTGAAAAAAATATTTTTGAAAAGCTGAAAAAAATTTCTATATTTTGCTTCTTCGGACTTTGTTGATACGACCTTTAGTTGCTGAGATATTGCAATGCAAAGGTTTAAAAACAGGAAAATTGATGTTTTCTAAGTCTCACCCAAACAGCCCACCATTTTTTAATGTCGATATCTCAGCAACTAATGGTCCGATTTTCAATGTTAATAAATGAAACATTTGTGAAATTTTCCGATCTTTTCGAAAACATTATTTTCAAAATTTTCAAATCAAGACTAACATTCAAAAGGGCCAAACATTCAATATTACGCCCTTTTAAAATGTTAGTCTTGATTTGAAAATTTTGAAAATAATGTTTTCGAAAAGATCGGAAAATTTCACAAATGTTTCATATATTAACATTGAAAATCGGACCATTAGTTGCTGAGATATCGACATTAAAAATTGGTGGGCTGTTTTGGTGAGACTTAAAAAAACATCAATTTTCCTGTTTTTAAACCTTTGCATTGCAATATCTCAGCAAATAAAGGTCGTAACAACAAAGTCCAAAGAAGCAAAATATAGAAAATTTTCTCAGCTTTTCAAAAATATTTTTTTCAAAAGTGTGCAAACATGTGCACTATTTAAAAAAATGAAAAACTACGACTATTTTCAAAAAAGTCACCTAAATATGGATTTAACTTGAAAACGGTGCACTTTATCAAAATTTGACTAAAGTACTTTTTGATTCGGGTGGGTCTCGTGGCGCAGGGGTAGCGGCTTCGGCTGCCGATCCCGATGATGCTATGAGACGCGGGTTCGATTCCCGCCTTATCCACTGAGCTTCTATCGGATGGTGAAGTAAAACGTCGGTCCCGGTTTCTCCTGTCTCGTCAGAGGCGCTGGAGCAGAAATCCCACGTTAGAGGAAGGCCATGCCCCGGGGGGCGTAGTGCCAATAGTTTCGTTTTTACTTTTTGATTGCAAATTTGATTTTACATCGAAAAATGAAGTTGAAAAAATTTTGCGACCAATATTTCGATTTTTTGAAAAAATCAGTATTGATTAAAAAATTCATAACTCGGTCAATGATTTTTTGCACAACCTGAAAATTTTTGAAAAGTTGGCATTTTATGTCCTCTAAAACATATCAAAAAATAAAAAAAAAATTAAAAATAGTGTTTTTTTGCAAATCAAATTTTAGTGATAAAAAGTTAAATAAAAAAATCACCATTTTTTTACCGTGTATCATTATTTTCCAGTGTAGTCCGTATCCATACCTACAACTTTGCCCAAGACATCAAATCGATCAAAAAATTCCTTCAAAAGATACAGATTTTTGAATTTTCATACATCATTTTTGTATGGACAGCTGCGAAATTGTATGGAAAATTATATGGACAAACTAATGATGCAAAATGGCTTCTTTGGGCATACCGAAGGCACCAAAAAAGTTTCAGTCGGATTAAAAAATACAAAAATTAAAATTGAAGAAAAAAGACCGATTTCGTAGAGAATTGCTCACATCACAGAAAAAAATCCGATGGTAAAATCGCATGCAAAAGCATGCACATCACCTTCGTCAGAAAAGACACTTAATCACGGATTAACGGACATGACACCAGCTACAATTTTTCTTCAAATTTCCGAAGCAAACTATCACTTGTACCATCCATATTCAAGTTGTCGAAGTAGCATTGCACGATCACGCATGATTTCTCAAAATGTCTTATGCAATAAGTAATTTAAACATTTAGCATTAGTATAGTGCTTTTAAACCACGTGGCGTGAAGATTTTGACACAAGCGATCTCGCTTGCGCAGGTTTTTGCCAAGAAGAAGAAAAAGAAACCCTGCATCACTTTTTGAAACCCCGTGTCATGTCCGCTCGTCCGTGACTTAATATTGTTGCATGTACAATTTTTGTAAACACATAAAAAAAAACTGCAACCGACGGGATTCAAACCCAGAACCAACAGTAAGGACTGGCGCCTTAGCCCGCTCGGCCATCAGACCGGTGAAGAATGAAAAGGATAAACGCATATATGTGCTGGACATTTCGGTCATGTAGGTTTCTTATACTGATGGACTTCTTATTCCAGGGTGTAATATTACAAAGAATTTCATAAAATAATGCAACATTAATTTTACACCCTGGCCTTTTACACGCAGCTGGATTACTACACGTTTTTGCTGTGTTTGATTTAAAAAATAAGCAAAATTTAAACCTATATATTTTTGGGGATTGAAAAAAAGGTTTTTTGTGTTGTTTTTTTTATTGTAAATTTAAATAATGAAATTTCATTTTTTTTGCGTTTTTTTATACTCAAATTGCAAATAAAGTAAATTTTAGTAAAAGTATGTTTTTACGCAAATTCAGTAAAAGTTTGTTTAGCCAGTTTCAATTGAAGAATGTTTCAACTCCAAAAAACACAAAATACCGTTTTTTGATTGAAATACTAAAATTAACGAAAATTACAATATAGGCATAAAACAAAGCAAAATTTTGTATGAAATTTCACTTAATTAGATTTTTTTCAAATTTAAAATACTCACAAAAAACAGAGAATCAATATTTCAAGACAACATTTTTATTAATTTACAATATGAGTTTCAAACGACGCGAAATCAAAAAAAGACAAAAAAAAACAACTTACTTTTGTTTATTAAAAATAGTATTTCACATTTTAAATTCAGGTACAGAGAAAAATTATACAAAATTTTACGTCAAAGGGTAGTTTGAGCTATGAAAATTTTAATAAAATTTCAATACGGATTGTCTGAAAACGATACTGTATTAAAAATAAACTGTAATGTACTGAAAACCTATACAAAGTTTTTAAATACCTGTATAAAAATTGAAAAAATTAAGTGTTTTCAATAAATGCCGTATTTAGCAAAAATTTTCGCAATTAACTCGAAACTGCTGATGTACTGCAATTTATGAGAATTAAAGAATTTTGAAAAAAAAATGCGTATTTATCACTTAGTCTTAAATTTAGGACAAATTTGTGCAATTTTTGATCGTTTTATGTCCATAATGAAAAATATGAAAATTTGAGTATTCGAGAAACGATAATTTGTGAATTTTCTAACTTTTCAAACTTACTACATTATCAAAAAAAATGTTTCAACAAAAATCAACTAAAATTAAAATTTAAGTTTATTTTGAAATATAAACGACCTTATTTGTGCTCCGTTTGAATCCTGGTTCCATAACCCATTAAACTTGTTAATGAAAAACTAAATTTATTTGTAAATAGTTGTCAAAAGAATCCGATTCAAACTATGTTTAGTAGAGAAAATGACAATTTGTAGGTAATTAATTGTTTAAAAATTTATGATTTTTGAAAATTTGATTTAAATTTTGATTCAAATATAAATTTTCTCTTTGAAATCTACTTCGACGGAAATGAGAAATGAAGACCTCATCTTCATTTTTCCCATAATTTTAAGAAATCATTTGGACTTTTTTGTCAGTCAGAATTCTGAGAAATATTCTTTATCAATTAACGTAGACAATTTCTACTAGACATACAACAAAATTAAAAACCCTTAAATGCTATTTTTTTTTTTTTCAAGGTAATTGAGAATTTTCAAAAGAAAATACATGTTTTCTTATTTTCATGTTTTTGAAATGTTTTAATTAATCAAAATAGTAAAGTTTTTGAAATATCTTCTTCATTATGTCTTTAAATTTGCTGAACTTTCAAAATATCTTGTTTTAATTTTGTTAATTCTTTGCAAGCATTTTTCTTACTATCACACAGTTATGATTTATTTTTAATTCTAGTTCGTATTCTTAAAAGCTTTTCGAATCGAACCTTCTTAGAATTTCTTCGAATAAAGTCACGGCAAAGAGAGCAACATTAAATAAAATATCTCAAACTTAATTAAGTAACCCACATACATGACATTAAATAACATTTATCTTTGATCTCCTTCCGATGCAATGAAACATCAAATATTTCGATTTCAAGTAGTCAACCGCCTCAAACCACACAAACATGCAGTCGATTACCACGATAATTAATTCACTTCTCGACCGCATTCTTGGCGCAAGTCAATCTGAGATTGTGCCTGTGTGTGGAGTAATAAATCAGATATTTTATTGAATGCTTCTTGAATGAAGTTATCCTCAACCCGCATCAATCTGGGTTGAAGTTCTCCAATGTCAAGCGTTGAACACCATCTGCCCCTCATATGTGTTCGAAAGGCAAAGAAATCTGATAATATTATCTCTGAAGGTTTTTTTTATTTTTCAAATTCATCATCACGCTGATGAATCGACGTCTGATTAGTCGACAACTAGCCGCCACATTACTCTCATTACGAGCTTGAGCATTAACTCACCAAAAAGAGAGAGACATTAGTGAGGTTCGCGCTCGCAATCTAATCCCAAATTGCGTTCGTTTTATTATTCACAGCTCTCATTGTTCCGGACTACCCCACAAAAAAAAATGGTAGCGGAGGCCATTTTACATCACTCAAAAAGCCATTTAACCTCACCCAACCTGACTTTCGGGAACAAAAAAGTGAAAAGTCTTGCTCACGAGCGATAGCTCGCGCGCGATAAAGAGGCAGATCGGTATCGGCCAATTACTCCTCGAGTTCCTCTCACTTTTTTCTTCAGGATCACGACTCCGGTGCTCCAAATTCGTGACCGCTCGCGAACACCGCGCCCCAAAGTGATCAGCTGCGAGACACAATCACGCGAGAAAGGCCACTTCTTTTGAGGCTTTCTTGAATGGCCGTGTAAATGGGACCTCAAGTACCCGCCACTGAAACGCGGCAGGCGATCACAATCTTAAGGTGAAAACTTTCCATTTTTACGTGATCTAATGGGTTAAAGTACGTTGAGAGTGCATCGCAGCATGCATCGCGAGCGATAAGATAACGCGAAGATGGCGATGTTTCCCATCGCTGCCGCGTGTTCTGCGCGGCGAGCTGTCATTCTCACTCTCACGCGAGCGCGAGAGTGATCGATCGCTTAATGCGATGCACTCTCTCGCAGCGATCGCGATGCGACCGAATCTCGCTCTCTTTTGTTTTTGGCTTTTCTCACCAACCAATTTAACCCTTTTGCAACTAAAACTTCGTTTATTTTTTCCCATTTCAGTCCGCGATTGCCAATATTACGCGGCCGTTTTGGCCGCGTCGAACGCCATCGTGATCGTTTTGAGTTGTGTTTTCTCCGGCAATCCGTCGCGGATCATTCATCATCGCTTTTAACGAGCGCGCAGTTTTTCGGAACAACCGCGTGTTTTGTTACGCATGTTCAGAGCTACCAAACGATCGATCTTCACGCATTTTGGAAAACATTTTGTTTCACTTGGCGTCAAATATGCCGTTTTCTCTGCCCTCTTCAGCAAAACAAAAGCAGTTTTGACGCGGAATTCGTCAAGGGTCATACACGTCATGCCAGCGCGCAATAAATCATAGAAAAAAATTGCCCACCCCACGCTACGATTTGGGGAGGCTGGTTGGAGTCTCAGCTGGACGTCACCGCGAAAAGTCAAACGGTGCGAGAGCTGTCAAAAGGCGCGGGTTGAGAAAGTTTGTAGCTTTTTGGGAAAGTGATTTTTTTCTTTCTTGGGTGAGAATGGCGGACGACGACGATTTAACTTACTAATTTGGGGTGATTTTGGCGAGTTTGGGTCTGTTGGGGAATGGGGTCGTCGTGGTGAAGGGTACCAACCTGGAAGGAGAGAGAGAATAAAGAGAAATATTTATTTAGTGAGTTATTCAAAGACATTTGATGTAGAATGTTCCTAAAATATAACAATTAGGTGAATGTAAAATTTTATAGAGTGGGATCGCTAATTCAAATGTCTAAAGCTTGAAACCACGTGCTTGAAAATCATCGAAAACAAGGATGAAATGTCAAATGTTTAAGTCCTCCTGAAGTCCGAATCCGCTCTTTATTTTGTAAATTAAAACTGAATATAGAAATTCGAATAAAAGTTTAGATTTTTGTTAATAGTTTGGATAACAATACATTGAATTTAGAATGTGAAATATGTTTAGTCGGCATGTATTCTTGAATAACCAATTTTCACCATTCAATTAATTCAATTTTAGACCAAATTTGTTTTGTTTGTCTTCCGCTTTCAAAAATACCCCCAAAAATCAGGAGGCGAAACAAATATTACATAATACTATTTGCATCAACATTGTGAAATTTGGACTTGCAAATTGAAATTCATTGGCCTATTGAGAAATTTAATCAAAATCACGACCAAAGTTGTCCCAGAATAAGGAAATTTACTAAACACAAGCACATTAAATAAATCATACCACATGTTTACCAATAACATGAAGTTCATTTACCAAAAATATTTTAATTTGCGCACACACATGTTTTGATTAATTGTATTTCTGATAAGGTTCAAAAAGGGGCAAAACAAAGTGTATTTGATTTTCTAGAAAAAATATACATTTTTACACAACAACATTTCTGTACATGTGTAGTAGCGTGGTTCACGTTTCTATGAAAAAGACAAAAGTTGTTATTTTGTCTTGCATCAACCGGAATTTCGTTCTTTTATGTCCCCAGAAGCACTCCTGATATTTTGAGCCCATTTGGTAAGGTCTAGGAGCTCCAGTTTTAATTTGAAATTTATATGGGATTTTGATTTATTTTCCATGGGAAACTATCTTTTTTTACATTGTATTAGGATTTTTTTTATAAATCGATGAAATGACTTGAATCTTATAGTAGGAGATAGGTTTTGAACTGGGGAACAACTTTGTAGAACATACCAACAAGCTAGGAAGTGACCCTTTAAAGATACAGATACTTTCAGATGGTAGCTTTTGAAGGGGCCAGCCACCATCTAAAAGTATCTGTATCTTTAAAGGGTCACTTCCTAGCTTGTTGGTATGTTCTACAAAGTTGTTCCCCAGTTCAAAACCTATCTCCTACTATAAGAGTCAAGTCATTTCATCGATTTATAAAAAAAATCCTAATACAATGTAAAAAAAGATAGTTTCCCATGGAAAATAAATCAAAATCCCATATAAATTTCAAATTAAAACTGGAGCTCCTAGACCTTACCAAATGGGCTCAAATTTTCAGGAGTGCTTCTGAGGACATAAAAGAACGAAATTCCGGTTGATGCAAGACAAAATAACAACTTTTGTCTTTTTCATAGAAACGTGAACCACGCTAATGTGTAGACAACAAATCTGCTGAAGCTTATATATCTCTTGAGTAAACACTCAAAAGGACGCAATTTTCTCATTTCTTTAAAAAAAATGCACAATTTATTTTAATTTTTAGTTTGAATGCATTTCTAAATTATGGAGAAAAAAAAACATCAACAAAATCAATAATAGCTGTATAAACGAGTTTTGACAAATTACTTAAGAATTTCAGAAATAGAATTAAGTAAGAACTCTTCACGCAGAAATATACTTTGTAGGATCAGCCTGTACGAGGTTTGTTCAAAAAAAAATGTTGTTGAATATAGGGGAACAGGGGGTAATATGCACCCCCTAAGGGAAAACTGTGATTTCTCATCCATAACAGCATTTCTGTGAAAGAATTTCGTTAGATGTTCATAAATAACTATTATTTAACGTCATCCAAGTGAAAAAAGTCTTTGAAAACCGCAAAATTGTTTAAAAATAGCAGATTTCTAAAAATATTTTTGATTCATTTCAAACAACCATGCGGGGCAATATGCACCGCAAAATTGGGGCAAAATGCACTACAACAACGGGGCAATATGCACCACAACATGGGGCAAAATGCACCGGGTAAAAGCAGTTTTCACTACTCACCACTAGATGACACCGCTGTTTTTACAAAGGAGCTTCACAGCGGTGCATTTTGCCCCAACCACGCTTTTTGCAGAAAATTTAATTAAAAATGCATTTTTTGATGTTTTTGGACTCATCTATCTACAGAATAATTAAGATTATGGCAAAACAAATATGCCTCAACACTTACAAGAACAATAAATGCTTTTTATATCGTTCAAAAATCATAATGAATGTTCAATGAAAATTAGATGAAAACACAACAATTTAATTTATTGCAAATAACTTAAGCTGTTTTTAAACCACGATGCTCATTTTTTCCAGCATAGTTTAGCAGTGTTAAGCTTACAATTTCTTTGATTTTTTCACCGGAAAATTCTTCCAAATACCGAGAAAAGCAGGGGGTGCATTTTGCCCCGGGGTGCATATTACCCCCTCTCCCCTTAATCAACGCCGATTTTGCGTTGAAACAAACCATGATTTTCACAAATCCACAAAAATCTTCAAAAAAAAGCTTCCTTAACCTGCACATTTCGACTAAGAATCAAATTCAGAAACATGTTACTCTAATATCTTAAAACTGGATTAACATATTATTACCGGGTTTGCTCCAGTAAGTCCAGTTTGGGTTATATTAGTCCCTGTTGAAAAATTATTATGTTTGGTAAAGTGCTTTGTAAGTTACAAACGAAAATGACTTTCGACTTTTTGTGGAAATATTGGCCAACTAAATATTCAAAGCTTGTTTGATTGACTTTTTCTTGCATGGATTCCAGCGAAATCAAATACAAACAGGAAGGATTAGCAAATAATAGTCTACCAATGCAGATATTTTCGGTGATGAAGAGATCTTGAATTTCAGAATTAGGAACATAGTAATTGATTTTCTCAGTTATTTCACAAAATCAATGAAGAAAGATAAAGTGTGTTTATGATCCAAGCAAATTCAACTCAAACATACGACGACAGTCTTGAATTCTCAGAATCGAATGCAGCGTAATCAAAGTTTATTTTAAATTCTTAGAAAATATCCAAAATCAGTAAAGGAACATTTTCGATTGTTTATGATCAAAGTCAAAAAGTATCAACGTTTAATTGCATCCAAGCAATTTGAGGTTCGATTCATTATCATTAAAGAGGCAATTCCACATAAAAATATCAATGACTATCAACAACCCAATCCATTTGCTGACCAGACCGTCTCAAACGGATTCTTTAATGTTGATAACCCTACGTGAAATCTCCATTCTCTCATATGCATATCGCTTCTTCCAGGAAGTGTGACCACATTAGCTCATCCCAAAACCCTTAAGCGTTAAGGTGCATGGTCGCTCTTTACCACAGTAATTAATAGCCGCTACCTCAAGTCCAAACTCAGACGACACTTTCCAATTCACATCTTAATTTACTATCTTGCCTTCATCGATTCCCGCACCATTAAATTGTCAAGAACTTTTAATCGACTTCAGTAGGAGTCGCTTAATCGGTTCCGGCTAACGCGATTAGAACGCATCGACTGTTGGGAACGCGCTAAGCCGATTACGGGGTCGTCCAAGGCCGCCGCGTAATTTTCCCGAAAATCATCGAGAAACCAACATTCGTTCTAGCCCCAAGACCGCTGATGACCTTTTCGACGACTCCCGAAAACTCCCGCTTTGATGTTTGTCGGGCTGTAATTTCACAGTTTCGGCATGTTTGGGTTTCGATTTGTCGAGGTGCGCCATTAGCGGGTATTTTTTGGAGAAAATTGATAGTGCCCAAAGGCGGATGGACGGTGGCAGGTCAGCCGTGAGAAGACACTTTCAGGGCTGTTGTTTGGTTTTTTTCGGGAGAAGAAACACCGCAACTAATGTATTGTAATTGAGTCAAATAAATTAGCAATCACTCACACTTGGCGGAGACTTGCCCGCGGGAAGCCGCGTAACAAGCGAGGAACCCCCCTTTGCTAAGATATATGTGCGAGCCGAGACTTGAACCCGGAGGATCTACCAAGCCAAATTACACACCGGAAGACAGTTAGAACAATAAAAAGTAAATTAATTTTATCTTTCGCAGCTAATCTCCTCTCCAAGTTTCCAGTTGAGGGAGCGCGCAGTCGTCCCTATTGTTCTTGCCAGCATCAGGTGCATTTTCCCAAAACCGGTCGCCATCTCAAGAACATTAACACCGAAGACGGTTTTCGCCTTTGTCTTGGGACGCGTGAGAACCGGTTGGACAAATTTCTCACGCCACAGAAAGCCACTCATCAGGTGGCATCGGTAGTCCACGGTTCGTTGAGCTTGGCCTGATGACAATTTGAATTTTATATTGCGGTGGTGCTGCCCCCCTCCCTGCGCTTTTTTTTTATTCTGAATCTGTGACTCGACAAAAAGTGGGAGATGACTGACGTTGATAAACTTCGTTTTTCTTGTGGAGGTTTGTGTAATAACTTCACCAGAAGTCAACAACAAAAAGTTTGACATGAACAATTATTGTTCTTTTTATGCTTGGACGGTAGCAATTACATAAATTACCATAAAATGTCAAGCATCACTTGTTTATGGAAAGCGACATCTAGTTTTAAATAGTTTTAAAACTGCTTGTATGCAAAACTTGCGTACAAGTTCAACGATGCAGAACACTGCCATCTTTTGGGCAAGCACTTTCAAATATCTTTTACCACCCAAAAAACAATCAAAATGACAAGCACGAAGCAACCTTCACTCAAGTAAGTCAACAATCAGGTGAAAACCCAAACATTAACTGCTCACAAAGAGCCGTCATATACAGCGAGGCGCACATTTGCAACGGTTACATCAGCAAACAACAGGAAGCAGTTGATGCATGTCGAGAAGCGCTCGACACCCCTCGCCAAATGAAAGGAGCTATGTAATGCCCCAACCTCACCTGTTTCGCGCGAGGTCGCACTTCCGGGGACCATCATCGCACCGGCAGGATATGCGAAGAGGGGCCCCGTGTCGAGTCAACTGTGAAGGAATGCTCACCCTACCCCCTTCGCGCCCTAGCAAACCGACCTTTTTTCTTTTGTACTGTTGGTGTAGTTCAGCAAAAAACCCACAAACGTTTCGAATATTTATTATTGTTTATCACCTCGCCAACGACCGTGACTTGGTGTACCGCCGCCGAAAAGCAACGGTTAAGGTTTGCGTAGGGCTTTCTGGCAGGGTAAGGTAGCAGTTGTTGGACGGGTTTAAACGTCACTTTGGCGAAGAAATGAGCGTTTTTTTGTCGTTTGACAGTTGAGTTTCAAGTACCGACCACCAGATGGCGGTAGTAGTGGCGAAGGGAGAACAATAGAAGTTCGTACTACTTTTGACAGAAGTGGCAATAGTGACCAAAAGAGATCTCACTACTAGATGACAGTACTGACAGTGAGGAACTAACAATACAGTTTCATGAAATTAGCCTAAATCAAGGTACAAAAACTACCAAATTACCCCAAAAAAACCGAGGGTCGCGCATAGTTTTCGGCGGAATGTCGTCGGCGGGAGTTTTCGCGTCTAGCGGTTTACATCGCCGAAGAAAGCGAAAATTTGTAGTGCAGAAACAAAAAGGGAGTAGCAACGGCTGGTTGGCCCCCCGACCACCCCGATTACGATACGTAGGAGGTGTCTTCAGAGGTTCAGCGATGCGTACGAAGCTCGACGACTCTGACAATGAAACTTGGGGTTGGAAGAAAACTTTGCAAGCCGGCAGCGCGTTGGCGTCGAAACGTGCAGAACAACAAAACACACAAACACACTCAGAGAGGAAACTTTTCGGTAGACGAAACGACGGTGAAACTTTTTCGATTGTTTAAAATCACGTTACGGTTGAGGAGGTTACGGTTCGTAACAGTTTGGCACCTTCGCTGCAAACACACATGCGGAAATTCTTCAGATTCGGTGGCGGTCGGGGATGATTCACGGCTGAAAAATCTTCCACGCGTTAGTCGGCGCGATTTGGACCGCAAAGCAGTCACATCCTGTGCGATCGGGCCAAATTTGGACGGGAACCGCAGCCTTAAGTTGGTCAATTTCAAGCTGATTGGGTCACCTAATTAGCTGGTCTTTTAAATCTTGTCGACAAATCTTGAAAAGCGACATCTTGTAGCGAGTAGTTCAATCGATTTCATACAACTTGCATGCGAAACTTGCGCACAAGTTTCCCAACGCTCACCACTGCCATCTATTGGTGAAAAGCCCGACAACCTTAATTGCCTCGCACGGAAATGAAATACAATTGTTTCAACAACAAACACTGTCGCGTTGAGTGGAGTTGGTTCAACGACTTTAATGTATGTGTGTCAAGAAGGAGGAAAAAAAAGTTGATGACGCAAAGTCTTCAAAAAAAAAGCCCCCGTTGAAAGGCGTTATCCCGTCACGTCCTCGCAAAACCAAGCTAACCAACCAAGTGTTGGTGTGTTGGCCCGGGGCATACCAAGTCCTCTCACACTGGGAGCAATTGTGTACTCAAGTGAGGAATGAAAGCACGTTGGTCCTCCCCTCTGGAAGAAGAATTTCTTCTCAGACATTACACTTTCTTCTGCGAGGTTGAGGGGTGACCCGAGAAAAGGTTTTTTTTTTGTGTGTTTGAGAAAACAACTGATTCAATAATATACGAAATAAAAAGTAAATTTAAATAAATTCTCATGTTCCAGTTCTGAACAGAACATGCTCAAATTAATATTCATGAATAAATCAACCTTATTTTTTCTTGTTTTTCCTACGTTTAAACATGTTGCCAAACATTAAAAAGACAGTTATTTGTATAAAAAATTGCAAATAATTTCATTAAAAAAGCAATTGTAATAAAAAGAAAAAATAAAAGTATGTCTGAAAACAAACCAAATATAAACACGAACATAATCTTAAACAGATTCTAACAAATGTTGTTATTTTAAATTAATTATTTTTCTATACAAATATTCAAACTTCTTTTTGACAAGATTTTAAAATTATAAAAGTGTCATAATGTCAGTATTTTCACAACTTTTCCTCGGGTCACCGTGCTCCAAGACTTCTAGACTTTGTCGTCCCAGCCCTGCTCACTTGGTATGTTTTCTCGCAAAATATTTCCACAATGTCATAATTGTTCTTACAGAAAATTAACTCTAGTTTGCTTTATTACGGCGTGTATTTTTTCTCCCAACACACACACACACCCGCCGCAAGTTCTTCGTCCCTGGGTTGAGGTGTTTGCTTAAAAGTGCCTGCCTGTTGCATTCAACCTTTTTAACCATTCTCATGTTTCCAACAACCGGTGTGACGAAACGCTTGCGGTGGCGGCTGGTGGCGCGGAAAAATAGCAATTCTCATAATTGCATCCAATATGGCCGTCGTCGTCGCACCGCCAAAGCCGCCACCATCGCATTCCACGTGTTGTGGCTCAGAGACAAAAGAGCGCAAATATTTATTCTTTTCCATTTGATACTTTGCCACTTTTGCGATATATGTGTTTGCTGCGCTCAATGGCAGCTGGTAGGGTTGTTCTACGAACAACTTATCACTAAAAAGTCAATCTTTGGAGTTAGACTAAATCAATCGGGCTCATATTTTGACAGAAGATGCGTAGTAATGAGAACTACAAGTTGTCAGTCCGGTTTTTCGAAATAGTTTTGCATTTTTGAGATATCTCAGTTTTACGAAGGGCTGAGGATACCCTTAAGTGTGTTTTTCTTAAATTTTTGACGTTTTCACAGGTTTTCGTTACAAACGCACCACCCTATCGTCACAATCAGACGAATTAGCTGTATTCCAGTGCTCAAACACGGAGCGAGCGGGTCAGGTGACATACCGATCTCCGCGTGTCCGGGATCCCAGGGAACCGCTGGAAATCGCTCAACGCACATTCTGGCCGGGGCACAAATTATTATTGTTATTATTTTATCTTGTGCAATTTAATTAATTGCGAGCGCCTGTATTTAGGCACGGCCACCGCAGGGCAGACAAAATATTTGTTCCCGACGACTCGGACGGAATGGGAACGAGGAAATGAGCTTTTGATTCGGTGCCGACTCGTGGTCATGACCGCCGCAGTTTTGCTAATTTGGCGCAAATATGAAACCCGTTCGTGGGGAAAAACTGAGTGTGTGTCCCGTCGCATATCTGAACGACAATTTGCTACGTATGTGGACAGCGTCATTTTTGTCGAAATTGCCCTCATTGAGGTCAATGTAGACGGTAATAGCGGGACCCGGACAATGAATTGTCCCTTCACTTCACGAAGCGATTTCCAGTGCAATTACGGGATAAATGAGCTTTCGGTGCACTTGGCTTAGAGTCCACCTGCTGAAACTTGAATTGAGTTTCGAATCAACTGGAAAGTGAAACTTCAATTGGGCACAATACTGTCCTCAAAAGCGACTTCAAACGCTCTTCAATCAAAACTTCACATCTGCGAAGGTTAAGCAAACCGCAGCCAGATTTATTATTACTGCCAGAAGTGTCCGCTCAAGTATCGGCTATCGCAACTGTTTTCATATGCAAATAACTCTCCAGCGCTCAAGATTCTTCTTCAAGCAGCTTGGAACGTTTAAAAAACCCCCCGTCTCGACACCATAATGGTCCATCATCATCTGGACCTGGTATCTTCTTCGATTTTGCAACTCTCAAACTGTTTTATTTACTTTTTGCCCCCTTCGGCAGCATCTTCAGAGTCTGGTCAGACATCGGAGATCGACGTCTCGGATGGACAAGGGCAGCTTGCCTCCTTCTACGGAGTCATCGAAGTTCATCGGTTCAAGCAAAAAAGCTGGTTTAGGTGGCAAGAAGAATTTGGCAGAGGTGGATCCAGAGTTGTAATTAATCAGACAATTGGAGACAGACGAATTAAGCAGGACGCAACCAGAACTAGTCTGCAACTGACGTTTCAGACACATAAGTTGCAGGATTCTAGAAAGCACAGTTCTAATTAGAATGTCAACAGTTTTACAGGGCGCAACCAACTTTAGAATACCAAACAAATGCAAATGTTCTAGCAAACTCTGACAACTCGCAATCAAAACCTGTCAACCAAGCTGTAATCCCTTAATCCGATCCTGCTCCCCTCACCACCCATTCCAGAACGCATCCCAGAATGGACCAACTTTGACCGCTGCTTCTGCTACTCGGCGCTGCTTTTTATTGCCTCATTATTTTGAGTTTTAGCCACGTACCACGTTAATGCTCGGACGAAGAACCTGGTAACATTTTGACTGCCCCCCGTCCCCAACCCCCTCCGGCCAAGCCAACAAAATTAATGATGAAGAGTTGACTCCGGCCCCTTCCCGGCTGTGGAGAGCCCTCTTGCAGAATCACTCGCGGAATGATTCGGCAGAAATCTAGCGCGCTGTTGAAGCAGGACTTGAACCTCTCCCTCGCGGTGGCCAGAAAGAGAAAATTACCACCTGAGCTCGCGGTGCCGTGCCCCAAGAAAGACCCGGCCAAGGTGGAGAGACGAGAATTTTAATTGCTTTCACTCCTTTGAAATCCGGACGGGGCGAACCTTGGCCCCCGGAATCTTCCTGTGCCACGAGAGGTGTGACTTTTTGTCCCGCGCGCGCGGGCTTCATTTATCTCTAAACATGGAGCCGCTTTTTCCGTAGCTGAATGATTCGACCTCCCCTCCTCCGTCTGGCTTCCCAACCCGCCGGTGGATCGAATCGGAGCGCACTTGTGCCCAGGCGATCATCTTGGCTGCGACGAAGACGTCGCTTCAAGAGACTGCAATTAACGTGTCGCGCCTAGATCGAAGCGCTCGATCGCGAGAATAGTAGGCCGGCAACTCGTTGATGAACCTTCGATACGATCGATTGATCGCGGAAGGCCACGACCTTCTTTTTGCTCGCGCGGCAGATTCCGCAAGTGACGGGCGCAGGGTTGATTAGTGTCGACAAACAATGGGCACTTGATTGCTGTCAAAGGCATCGCTGCTAGTAGTGGTTGCGTACTGACAGCAAGTGTCTGCTTAGATTATTCGTAGATATGTGTTCGCGGAGGAGGTGACGGGATGACAAGCAATGGGTACTTGATTGTCAGGATGATCTGGGCGCTAGAAGTGGCTGCGTTCTGCTACTATTTCTTTATGATGTGCCAAATTTTTCGGCACCCTCAGCAAACGTCAAATTGATACAAATAGCTGCAGGAACTTTTTTTTTCGAATCTCTTCCGGAAACGACCCGGCAGCAAATCTTTTTATGCATCAGCCAATTCAAAGCCATTCTAGTAGTGGTTGCGTACTTGATACGCCTAACGAACTGTCACTTTCACAACGCCAACTAAATTCAATCAACTTTTTCCATCAATTTGATTTACAGCCGATCAAGTTGGGCCACCGTCGAAGACGGTAAGCGTGAAAAAGCAGGCTGAAAGACACCCAGAAGCCCTTCAGTACGACGACGTGCTGACCTCAAAGTGTGGTCGATCTCTCTCTCTCCGCCACACAGAAGCCAGTCGAGACTGCGGTGACACAGTTAATTTTTTCCTCTTCCGCCAGCATCGAGAAAAGAAAATAAACATGGTCGCCATGTTTCAAGAAGGTGCGATAGAGGTGGTCACCCGCAGCCGTTAGGCTGCATAAGTGACAGCTCGTGACACTCCTTGCGTCAACATCGTCTTGACAGTGCGAGTGCTCACCCATTCTGCACCATCTTGGCGCGCGCACACACGTCCGAGAAAAAGTAAACATGTCGTCGTCTTGGTCCAAGTCTTGGTCTCTCGAGTTGTGAAACGTGTTTTTATTGGCGCGACTCTCGACGAAGAAAGTTGTCGATCGCCTCGAAATGGGCGCGAGGGTCTTCCGGGCGGTGGTGGGGGAACAGACCCGCGGGGTAAAAACAGTCAAAAAGTCATAATTTATCCGAAGTTTGTTGGCTTTCTCCTGCTCACGACGACGGTGACCACATCGAACCTCAATCGTTTTCCCCCCCTTGCGAGAATGGTCTTTTGGGTCTACCCGAAGGAGTACGTGGTGACCCCGTCCGAGACCCCTGGCTTAATGATTTGGTGGTTTTGGGGGCCCCGATTTGGTGTCGAAGGAAAGGGGTCGTGGTGATAACATTCCAAGATGGGAGATTTTTCAGGGGAGTCTTAGTTTGGACATGGTCAAGTCATTAGAGAGGTGCAATTAGTGGTAAAAGCTGCGAATGTGTCGTTTACGAGAGTTTGCAACATAAAAAACTTGTTTGCAACAAGTAGTTTGCAGATGTTGCACAAGCGTTTCAAATCTCCAGAAGCTTCTGAACTCTGCTACATCTCAGCAAAACTTTTGGTACAGCCTCGCGTAACCTTACCCATTCCAATGGAAACTTCCTTTGTTGCCTTTGAACTCGCGCAAAGCATCAATTCGAATTGGAGGAAGTGAGAATCATCATCATCTTACCTGAAAGGAGAGAAAACACAAAGCAAAAGGAAAAATAAATTATTTGTTTAGAATTAATGGTTCTGTTTCGGCTCCGAGAAGGAGAAGGAGGAGGAGGATCACGAAACTGAACGTAAGGTTGAAAAGAATGAAGAGAAGGTAGAGTAGAAAACCAAAACCTTAACGATCAATGGCCTAAAGAATGGAAGAAGAACATCAAAATTCTCGTCAGGGAAGAGAACACAGATAATTTAGATAAAATTGACTCGATAAATCCTGCCTGTTCTTGGGTTTGGCCCCTTTTTTGAGGAGCAACATGTGTTTTGGATATGCCTTTGTTTCGAAAGTGGTTGCGTGCGACGTGAGATGCACCACAGAAATCGGATTTCTTGATCCACCAACTATAAATGGTTTAATCTGATCTAGTCTGAGAAGCGAGACTTGTTATAAAAAGGTGGGTTTTCTGATCGGCCGAAATTGATTACATTTTCGACGGAATCGATTATTTTCTGTCTGCATGGAAGTCATTTTGAAACGAAACGTCACTTTGACAGCCACAGGCTGTCAGGACGCAACCACCAATAGACTACTCGCTCATCGCAGCCATACTGATAACAACACGTTTTGACAGTTCGCGAAACCATCTAGACGAATCTACACCGAAACGTCAACATGACAGTTACGTTGGCGGTACGCAACCAGTAATAGCTCAACGAAGGCGGTTTCAACGCCGAAACAGTTAAAGGTTTGACAAATGTCACCCTAGTGTTTATGAATATTTATACTGTAAAACTACATCCGTCGAAAGAAACGGCCAATGTGCAGAGAGCCATTTAATTTTTCTTCTTTTCATCCTGCTTTTCTTCCGTCAGCCCCCAGCAGCTTTCATTTCGGGTCGGCGTTGTTGTTGTTGGACCGCGCTGCCGTCATAAATATGTTGAACATAAAAATTGGCCGTTGATGATGACGACAAGACACGCGCGCGGAGGCTGCGGCACTCAAAATAGGACATCGCGGAGCTCCAGCTCGGCAACCGGTTTACTCCTACTCCGGAGAAAACATGTCACCCGAAACCTACCCAAAAACGACGACGACGAAGAAGTTGGTGGGCAAAAAAAGCAAACAGGTATTCGCGGGCCATGTCCGCCTTCCGAAGGCGACGGTTGTGTTGTTTTTCAACCATCTTTTTGGTGACTTTCCTTCCAGCATCCAGCAAAAACAGCATGATTATTAAAATGCTTCGAGAGAGTCCGTTACTTTTACTTCTCGCGGGTTGCCCCGCGACGCAGCCACCCCTTTCAGACGTCAAACGGAGAGTTTTCGGGGACGCAACTCATTAGGCTTCGAGTTTGACTATCAATTTTATTAGCATCATTTAATTAGCTCTATCGATGACGCGCTAGCTGCATATTTAGGACCAAATGAGTCGCGCAGCGGCCATTTTGTTTTTTTCCGAGCGCCGTCAACGACTCGGAGGTTCGTCGCCTGGGGGGTGATTAAGTCTTGCTCCACGAAACAAAACACACAACCACACACACGTGGCCTCGATTGGGTGATATTTGCGCCTTCGAAGGAGTGCTGCTGATCATTACGGGGCGCTCAGCATCCAGCGTCATGACTCACGTGGCATATAAGTTACGGTGACTTAAGCGGCTCGTTCGTGGAAGTCGTGGGGAATTCCGAGGAGTGGTTTCGCGGTTGGCGCGAAATCGTTTCCGAGAATGACATTTCTCCTTCGTCGACGCGGATGCTGGGGACAGCTGCTGCAGGGTTGCCACATTTGATTCTGTATTTTTGAGGGTCAAAAATCTGTATATCTGTATCAGGGGGACGAAAATCTGTATTTGGAATCTGTATTGACATTTTTAAACAATTTTTCAAAAAACATAATATTTTTAATTGTTTTTGCCTTCCTCACCTTACTGAGAAAAGGCTTTAAAATCACTCGAAAAATGAACTTCTTAATTCGACCTCGTAGACCCAGCTTCATGTATACCTATCGACTCAGAATCAAATTCTGAACAAATGTCTGTGCGTGTGTCTGGATGTGAGTCCGTGCACCGAAAAATATGCACTCGATTATCTCCGGACTGGCTGAACCGATTTGGACCGTTTTGGTCTCATTCGATCCGTCTTGGGATCCCACAAGACCCTAGTTAATATCATAACGTTTAGTAAAGTACTTCAAAAGTTATGCTTAAAAAACGATTCTGGATAAAGTTTGAAAGATTGTAAAAAGGGTGGTTTTTGTAAGAAAACCCGTCGGATCATACATTTTTAGAAAGGTATTTCAAAGACCTTTCTAATGAGCCCGAAACATTGAAGATCTGATAACCCTATCAAAAGTTATGAGCACTTAAGTGTCATTTGTACACATTTCAGAGGCCGGATCTCAAATATTTTGATGAAAAAGTTGTCCGGATCTATTATGCGACCCATCGTTAGTTAGATAATTGAAAGACCTTTTTAATGAGCCCGAAACAATAATGATCTAATAACCCCATCAAAAGTTATAAGAACTTAAGTGTTATTTGTACACATTTTTGAAGCCGGATCTCAGATATTTTGATAAAGATTAGGTCCGGGTCAATCATGCAACCCATCCTTGGGTGCGTAATCAAAAGACCTTCTCAAGTTTCCTTTTATTTCTTCGTTGGGCCGAAATCGCCATCTAACCACACCATACCATAATTTGGCAACGGGACGGCAATTTCTCCAAGAATCTTTGGTGTCAATAAAACAAACGATATAAATTTTCACACATTTACTTGTATATTTACACACTTTGCATTTTTATTCATTTTCCTACTCGAATGTCCTTCCCTTTTCCTCCTCCTTCTTTACCCCATCGCAGCTCCATCACATTCATGCCCATCGTGGTGCTCCAGCAGCTGCACATCCTCCGGGACCCAGGGAAAAACAATCTTGTTCGCAGTGATCAACATTGGCCAAATCGATCAGATTAATGCGGCCTCCCGCAAAAACATCCCGTCCCGCACCTTCTTCTTCAAATGAATCTGCGTCAAGTACTCCTTGCCATCGGTCGTAAATCACCTCCAGCAGGCCCTTCTCAATCAGCAGAGCGACTACTTCGACGTAATTCCGACAACCTGTCCGAGAAGAAATGGAAAGTAAAGTGACACATCTTCCAGCAAAATCGCAAGAACCTACCTTTGGAAGCTGGTCGTCAGCTGGGCATTCTGGAAGTCGGAAGCGAGCCGCTCGATTTCGTCCCAATCGGAAGTCATCATGGACGAGAGGTTTCGCTTCGGTCAACACTATAAAATTCACAGGACCAGCTGCTGAAATCGCACAGACGGAAAAACAGCTCCAAATCACACGAAGACGATGGCAAAACAAAAAGGGCAAAACAAAAAGATCTGTCAAACAGGGTAGTACAATTTTTTTGGTCGAAAACTTTTTCGAAGAAAATTTAATACATAGGGGAAGGTGGGGCAAGACGACCATATGGGGCAAGAAGAACAACCGCTCGTACGGCCGTAATTTTTTTTTACAATTTTTATATTTCCAGTATGAGGAATTGTTGCCAGCAATGCAATTAGTTGATTCTACCGCCAAAACGATGTAAACGCCACGGAACAGAAGATTGAATGGGTTTTTTTAAACCGTCGTTTTCTTTCATTATTTGGAATGCACATAATATGGCTAAGAGTTTGTTTTTTGTCATTTAGGGGAACAGCATCTAACTCCAACGTACCTCTAATATTAAACCATGAAAATCGCTGGTGTAGAGGGTTGCTATTTTCTACAAATGATGTCTTTGTCAAAAAGTGTGACAAAAAGTCTGCAGTTTTTTTTAAATCGGATTTTATTTAATATCGGACAAAATTACTATATCTAGATTTTTAAGCGAAAATTGCATTACAATAGGTACACGCCCGAAATGTCAAAATCCAACATTAGAAACAAAATGTGGCTGTCAAGTCACTGCACACTTTGTTTGTAATGTTGGTACCACTGGGAAATTTTTCGGGCGTGCATCAATCGTAACGCCATTTTCGCTTAAAAATCTGGATATATCAGAGGAAGGCACCAACCACCTAAAGGTGGATTAAGTAACGTTTTTTAATGTATAAAAATGCTATACAATCTAAAATTTAATGTTTGGGCTCATCCAGCAATTGAAAATTTTTTTTTAAAGAATTAAAATTATTTAATTTTAATAAAAAAATCGAGAAAATCTGTATATCTGTATGTTTTTCTTAAAATCTGTATTTCTTTATATACAGATTCTGTATGACCTCATCACCTCAAAAATCTGTAAAATACAGATAAATCTGTATTTGTGGCAACCCTGGCTGCTAGTCGAAAGTTCACAAAGTACGCAACCAGAAATAGCTGAATAGCGCAGTTTCCACTGTGACATTTGTTGTCAAAAGTATGCAGCCAGTTTTAAATTACTATGACAAACAAACAAAATCACACTTTTGAAAGTTCTCCTGAATTTGTTTGCAGAAACATCAGCCTGCTTTGTTTGCGAGTTTGGCACACTGTCAAACATGAAGAGTGCGAGTTTTATTGTTTGTTTGTCATTGTCTAATACCTCTCTACGTACAACCATTTTTATAAGTACGCAACCAATAATAGCCTATATAGGGCATCTCCTCTTGAAGTGATCATCAACTGCACTATTTATGACCGATATTGATTAATAGCTCCAGGCCCGGATTTACGATATCGGAACGACTTTATGATTGATGAGTTTTGAGTAAACACTCGCCTCATTAGATACACATTGACAAATGTGTCGGACATCATTTTTTGGTAGCTCGACAACGACTTTCTTGTCCGGTATCAATTGCTGTACATGAATAAACGCTGATAAGCCAGTACTAACGTGGACTAGCCGCGGGCCCTTTCGACAATCAATCACACCCGAGAAACTTCTGAAAATAATCGCTTCCAGGCAGATGTTGCCCCCTTGAGTACACAACACTCCGCCGTATCGAGCGACCAATCAATTAAATGACCTACCCAGAAAAACGACAATCATTGCAAAATGCCACGGTTCGCCGCGTTGCGTCCCGCTCCATTCATTTCCTTAAATTATGTTTGAATAAATCCCGAAAGGGGTCTCCAGAAATTGACACGCCCGGATAGGCACCCCGTGTTTGCCACACCAGCCCGATTTTCTCACAGAAAGAATTGTGTGTACCTTTCGTCGAGCCACTTCTTACCTGGGCGGACAAATTCCTGTAGATTTCCCGCCATTCAGGGCACTTCAGAAAAGAACGTAACTCCCGGAGCGCAATCCGAAATCAACCACCGGCAGGGGGTGAACATGTGTTGTTGTTGTTCCTTCCAACATCAAAAATGAAGCAGATCCTTGAACACAAAAGGTGCCTTTCCACTCTGGAATGTCGGTCGAAGAAATTCTAACCTTTTGTACACCGTCACTTCCTGGAAATCGCCAAAATCGCAAAGGACGCAACAAAAGAAAGGGACTCCCTTGGCATCGCGCACCATGTTTTGGGAACTGCTTTGACCCTCACAATAAAGTCACCTGAGAAACTTTCAAGATCGATAATGTATGCCAGCCAGCGAGTCTCCGCAGACACAATGGCCGGGACCTGACCTTTACCGAGCTGCAATTTCTTAACAAAACCATTTATGACCGCTAGGGGTCATTAAAGGTGACGACGGGGAAAGCCCTTAAGGGTGTCGTCTCCCCCCTCTGTCGATTCGCAAACCTTGCCGGGATCGATGACAAAGTGCTTCTCGTCGCCGGGGATACCTGACGAGCTCAAATTACCAAGGTGTTTGCCAGCTCGAGATCGGTGGGAAAATCCGGCAGGAACCGAAGGGCGAAATCGATCCGGTGGGAGAATCGAAGTTCGGGTAGAAGTAGTGGGCGCGATGATTAAATTTCTCTGTGTCAACAAGGGAAGAAGTGGGGCAGAGTGATTGATTTTACTGGCAGATTGCTATTACTGGCTGCATCATGCCAATCCAAGCTGAAAATTTTGACAGAAATGGCTGCGTACCACTCGCAAGCTTTGGTCTTACGCCATTACTAGCAGCGTACCGTAACCTGTCAAACCAGCAGTGGTCCGATCTGTTTCACGTCCAGAAAACATTTCCAATTATCATAAGTTTATCATCGGGAGCAGTACGGGGCATCGATTACCGTCGACCGGAACACGTGCACCTGTCAGAGTCAATTTGAGAGAGAAAAGTGCAGTATTTTCCAACTGACCAGAGCTCGAACAAGGACTACTCCCACGTGCACTTTTACGGGTCACGGAGTCCGAGGAGATGTATGTTGCAAATGCAGCATTTCTGACCACTTCAGGACCAGCACCGGAGAGTGGGTTGGTTGGAGTGTTCTAAGCATTTGCACACGTAGTCGGAATAAATCCCTGACTGTGCTCTCTGTGTTTGTTCAATATTCCTTTCTCTAATCACCTTGATCTGTCAGGGGCAGGCAACCTGGGCCAACACCACAGGGCTAATATTTACGTTCGTAATCTGCTCGGGCCAGTTCAATCCGGCCTGGCTGGCACGGATAAAACTTATTTGCGCTTGCCTTCCAGGTGAGGTGCGGGTAATTGGAGCGGATTTTCCAACAGTGCCAACTTCCTCGGGAGGCCCGGTTTTGATTGGCCTGGTTTCGAGGCGTCCACAAAAGCCACCTCCCTGAGAGAACTGGTTGTGTTTGCATAGAATGCAACTGCCTGCACCGGTCAGGCTGGCAAAAAGTTGAAACCTCAAGAAGATTTTCTTGTTATCTTGGTTTTTATGATGTAAATTGCCAGAGCCCCCTCGTCCACCGCCTCTGCAAAACGTGGCTTACCTGAATAATGAAGAGATTGTTATTTATTTCAAATTTAAGCTGCTGGACCAGAGCCAGAGCCTTGGTAGGGTAAAAGTTTAGAATGGATTTGCATATTAAACGACGTGCTAGGGCGGCTTACTATATCATCCGGAGAGGGAGGGAAATGCACGTGTGGCCCAAATTGACAGGATGGATTTATGATGGAATTTACGGGTAGTTTTAATAGTTTGGGGAGCAATTTACTGGGTCAATTAGTGGAGCATTAATACGTGATTGCACGCCTTTGGGGCATTCTCGCTATTATTGGTTCCTTTCTGCGAAATTAAGCTGTCAAACTGACAAACGTCAAATCGACAAGCTCTTGGATGCATTCTTTCAGTGAAGTGCTCCGCTGATACTGGCTGCGTCCGGTTTCGCTCAGATGTCAATCTGACATATTGATTGCATCCAGCAAACTTTTAATCATATTCGATTATTCTTTCGAGGGTCTACGCTAAAATCAGCCTTTCCGTTGAATGACATGACCTCTCGTAACCAACCATCGTCAGATGCCTTTATCTCCTTCGATGCAGCTGCATTTTATGATTGATGATGTACGTCAAAAGTATTTAACACCAAGCCACTTAAACCTCGCGAGTACAAACACGCATGCAGGGGAATGAAAAAAAACCTGAAGAATTGGTCATGACACTCACACCACCGGCACATGCATCCGATCGTTCGAAAAAGAACAAGAAAACCCGCATGCAACAACAACAACAACAACGGCGACTCCTGCCTCGAAGTTAAATTTACGATCGAAAGGTGTACAAAGTTATTTCTCTCCCTTCCATCAATCGTGGTCTCCGTCGTCGTTCTTCGTCTACCTCAACCCCTCTGCTACACCTCTTCACGCTCACAGGGTTCTTCGTAAAACCTCTTTTGGATTATCGAGCTTTGAACACGGAGCACACGTTCGCGAGTGCAACGAGAGTGGCCGGACACGAAGGGGGTAGAACCGGTTTCTCGTCGTCGTCGTCGAACTTGTTGGGTGCACGTCAGGGTTGTATTCATGCATGGTGTCGATTTCTGGAAAAGTCAGGGAAAACCTGGAATTGTCAGGGAATTTTATTTGACCTGGAAAAGTCAGGGAAAGTCAGGGAATTTTAAGCTGGGTCAGGAAATTTCGATGATCTTAAAAATATTACTACAAAATTTCATTTATTTTTGAAAATTCGCCCTTGATGATGTATTTGAATGTATTCCCGGCCAAACTTTGCCACATTGTGTGTAGGCCAGATCCTTGCTCATCTTTTGGTATATGTAACATTGAAGTTTGGAGCATCCTGGAGCTCGGTACAGACCTTCAAAGTTTGGCAATTTTTCGAAAAATCGTCCCCGGCTAAAAAGATATGCGTCGCACCTCGCGACGCCCGAGACGCCATTTGATTTTGCTGGGACCAATTTTTCGAAAAAAATGCTAAACTTTGAAGGTCTGTACCGAGCTCCAGGATGCTCCAAACTCCAGTGATGTTGAAACTAAACACTTTAGTGGTCAAAATGCCTCAAAAAGTGACATATTTGAAAAAAATCTTGTTTTATGGGTTAAATCCCATTTAAAATTGAAGGGCGAAGCGCCAGCTCCTTTTACGTCCAATCAAGCTCATATTTGGGATTTGAGCTCAGTATGCCCACCGGAACAAACCCCTGAATGCCCGCCAAAAAGTCATTTTTGTTAAACTCTAATAAAGATTCTAAATTTTGAAAATTCGGAATTTCTGATATTTTGGAATTGTTGTTTCTTATTTTTTCAAATTCTTAAATTCTTAAATTCTTAAATTCTTAAGTTGTTAAATTCTTAAATTCTTAAATTCTTAAATTCTTAAATTCTTAAATTCTTAAATTCTTAAATTCTTAAATTCTTAAATTCTTAAATTCTTAAATTCTTAAATTCTTAAATTCTTAAATTCTTAAATTCTTAAATTCTTAAATTCTTAAATTCTTAAATTCTTAAATTCTTAAATTCTTAAATTCTTAAATTCTTAAATTCTTAAATTCTTAAATTCTTAAATTCTTAAATTCTTAAATTCTTAAATTCTTAAATTCTTAAATTCTTAAATTCTTAAATTCTTAAATTCTTAAATTCTTAAATTCTTAAATTCTTAAATTCTTAAATTCTTAAATTCTTAAATTCTTAAATTCTTAAATTCTTAAATTCTTAAATTCTTAAATTCTTAAATTCTTAAATTCTTAAATTCTTAAATTCTTAAATTCTTAAATTCTTAAATTCTTAAATTCTTAAATTCTTAAATTCTTAAATTCTTAAATTCTTAAATTCTTAAATTCTTAAATTCTTAAATTCTTAAATTCTTAAATTCTTAAATTCTTAAATTCTTAAATTCTTAAATTCTTAAATTCTTAAATTCTTAAATTCTTAAATTCTTAAATTCTTAAATTCTTAAATTCTTAAATTCTTAAATTCTTAAATTCTTAAATTCTTAAATTCTTAAATTCTTAAATTCTTAAATTCTTAAATTCTTAAATTCTTAAATTCTTAAATTCTTAAATTCTAAATTCTTAAATTCTTAAATTCTTAAATTCTTAAATTCTTAAATTCTTAAATTCTTAAATTCTTAAATTCTTAAATTCTTAAATTCTTAAATTCTTAAATTCTTAAATTCTTAAATTCTTAAATTCTTAAATTCTTAAATTCTTAAATTCTTAAATTCTTAAATTCTTAAATTCTTAAATTCTTAAATTCTTAAATTCTTAAATTCTTAAATTCTTAAATTCTAAATTCTTAAATTCTTAAATTCTTAAATTCTTAAATTCTTAAATTCTTAAATTCTTAAATTCTTAAATTCTTAAATTCTTAAATTCTTAAATTCTTAAATTCTTAAATTCTTAAATTCTTAAATTCTTAAATTCTTAAATTCTTAAATTCTTAAATTCTTAAATTCTTAAATTCTTAAATTCTTAAATTCTTAAATTCTTAAATTCTTAAATTCTTAAATTCTTAAATTCTTAAATTCTTAAATTCTTAAATTCTTAAATTCTTAAATTCTTAAATTCTTAAATTCTTAAATTCTTAAATTCTTAAATTCTTAAATTCTTAAATTCTTAAATTCTTAAATTCTTAAATTCTTAAATTCTTAAATTCTTAAATTCTTAAATTCTTAAATTCTTAAATTCTTAAAATTTTAAAATTCTTAAATTCTTAAGTTGTTAAATTCCTAGGTTCTTGAATGCTGCCATTCTTGTTACCATCTTAGAAAACTTGATAAAATTTGAAGTATTTTTGGAGTTATTTTTTCGGTTAGAGAAATTTTGAGAAGAAGATGTAGGAAAATTTGCTTCGATTTTTCTAAGTGACGCTTTGGTAAGATCATCGAGTATGAACTGTATCTTAAATTTAAAATCCCAAGATCGAGGACTTATTACAATTTTAAAATTTTATTATTTTCCTTTATTTAGATTTGATTCAGTTTTTAGATCTTAATTTCTAAATGTTGAAATTTTTTATTTTATTTTTTGCCAAAATGTTTGATTTGCCTTTCCCTTTAATTATATTTTGGTATTTTCAGCGTTTCTTGATTCTGCCTTATGAGATTACAAAATTGAATTTATTATGAAACTCTTTTGTATGTTTGTTGCAAAATTATTTTTCTTAAAATGACGCGGATTTTGCGCGGATTGGGGTGGCGCGGATTTTTTTTTCGCTTTCTCCGTAACAACCCTGAATGGAGGAATCTGAGAGTTCAAGAATTTATAAATTATGGTCTCTTCGGAAAGTTGTTTCAATTTTAATTAAGATCCAGCATCTGAGATTTCATAGGGATTGAACAACTACATTTTACATATTTTTCCTAAACAACATTCAAGGGCTTACAAGGAGGAGTTCCCGTGATCAGATCGAGCTTAAATTTGTAATCTATTCCAAAACACCCAAATGTCTAAGTTTGATAAATAATGACTTTTTGAAAAGCTCGAGCTTTTATTTGTTTTTATTTTTATAAAATGTGTTGATCGTGTGAATGATCGTCTGTAGGCTCTGGTCAAGGCAGAAATTTTTTTTAATTTTATAGCAAAAATATTATTTTGTATAATTATCTAAGAAGATGTTATCTTCAAATAACCAGAAAACCGTTTACTTTAAATACAAACATTGTTGAAAAAGACCTAGATCTTTTTTTAAAACCGTAAACATGAACTTGTTTTTCAGTTTTATAATCTTTCTTAAAGTTCTGCAAAATTACATATTTATTTCAAGTTTTTGTCTCCAAAACCATTAATTTTTTTTTATAGAAACATAATCAAAAATAGCATCGGCCTAATTCGTTTAAAAATTCGGCAAAAGGCAACAATTTAAAAATTAAACATAACTTCTTACTTTAATTAAAATTTTCAATTGGTTTTTTTTAACTTTAAATTTTCTTTTGGGAAATGAAGTGAAATCAACTAATCGCAATTTGAAATTTGCAACAATTTTTATTATTAATTATTTCTAGAGTTTTTTAAAAAGGTCCTATAAGCTATTGTGTTTTCTATTTTTATAAGACCTATTAAAAAAACTATAGATTTTTGGTAAAGGGCAACATTTAAAATGACATCACCAAATAATAAAACATAGGAAATTTTTATGGTTGCTCATTTTAGATGTTCGATAAGAAAAAAATAATTGACAAAATAAAAAAAAAGTTTTTAAGTTTTTGCAGAATCCATCGTTAGAAAAAAAAATAAAATAAAATAGTCATTGAAGTTTTTAAATATCATGAATTTCCAATATTCAAAAAGAAAAATGCACGAAACCATAAAAACGCTCCAAACAATATGTTAGTAAAAAACAGAAAATAAAAAAAATTGGTGGTCTGGAGAGGTCAGGGAAAAGTCAGGGAATTTTATTTTGGGATTTGGATCGACACCATGTCATGACTCCGTGGAATCACTAAGTAAACACATCACAAAATAAACACAGGAAGTGACATTTGCGGCTATTACTGGTTGCGTCCTGTTGATTTGAGATACCTGACGTCAGACTACACCCCTGTCCCATGCAAAACCACCTTTTGTGTTCAATCTTTACCCTGTTATCTCCTTTCCATTTGCTCGGAGGATTTCCAACTCCATGCCCAAAGAATGGGAAAAAAACACTTTTCTTCTCCGACGGACCGGAGGTCCCTCGGGTTCGCAGCAAAGTGGCCACCATCCAGCTTGTTTTTCTTCTCTCCGGGTTTCCTTTCCCGAAAGCAACGTGTTATTATCGTCATTATTATTATCATCGCGCAAGCCCCGTCCATATGTGGAGTCCCGGGCCACCATAAATGAAATATGATCGAGGAAAATAAGATGAAATGATGGCAAAACGAGCCCCTTTTCGCTAGAGAGCCGTGAAAAAGTGCCTTTTCAACTCCAAATTAGGCGCTCTTTTCATCAGCGGTTCGATTCCCGGTCACGCGGGGTCTATCCTGAAAGGTGCGCGGGGTTTCGGAGCGAACAAGGTAGAATAGAGGTCAGGCCAGGTGACGGCGATAAAACGCGAGGGACACATGTGTGCCGTTTCGCAGCGTCAGAGGTGGCTATTAGTGGTTGCGTCTTGTTACAGCAATCTAGGATAATTACAGAGTTAGACTGAGTGAATCAAACTCTTTTTTTCTTCTTAAAAGTGAATCTAAATCTTGTAAGCTGGATAAAAAGTGAAGTAACTCACTATTAGCTGCATCATGTCATTGACAGCTGTCAAAATGACAGAATGGTTGCGTCCTTTGGTTTAAACTTGGTAGACGGGTTACTTCTGTAACAAAAATGGTAAGAAAGGTTACGGCTGCGTGCCGTAAACTGTCAAACTGCTTCACCGCAAGATGGTGCCACTTTTGCTATTGACGTAAGGCTCGTTAAGCTCGAAAACGGTAGATTTCGGGAAGTGATACCCCTCGAATGCAGCGTTTCATAATGGATTATGTTGGTCATAAACCTCCCCGTCTGGTTAAAAAGCTTTTTTTCGTAGGTTAATGCAAATTGGCAACAATATTTAATTAACAACTTAAGTTTCTCTCTTGTTTAATCGCCGAGAGCTCTTAAAAACGCAAACAAATTGTTTGCCCATCCATCTCGTGTGTCCCGCGCTTAAGTCGCACAGCAGTGACACGGGCGGGGAGCTCCGGAACGTATTTAAATGTCCGCTCGTAACGGGTTGGGTCGCGCCTGGCTTGCCGATTTTCGCTTTAACCTCGCGTAAATAAGAAAGAAAAAAAAAAAGATAATTTACTTACATTCCATTTTGCCTCCAACACTCGTTTATGCCTTCGTGTTCCACGCACCGCGCGCGTAAACAAGACCCTCAACCACGCAATTTACACACCCCTCGTCGCAGCCCAAGACGAAGGCCCCTTCGAGTAGGACCCCGCGAGTTGGCTCGGCGAGCGGAGTCAAGCCGAGTTCAAGCGGCTTAGAGGTTCAACAATGCCAAGCCGATCTGAATGTGGTGGGTGTGAACTTCCCATGGACCTCGAGAGTTGATCCAACTTGGAGTTGCTAATTAAAACTAGAGTTGGCAGCACTGCCGCGGTAATCACATGTACGCAGCCATAACCGCCGTCGATCAAACCGTCACTTTTGATTAGCGAAATTACATAGAACTCGCAGCGTAGAGTTGCTTTCCCCTCCTAACCCGATCGTAACAAATTACCTTGGCTATGATAGACATTTTTAAGGCTTCTTCGTACACAATGGATCAACCCGGATTGCTCGAGCAAAACATATTTATCACATGTATGCGCGGTGACCACGAAAGCCGCAGCCTGTACACGTTGAAACAGGAAAAGCGAAACCACCTGAATTACCTCCTCCAGATGAGGAGGTTGGACCGAGCAAGACACTCTCGGGATTTGATTGGAAACGAGGTTTGGAAAAGAAAGTCCGACGACGTCGTGGTATCACAATGGTGACGGCTAATGAAGTTTGAAATTAAAGCAGCTTTCGGAGCTTGCAGATCTGTGTGAGTTTGTGGTGCAAATATTGTAACAACAAAGAATAAATGGGTAAAAACAAATCGAAAATGAGTCTTTTTGTGTGGTCGTGCACAGCTGTCAAATCCTCAAGCAATTTTTCTTGTTTTGTCAGGACTACAATCAAAAATCAAGAAGATTTTTTTCAATTTTTATTTTCAACTGAAAATTACTCAAAATTGAGCCTTTTTGTGTCAGCGTGCAACCATTTTGTAAAGTAAACAAACAACTGTCACTTACGAAAAACCTCAGCAAAACAATGCAAATAGGCCGAAGATAAAATGTAAATAAACAATACATTCAGCTCATGTCAGTTTATATTTACATCAGAAACGAGCATGATGTATCGATTGTTACTCTCCTTCTTTTGCACATTGTCGGAATCGGACAGTGGATGGAGTGTGACAGCGTGCTTGTTCTCTTGAGGTAAACATACAGCTGTCAGTTAGGACAACATCGAGCCATTTTCAGCCAACGTCGGCTCAACAAGCCAATAATCTTTAAATTTCTTACAGGGTGACATGATATTCATCAATTTCAGCGAATCAAATTAAATCTCGAAATTCCAGAAGCATTTCTCCTGCAGTTTTTTCGTTTCGTTTTCAGACGCAGGTATGAAATGCAGCAGCACTTTTTTTCTGCCCCATTTCTAAACTAGTCGCGTTCCATTCTCCATACCTCTGGCATATAATTAAATCCTGATTAAAATTCCGCAACCGTACAGAAGTCTGCGGACCAAGCTTTTACGCGGATTGGATCCATTCCTTGCAAACGCAGTAGCCGGTCCCCCTTGCAGCACAGTGGTCAGACCGTTTCGATTTGCCAGGATCTCCGTTTCCACCTGCCGGTCAAACCTCAAAACGTGTTGTGGCTAGCAAAACATGTGCAGCGCGCGAATCCCCAATTTCAAAATGTATAATTTTGACGTGCAAAAACATGCAACGGCTCTCTCGGGAGAGCAGTTGGTCAGCTATAATGAACGGAGTCCCTAACAAAAAAAGGGGGAACGAACGTAGCAACAAAAAATCCTAAATGAAAATTATAACCCATCGCTCGTCGGAACCCTCGTGATGCAATTTGGTTCTACCGCCGCCAAGACGAGACCTCACTCATAATCAACGTCGGACCACAACCCACCTGATGCATTATTCCTAACCTCACCTTTGCCGACCAACCAACCAAGTCCTGGGTTTCACCACGTGGTCACCGGTCCGTGTCCGCGTGGTTGAAGGTGGGGAGGGGAAAAACGTTGCTGCTTCCATAAAATCATAAACATGGATCCTTTTTTTTGCACTTTTGTTGTGCCTTCCCTGATGGAGTTTTAATTTGAATTTTGCACTTTTGTGCACCGATGCTTGCGTTCTCACCGGATATTTTTGCTACCTTACCCGGGACAGGCAGGTTGAGCAGGTCAAGTAAGCTGTTACTGGGAAGTCATGTTTATTTTAAGAATCATAGAAGAAATCGTTTGCTTCTGTTATTTGGGCTCTTTTGGAGTCACGAAAGTTTGCTGGATGATTGCCATAGCAATGTGCGCAGTTTACATGCGTTTTGCTGATTTGATAACCAGCTTGCTAGACAGCTTAAATTTTTGTAAGTCTCGAAAATTCGTGTTGCTTGACAAGCAACTTTCGCTTTTCAAGTCACCACTTTTCACAGCTTGGAGACACAATTCTAAGCATTTAAAGTGCACACTCTTTCGTGCAATTCCACAATGCTCAATGCTAAGAAACTGGCTTAACCCTTTCAGGCCTGAATTTTTCTGAGCTGTGTTAATCTACAATTTTGGTACCAGTAGTTCATTTTTTCCATGAGTAAACAGAAACAGGCAAAAAAAAGTTACATTTCATTATTGGACGTTCTGGGTCCTCCAAAGTGTCCTGGAATATAGATCTTGGAGTCTACCGCCGTAACAACACGATTCTACCAAGTTTCCGATCATGGTTCATATGCAGTGATGTCCCTGGGACCCTTTGGCAACACTATGAGCTATGTGAATCTCTTTTGGGATGGTCTGGGTCCTCCAAAGTGTCCTAGAATACAGATCTTGGAGTCTACCGCCGTAACAACACGATGGTACCAAGTTTCCGATCATGGTTCATATGCAGTGATGTCCCTGGGACCCTTTGGCAACACTATGAGCTATGTGGATCACTTTTGGGATGCTCTGGGTCCTCCAAAGTGTCCTGGAATTCAGATCTTGGAGTATACCTCCGTAACAACACGATTGTACCAAGTTTCCGATTATGGTTCATATTCAGTGATGTCCCTAGAACCCTTTGGAAACACTCTGAGCTATGTGGATCGCTTTTGGGATGTTCTGGGTCCTCCAAAGTGTCCTGGAATACAGATCTTGGAGTCTACCTCCGTAACAACACGATTCTACCAAGTTTCCGATTATGGTTCATATTCAGTGATGTCCCTGGGACCCTTTGGCAACACTATGAGCTATGTGGATCACTTTTGGGATGGTCTGGGTCCTCCAAAGTGTCCTGGAATACAGATCTTGGAGTCTACCGCCGTAACAACACGATTCTACCACGTTTCCGATCATGGTTCATATTCAGTGATGTCCCTGGGACCCTTTGGCAACACTATGAGCTATGTGGATCACTTTTGGGATGTTCTGGGTCCTCCAAAGTGTCCTGGAATATAGATCTTGGAGTCTACCGCCGTAACAACACGATTCTACCAAGTTTCCGATTATGGTTCATATTCAGTGATGTCCCTGGGACCCTTTGGCAACACTATGAGCTATGTGGATCACTTTTGGGATGTTCTGGGTCCTCCAAAGTGTCCTGGAATATAGATCTTGGAGTCTATCGCCGTAACAACACGATTCTACCAAGTTTCCGATTATGGTTCATATTCAGTGATGTCCCTGGGACCCTTTGGCAACACTATGAGCTATGTGGATCACTTTTGGGATGATCTGGGTCCTCCAAAGTGTCCTGGAATTCAGATCTTGGAGTATACCTCCGTAACAACACAATTCTACCAAGTTTCCAATTATGGTTCATATTCAGTGATGTCCCTGGGACCCATTGGAAACACTATGAGCTATGTGGATCACTTTTAGGATGTTCTGGGTCCTCCAAAGTGTCCTAGAATACAGTTCTTGGAGTCTAGTAATGCTAAAGGGTGCCAGCTCCTGGCGGGTTTCGCTTTGTAAGCGAAAGAGTGGCTTGAATCCCATTTGTCGAGGCAAAAGGGGTAGGTGGTGGTCGAGGGAGGATTTTGACTGCAGCGTCAGTTGAATTTGTTCAAGTCATAAACCTCCCAAAACCCAACACATTCAATCTCTCGAACGATCTGTAGGCGGCTGAATCTGAGCATTGAAAAACTCTGTAGCAATACACGGAGAAATGCCTCAACTGCAACTTTCTTCTCGCTAACATAGTCTCAGGCAAAATTCGAGCTGAAAATTGGGCTATATGATCGGTATCGAACTATATATGGGTCAAAAATATACGAGGTTTACCCTCAATCTCACTTATCTCCACGTCCGCGGATTGGTTTCTCGTGTTCGTCAAAGGGTCTCAGGGACATCACTGAATATGAACCATAATCGGAAACTTTGTAGAATCATGTTGTTACGGTGGGAAAATCCAAGATCTGTATTCCTGGACACTTTGGATGACCCAGAACATCCCAAAAGTGATCCACATAGCTCAGAGTGTTTCCAAAGGGTTCTAGGGACATCACTGAATATGAACCATGATCGGAAACTTGGTACAATCGTGTTGTTACGGAGGTATACTTCAAGATCTGTATTCCAGGACACTTTGGAGGACCCAGAACATCCCAAAAGTGATCCACATAGCTCATAGTGTTTCCAACGGGTCCCAGGGACACCACTGAATATGAACCATAATCGGAAACTTGGTAGAATCTTGTTGTTACGGCGGTAGACTCCAAGATCTGTATTCTAGGACACTTTGGAGGACCCAGATCATCCCAAAAGTGATCCACATAGCTCATAGTGTTGCCAAAGGGTCCCAGGGACATCACTGAATATGAACCATAATCGGAAACTTGGTAGAATCGTGTTGTTACGGCAGTAGACTCCAAGATCTATATTCCAGGACACTTTGGAGGACCCAGAACATCCAAAAAGTGATCCACATAGCTCATAGTGTTGCCAAAGGGTCCCAGGGACATCACTGAATATGAACCATAATCGGAAACTTGGTAGAACCGTATTGTTACGGCGGTAGACTCCAAGATCTGTATTTCAGGACACTTTGGAGGACCCAGATCATCCCAAAAGTGACCCACATAGCTCATAGTGTTGCCAAAGGGTCCCAGGGACATCACTGAATATGAACCATAATCGGAAACTTGGTAGAATCGTGTTGTTACGGCGGTAGACTCCAAGATCTGTATTCCAGGACACTTTGGAGGACCCAGAACATCCCAAAAGTGATCCACATAGCTCATAGTGTTGCCAAAGGGTCTCAGGGATATCACTGAATATGAACCATAATCGGAAACTTGGTAGAATCGTGTTGTTACGGCGGTAGACTCCAAGATCTGTATTCTAGGACACTTTGGAGGACCCAGAGCATCCCAAAAGTGATCCACATAGCTCATAGTGTTGCCAAAGGGTCCCAGGGACATCACTGAATATGAACCATAATCGGAAACTTGGTAGAATCGTGTTGTTACGGCGGCAGACTCCAAGATCTGTATTCCAGGACACTTTGGAGGACCTAGATCATCCCAAAAGAGATCCAAAGGGATCGAAGTGGTCCCAAATGGTCGTGAGGATGTGACTGGTAATAACTAAACTTCATTTGCCTGGAAAAATCGTTGTAAACCTGAATCATCTACAACATTTTCTGAAGTTTCCAAATTTCAGGTTTTCAGGATGTTCTAGGTCGTCAAAAAGGCCATTAACAACCACTCAAACATTTTTTCCTAGGTAGAGAAACTTATAAATTACAACTTTGCTGAACAATGTTATATATTTTGAGCACTGTGTGATTTTATACAACCGAATTTCGGTATGGGTCATATATGACCCATCAGGCCTGAAAGGGTTAAGAGCACATACTTTGCAACAAGAGCTTAAAATACCCTCACACAACACACACACACACACACACATATGCTCTCTGCACACGCTGACTGAGCAAAATCCTAGCTTTGTTTAATGATCTTGTCCGAGTCCCACCGCCGCTCCCCTCAAACCTTGTCTGTTGACAAAACCGGTTTCCAGCTTTACAGCAGCGGCTACAACCCGACTTTGGGGAGTTGTTGTTGCGGCGGAGCAGAGAGAGGCGGGCGGGACATTTGCATTAGTATTAAATTCCATTTTATTAATAAATTTGCAATATGCAAATGTTTGTGCTCGGGCCAAGCGAGGAGTTGATGCTCTAAGCTGCAATCAGAGACTTTACAAATATGAAAATTTATTGATCTTCAGTGGCCGGTCATGCTCTCGGTCCGATGTTGGGCAGCAGCCCCTCAGGGGGAAACAACAGCCAAACAGGTTCGTCATACGGTCGATTGCGGTAGATGTCGAAGGCAACAGTGGAGTCGCTCAACCGGCAGAACAATCCCCGAGGTGATACATGCTGGGAAGATCAACATTTGCGTACGAATTAGAGAGAGTGCAATAAGATACGGTTCGGGGCAGGTCACCCCCCGGGTTAAGCTCCGTTGATGGATCGGTGGTTCGGGGGGAGGTCATTATCTACACATACGGACTTTGAGTTCCCTCAAATTAACCTTTGAAGGTTCATTTTTCGGACAGCTTGTCAGAAAGTTTTGCAAAACACTTTCCTAAAAGTGCCATCACTCCGGAATGTGTGTGTGTGTGTTATTGAAGGGCTAACCTCAAAATCATCCACTCCAAGACAAACAGTTCTGGCAAAACTCAAACAAACCACCGCAACTCGGTAAAGTTCCGGAAGGTGGCGCAGCGTACGGAAGGAAGATAAATCCACACACTTGCATGAATAATAATAACATTTATGTGTGTATCTTGGGCTGCACGGGTGGTACGGTAAGAGTTCGATTGTTTGACACTCAAGCTCAAGCTGGAAGCTCAAAGTTGTCAAAACTCGGTTTCAGGTTTCAGTTCAATTACAACAAGGGGGTTGACACTCGATCAGTCATAAACATTCCAGTTTAATCTTTGTTTGGATTCAACATTTTGGTTTCAATCAGGAATAATAGCTTTAAATATATTTATTTTTCATATCAAAACGATGACGAGTTTGTAAAAAAATTAGAAGTGTCAACCCCCTTGAATCAAAATCAAACGAAAACAAAATCTGACAGTTCGTTCGGTTTGAAGCCCCGTTTCTAAACTCGCTCAAAACACTTTGACAGCACTCAATTTGGAACAACCAACAAGCTTTCAATTATTTTGATATTTTTTGTAGTGTTTGTGAGAGAAGTGTCAAAAGTGACAGTTGGTCAAACCGCACAGCGTTCACTGTACCAGCAACCATGACGCTACAGACGGATTGATGGAGAGTTCCCCCGTGGGGTAGGGTGAAACGGGACACGCACCCAATATCTCGTCATGTGTTTGTGCAATATGGAAGATGGCAAGATAGTGTAGGTGTAGGTATGTATTTCGCACATTATTGGTGCGGCATGCCCGAGATAAACTAACGAGGAGCGTTCGGTTGCGAGGGTTGCGGGTCCGGGATGTTTGTTTCTGTATTTCTGCACCGTGAAATGTGATTATAATTGATTACAAGTGAAATAACGTTGATACCTTGTTAGCACCAAAGGGATTGTGGCCCGAGGTGATGCGCGTGTAACCACACTCGATTTAATTTGTTTGAATGCTAGATGATGGTTGTTCTGTGGTGCGTTCGTTTGATACTCGAGGTCAAACTCGGAAAACAACTCCTTTATGGTGCTTCATTTGACAGTTTTCGTCAGGTTGATTGACTTTGAATCGCTCGTTTTAAAGAAAAGACTGCAAACTGTCAAAGAAATTTTAAGGTTGTTTGTTTACCATTGATATGGAAACGTCAACTTCACGTAGATTTTGAAGTAATCTAATTATTAGGTCAAGTCATGTACTTTTCCATTGTAGAAGATCTGATTCTTATCCATGGATTCAAATTACTATGCTACGGACAATTATATAAGATAAGTGATTGTAGATAGGCCATAACTCGTCATATTGATTGATTCAGAAGCTTATTGCTGATAGATAAAATTCCGGAAATCTCTCAATGGATACGACCAAATAATACAATCAATCAAAACACTGGTTAGATCTCGATGACTGGCTGAATCTAGAATCTTTCAATTTCACACTTACACGTCAAAAGGTAACAAAGAGAAAACAGAAAAGAGGCGAGGCACGATTCTGCCAAACCCTTAGACAAGCCCCTAACATGACTTTGTTCCATATCCTGCAAGAGGTGAGTCCAACCCCTGAAATCCAGACGATCCAAGACGATCGATCTGAGACGTCATGATCGACACCAATTAAAATCCAAAGATTCCGATCGCCACGCTAGTCACAGGTGAAAGTCTGACAAAACGCGGAATTTCACCCCGAAAAATCCAATAAATTACGGTGACCTGCGCGATCGATCACTTGATCGATCGCCACTAACCAGCGACTAATTATCGCACAGCCGGATGGTCAACCCCTTGATCGATCAATAGCGTGGCGTTCGTTGAACTCCGCGTAAGACCTTTTGCAAAAGTGACGAACACTACGCTTCCGGACCAGCGTCCGAAACCCTATCATTTCCAACGCCGAAAAAATGTCCAAGTCACGCGACGGCCACGATCGCGCCGCTGCGGAAATGGGAAAGAAAGTGTCGTAAAGTGTTGAAAATTAGCGTGTTGGGTCTAAAATTAGTTAAAGAGACTGGATTTGGGAGTACGCAACGGCATGTGGGAAATCGAACGCTCGTGCGGTAATAACGGTGAGCAATCGGGAAAAGATTTCATGGCGAAGGCGTGCGCGCAGGCAGATTAGCCGCGGCACCTGGAGACTTGAAGGTGCGAATCAATGGTGATTTCAGAAGGAAGCAATGACAGCGCTTCGATATAGTTACGATACGGGGTGTTGTGTCATAGGTGGAAATTGACGCGATTAATGTGACAAATTTATTATTATTGACGTCGCCGGATGAGCTTGGTGAGAAGAGGTTGGAGACTGTTGGATAACAGCGTGGATCAGCGAATTAATGGCAAACCACAGTTACCGAGCATCCAGGCAATCTGCCGCTCTTCCACCAACAAGCCCACCAAAGAGCCCTGGTTCGAATCTCGGCAAGGGCAAAATCTTTTTGACTGCAATCTTTTGTTCTAACTCTGATGTAACTGTTTAAGGTGAGAGGTTAATAACTTGATTTTTTCTACTGCGACTCAAATTGCTCACCTCAAGGTAACTCAACTAATTCCGCTGTTTATATCGACAAATTATCATTATTTTTATTCGCCACCAAAGCCAACGATCATTAGTCAAAAGAGCAAGCAAAACAACAACAAAAATGCGCCAGCGATCGCGAATTATCGCCTCTCGACATGCTTGAACTCGAGAGCAGCAGCAACAACAAGAAGCAACAAGAAATCATCGATCGGAATGCGAATGTTTATGATCGTAAAAACGGCGAACGTGCCACAACGTCTTTTCAAGCCTTGACTCTGTGCGGAGAAACCGGTGTCATTCCGAAGACGTTGTCGTCGTCGCTACGGCTCAAACTATCGACGATCTTCAAGCCGGTTTTGCTGGTGGGTTTTTAAAAATGGCCGCCGCGGTGAGCGGCTTAAGTGGGATGCTCGTGGGGACGGAGTCGCTCGAAAGTAGGATATGTAAATATTGATAATTTGATAAACGATGCTGAAGGGGAGGGTTTTGGTAGTGGGCTTAGTCGTGGACTTCTTAGATAGACCAATTTCACAGGTAATCTTCCAAAATGAAGCTAATCGCCTTAACTGTGGGAATTACAAAGTCCAGAACCTCCGAAGGAAGCTGATCTTCGACAATTACCCCTTCGGAAGCTTCGAATCCTTTCTTCACCACGAACAATGTAGTCGTCAAACAAAGACATCGCGTGTTTTTTGTTTGAAGTTAGCTCGGACCGAGCTGCCATATGCGCCTTTTGCGTGTTGCGCGCGAACCTCGGCAACGTGTAATTATGTTCTGCCAACTCCTTTCTCCCCTCTCTCTCAACTGGTCAACTGGTCCGGCAAAAGTCAACGCTGCAAAACCTGAACGACAGGTGAAAATTGAAAAGTTTTCACGAAGCCGCTGGTCAAACCAGATTCGCTCCGCGTTGGCAGTTTCGCCGACACTGATGCCAAAGTCGAAGGTTAAAAGGGGAGGCAGAAAAAAAAAGTTTCAACCAGCTTGCCATCTGACATGGGGCCACTTTTTCATTGTTTTTATTATGGCGGACCTACCCGGTAGGTCCGGGGTTGAAATTTGAAACCGTCTAATTGGATCGGGTGAACCAACGCGCAAAATGTGCGACAAAAGGTGACTTTAACACGGTGTAATCTCGGTGGCAGGTGGAATCTTGATAATCTGTAAATTTATACTTGAGCAACTGGTTGAGATTTTACCGTGACTTCGTGAAACTCCAACAAATAAGCATTTTAAATGACAGAAGATGTCAATATGACAGCTATTGTGACGTATTGGTGTTACCATGTGAGCGCTTAAAACAAAAAATCGTGAAATCGTGACAAATTTCATTTCAAATCATAGAAGCTGTCAATTTGACAGCTATTGTGATGTCGTGATGTTGCCCTGTTATCGATTAAAACAAAAAAAAAATCGTGAAATCTGACAAATTATCATATCAAATAACATGTGTTGACAATTTGACAGCTAATGTGATGTTTTAGTGTTGCTGTAGGGTTTGTAAACTGTGTAATGTAAACAATATTGATCAGGTAATAATAATCCGAAACAGACTATTCCTTACTGAACGTGTTCTTGGTTTTTGACAGCGCATGATAAGAGACGCGTGTTTATGTTTACGCTATGGACAGTTGAGAGTGAACATTTGGCGAGGAAGTGTGAGTGTGATTGAATTGTGTTCGAACCGGTTGTCGGAATCCGGAGCAGGACACGACGGAAGCGGACATGAGTGTGGTTGGGTGGTTAATGCTCGGCAGCGATGGTGTTGCGTCCGGAACGTCGTTTCTCAAGGAGTCCCGGTTGCGGCTCTACAGTTGCCACGATAGGCACGTGCAATTTTAAAAAATCCTTTGATATGTAGTCAATCTCTTTATCGCAGAGTCACGATGGCTGATTTCATAAAGTCACAGTTTTAAAGATGTCAACAATCAACAAAAAAAGCATCAAAATCCCCAATTCCTCACCGTCCACTCCGGCAGATGCCAAACCCCCCGATAGGCCACTTTCCGCGAATCGATTCATTAATGATGGCCTATTCAATGGCCTCACACCGTCGCACCTCCTCCTTCCCTTCCCCTCTCAAAAGATGGCGCTGCCGAAGATTCATCGCGCAGAGACGGAAGAAAAGACAACAGATTTCATTAGCGATGATCATCTCGGTGCCGCGTGCCTTTCCCCCCAACTTCATACCTCATTGGCGGGGTCCAGCGTTTGTTGATGGGTAGGTTTTGAATTTTAAATGAGTCGTAAAACGGAATGTTCAGCTCTCTCTCTCTAGGCACAACTCTTTCGAATCGATTCAAGCAGCAAAAAATCTATGCCCGGTGGAGAAAAGAATGATTTTTACTCTCAAGGGCAGTCTGCGTCACGAGCGCTAGCGCGTGTGTCTGAATTGACTTTTTGCTCCTCTTCTAGTTGGAAAGCTACTTTCCAGCTGAATTTGGTCATTTGAAAACACTGACCTGTTGTTGTTGCGATTTTTGTGCAGATTTGACAGCTACCTTACCTTTAGCAATGAAGTTACGCTACCTTGAACAGTGCTGAATCTTGGTGCATCAAGGTCAACAGTGAAGAGGTGCGCAACTGTCAAACGCATGTCAAGCGAGAACTGTCAAACGCAGCGTTCCAAGACAATCCCGCACGACTCTGCGGGGTGGATCGGGCCCGTTCTACGAGCCAACTTGGCAAAGAGATGCCACCACCAAAGAAAATATTTTCCTTTCTATCGCCAACAAGCGGCACACACACAAGCTCAACGACGCATGATGGGCTCTCGAAAACTTTCCGTCGATGGGATGATGGATGATTTCTGAAGAGCTGCTCTCTGGGTCTGAATTGCAGAAGAAAAATGCGATTCAGACGTGCGCGTCGTACCTGAAAAAGTATTTTTGCTGTACGTACTTGGGAGTTCAACCTAACGTTGCCAGTCTCTGAAAACAAATTCGAGAAGAACTCTGCTGAAGCAACAACCGGCGGGCAGCAAAAAACGTAATGAAACGAGATAACAATATGTTGATCCCCAGTAGAACGGGACCAGAGGTGAAATCCGATCCCGGAGATAGAACTCGTCGTCGTCGTCCAAGTATTCTCGACTCTATTTAATTAGACATGAAAAGAGAAACGCAACCAATAGAGTTCCAGGTTCCAGGTTCCCGGTGGAGTCTCGCTCGCAGAGCGATGATAAACGACGACAGGACAAGAATTGTAGTGAAAAAACGAACCTCACTACTAGTTCTACCTGGAAACCCGAGAAAGGGATGTCAGTTCCCATTAAACGTGTCTACCTGGGCATTGTGTCCCCTACGGGCGGCTTTCGGGGCCGTAATAGTTGGTCGTATCAATAGAACAAGGACGACTTTGCTTCTTTCGTTCTGCGTTCCGAGGGTTGCTGCATCGAAAAGATTCAGAACCTTTTGGACAAAAAAAATACCCCTCTCCTCACAAGACAAAGCAGATTTTCGACATGCGATACGAAGGCATCTTGAATGGATGAAGCGAGAGAGAAAAAATCTCAGGTAAAAAATCACCGAAAAAAAAAGATCGGCAACAGAATGGAAGCGGCCTGAATTGGCTGCCAGAAGGTGGAAAGTTTTTTTTTGCCGTGAAAAAAATATATTTATGATGTTGTTCAAAACTTTTCGGTCAAGCGATAGCTCAGAGTGGGACACACCTTTTGGTCACAACATCGCGTCAAATAAATTTATTTCTGCGATTAGATTTTCATCAGTGAGGCATCCTCTCTCGATCAATCGACAGAGTTTTCTTTTGCATTTGACTTTTTGTTTTGTTCGTCGTAAACTCACCCGAAAGCAGTAGGATTTTAAGCCGATGGTCTGAGAGTTTTTTACTAACCTGCAAGCAAAAGGAGAATTGATTTAGCTTTTTGATTAAATGAATTATAAAACTCAAAAATTATTTAGATCTAAAATTACAACAGCAAATATATTCCAAATCGTCTAATCAGGAGTTAATCAGAAGTGAGCAACAATCTGCTGAGTTCCGAAGCTAACGAGTGAGTGCTTTCCGTCACGTGACTCAATCAATCAAAGCAAGCCAAAAAATTGTCGTTGCTCACTCATAATCCAGCTGTCAATTTTCTTGTAGAGGTTACTTTGAATGTAAACAAGCAGCTCAATGTAAACATTCCGAATGAAAACTGAGTGATATTCACCCACATCAGAGACTTATTTACTCATTTTTGAGTAGGTTCGGTTTTGCCGAAAAGTGAGAGCGGGATGAACTGTTTGTTTATATACAAGGTTAAGCACGTTTGAAAAGCTGGTACAGAAAACTGACTACACTCTCATTTCAAATTATTCAGTTTATTTCAAAATCTGACTACTCAGAAGCAATCAATTGAGATATCTGTCAGATCCGAGTTATTTTCACTCAAAATGTAACAAAAATTTAGTAAAATTTACCAGATTTGACCGATTTACTTATTTCTGAGTAGGTTCGATTTTGACGAAAATTGAGTGATTTTGAATGTGTTATATACACTGCTAAACATTTTTTGACAGTTGATTGCAATTTAGTACAATTAAACCCCGTTGATTTGAAATTTCTTAGTTTGCATTCCAGTTGTAATGTGTTTTTAAACGAAAACGACACAATTTGCTAAACTACAAACATCTTTTATGTTTGAGTTATTTTATTGGTTTGTTTGAAGCAAAACCGGTTGTTTTGACAGCTACGACTCACGAGTTAACAACTCATTGATGAGTGTCACCATCTGAAGATAATTCAAACGATTCAATCGTCAGTGAGCAATGAGTCTTTAATCGATGGCATGTTTGACGTCCTAATCGCTAACGATTTACTTCGATTTCATGATTTGGTTGATCAAAATTGATAGATGGATGAGTGAATCGATTACCAGAGCCTTGTCTTCTTGTTTTCACCTCAAGCAAATACAAATTCTGTTCTACTTTCCAACGAAAATCATCCCCAAGTAAAAATGTATCATTTCCCAACCCAATCAAAACACGTTTATCGCGCTAACCAGAATCCATTTTGCACAACATTCCACTCGCCTCCTCCCGAGCGATACTAATTAGGTTTGCGATTGACAGATGAGTGAGTGAGGAATCCAGCGGCGCCCCGTTAAGTCGCGGAGTTTAGTCACCACTTTGATCGACGTCTGTGTAAACATACACATGTGCTGTGCTGCGCTCGTCAATGTTTACAAACATCATTCTGAAAAGTGGCTGAGCTGTTTGTTCTGTCTGCTAATTTAGCTGTGCGAATGAAGCGGCTGTTTTTTCTTCTATAAAAAGTTCTCATTTCGGATGAGTGATATCGGATATTTCCGAACCCCTTTCGGAATGTTTAGATCTGCGGCAAATCAATCAACATTCGACGATGATGTTTCTGGCAGTTGCATTCTAGAAACTCAAACAGTGCGCCAATTTCTTTGGTTTGACTCACATTTGTAGTTTCGGGACTAATTTGAAATCGGCGTGTAACGAGAACTACTTTTGAGGTAAAACCTGCACCAGACAGCCCAATTTGCCCAGCTGGTCGTCGTCGTCGTCAATCGACCGACCCCCGGTGCATAATTGAATAGTGTGGGCTCGTTTGGGCGAGGGATCACAGTAAAAAAATGATTATTTGTTCAGCACTTAAAAGGAACGAAACGTGCAATACTTTTTGTATTTTCTTTTGCTAGCATCACAAACAATATTTTGACAGCGTAATCTCATTGTTGTGATTACCGTATTAATGTTGAAATACTCATTTCAAATTTTGATATCAAAATGAAAACTTACGTTGAAAAAAATGCTGTTTGAAAAGTATTGCGCATTCACTTCCTTTTTGCGCGCAATTTTGACAGCTCGTGCCGCACAAAATTTGTTTACAGCGGCACTTCAAATCAAATTAAATTTGCGTGCAAACAAAAAGCTTCATTTTTCGCTGTGCTAAATCGGCTAGCCTTGAAACCTCAGCTGGAGCCACACTCTCGTTTTGATTCACAACAGTTCGAATAGTAGTGGAAGGTAACCAGCAGCTGACTGCGCTGTTTGCTTTTGGCAATCGTATATCGTTCAGCGCGCAAAAATATTTACCATTCGCCAGCAGACAAGGGAACCGGCGAGGGGAACTACACGAACTCTCGACAATGTTTGGCACCCCACGACGCTGCATAATTCCCTGCTTTATTCGCGCACATGGCATCGAGGGGCTGCCGTACGGTAGTCCCAGGATTACCGACGTCATCCTCCGATGTGATAACCCCTCTCGGCTTGTTCGGGCACATGTCGATAGTTTACGATAGGTTTGGTCTAGCTATGGCCAGGACATTCCCTAACCGCTACGCACTCGGGGTAGACTTTTGTGTCCATAAAATAAATCAGTACCGGTATTTCCACACGTCATAAATCTTCCCGAGTTTGTGTGTGAGCGCGCCAGCTGACTGCTCTGGGACCGGGGACCAAATGGCACACCCGGCCATTAGTTAATCGCTCAATAAAATTATTTTAATTAACGAGTCGTTAAGCTATTATCTCGCCGAGGTGTGCAGAACAAAGTGATAGGATGACCTCCGCGACCATGTGCAACAGTTGGGGCGGAAGCACCTCAAAAATCGAAAATCCGACTAGAAGTAGTCTTGTTCAGTGCGCTTTTTATGAGTTATTGAACATTTCCTCCAAGCGGATAAGAAACAGATTGTGAAAACAAGACCGACTTGTTGAACACGGCTCGTTACAAGAGACCGCGTCGACGACGTACTGACAGCAAACGCGACTTCAAAGCCGAGCTGCTTCAAAGAACATAGTTTTATCTGTGCCGGCGATGTGGGCGCGCGAAGCATTTAATATTTATAAGGCATTTATTTCCACACACTCACACTCGAACTCGAACTAAATACGGAGAGTCACACGGCCATCGTGAAACTTGGCTTTGGCACGGATTTTTCGACATCGGTTGTTTATATGGAACGCGCGCAGGTCAGTTTTGGAACCGACCAAATAAACACGTTTGATTGAATTTTAATGACCTTTTAAAGATACACTAGAGAAATGAAAACAAATCTTGAGTTGTGATACACAACTTGACTTTTAAGACCAGAAGCTCAAGCGAAATAGCGCATCAAAGCGCGACTCTAGTGCGCCAACTGCTATGGCAACCGCACAGCAAACTTTCGCGTGTTTGAGTGCCCAATCAGTCTTGCGGCGTCCAAATTTAGAACCCATTTCTGTGCGTCCGCCGGTCAAACCCACCTAGGTAAACAACTTTCCAAACAAACAAATCGAACAAGTCATTAAGCTACTTAGCGTGGAATCTTCCACGCTTTTATGTCCGTTTGCGTCCGACAGGAACCGACAACAAATCACCCATGTCGAAGGGCGGAACATCTTGGCAGCGCCCAAACGTAAACAAATTAGGCGGATTCTTTCGGTGCGGGGGAAATGCATCGAATTAAGCTGGAAAGTTTGAGGAGGAAATTTCAACTGAGATGGGCCACGTTACAACTACAGTACTGTAGCGCTGGTTTGACAACCGTTGTAGTTTTTGAACTGGTGAAATTTGAATTGAAGATGGAAGCTCTGTTCCTAATGTAAACATGAACTGGCGCGAGGAGGATAAGCAATTGTTTACAATTTATCTTTAAACCGTTTACACAGTTTTGCTTAATCTTAGTTTGCTTTGACAGCGTCGTATAGAAAGTGACAGCTCAGATGGTAAATTTATGGTGTTTCATGATTGGGCTGACTTAGTTTAGTTTGTGAGAGTTCTCAACACTGTTGACTGTAGAGTTGCCAAGCTACCAGTGTTCTACCGCACAACTACAACCTATTTCAATTGCCGTGATGGCAACACACCGTTTGGACGCAAATTCCTGCACCCAAAAATGTCTAAGCAGGGCAAGCCCCAAAAGGTTTTCTGGCATTTCTGCACCCGTCCATAACCGAGATGCTAATGTTTTGAGAATTCCGTCACGTTTCAACCCGGCTCAACGCTCTTGGTGACGACTTCAGCGAGTTGGCGTTGGTGTCGCGATCGACGGAATTTCGGATGTTGCTACCTTTCAAGATGGCGCGTTCCGAAAGATGGCCGCCAACAGGTTGTCTGGAGTTTGGAAATCGGTTTCGTGCCTGCACGTTATTAAAATCTGAACCGAAAAACCGGCGATTTCCTTCCCCCTCTTCTGCTCTGTCTGGAGCTCGGAGAGCAATTTGAATAGCTGCTCGTCGATTCTCGAGGGCCTGACGTTCGATCCTCGCGATGATGATTGTTCTACAGCAGTGTTATTTCGTTAATTACTTTATCTCCCTCTTGCCGAGGCAATGATGGCTTTGCCGGGTAGTCTGAACTCTGAAGTCGATTGTTTTTTGTTTTCCCTCATCCCGGCCACCACTTTACGAGATGTAGAACCTTTAAAAGTTGCCTTTTGCCCTCGCAGACCCCTGAGGAAGAGGAGAACGAGGAGGGAAAAGAGCGTTCAAGGGGTCTTCCTCACGAGGGCCGGTGTTTGAATCGTTGATGAGTGAAGCATCCGCTTTTCTTCTATTTTCGGGCGCGAGCAGTTTTGGGAGTGGTGATGGAAGATGTTGGGAGGGAGTTCACCTAGTGGAGCTGTACAACCTTTTCTGACTGAGGAAAAATTATATTTATGATCAATTTCAACGAGCAGAGATAGAGAGCTAGTTCTTTAATCGCTCTTTGCTCTCAACATCAGAATTTTCATACCTTCTTACCTTCGAGTAAGCTCTCAAAAGATCAGTCGGGAGCTCATAATACGCAGAGCACATTTGCTGCTCATTACTTTCAATTTTCGAGGATTGGGCTCCCAGTTTGAAAGTTATTGAGCAGTAAGTGAGCTCTAACGAGCACATGGTTAGGTGATCTCGCTCTTTATTCGCTCATTGCTCCCAATAAAAAAAAATCACAAAAGCACACTCCCAAGTTTAGAGAATGCTCATTTTTTATTCGCACTTTGCTCTCAATTTCAATGTTGATTTGTGTGTTTGCCCTTATTTTGAGAAAAATTGCTCACTGCTCGTTATTGAAGAACATCTTTTAACTAATGAGGCATACACACAGAGCACATCTACTGCTCACTGCTCTCGAATTTAGAAGATTAGGCTTCCAGTTAAAAAGCTAATGAGCCGTGAGTGAAATCTAAAGAGCACAGGTTTGTGAGCTCTAACTCTTTATTCGCTTAATGCTCTCAGTTTCAAATCACAAGAGACCAACTATAAGTCAAAAAATAACTACCAACCACCACTATCTCCACGTACAGTGCTCAAATTCCAAAGTAAATTTGTGTTTTGCTCCCTTTTCAAGAAGAATTGCTCATTGCTCATTACTAAAGAGTATTTTTAAGCGTATGAGCAAGCGCTCAAGAGATTCGAGAGCGCTTAATATGGTGAGCTCTCAATTTGAGGATAATTGAGATAAATTCGCCTTCAGATTGAAAAATACTGTTTTTCATCACAATTTATAACAAATCCTCAACTTGTGAGTGAGCTCTAGAGCGCACAGAGTTGTGAGCGCCCGCTCTTTTATTACTCTTCGCTCCCAATTTGAGCTCAAAAAGCTGTGCGCTCGTTCATTATCATTCTTTTTTATTCTTGATTCTTTTTTGCTCTCAACTTCATAATTGTTTTGTGCTTCACAATTATTTTGCAAATGCATTGCTCGTTTATCAAAATAGATTAACATTTAAAAAAAATATCATCTTTTAGCTAATGAGCAAGCTCTCAAAAAATTTAGGAGCGCATAGTATGTAAAGAACTTATTTTTCTTCACAAAACAACCTGGTCTGGAGCCTTTTCCAAACCATGCCCTTGAAAAACTGACAAGTGCTATTGGGTGCCGATGCACGTCTGACGAGCGCTCGCTCGCTTGTTTGCTCTTAGCTCCAATTTGATAGTCATTGCACTCTGATCTGAAATTTCAACTTATTTCGAGCTCAACATTATTTACCATTTTTCAATGATTAACTGAAAAAAAAACAGTGTTGTAAATAGAACAAACAAGTTACTCATTGGTTCATTGCTCCTTATCTGTGAGGAAACAAACACTTTGCTCTCTCATTTTGTAAGTAATTATGAGATTCATAGAAATGCCAATATCTAACAAACAACTCGTGAGCTCATAAGAGCACACAAGCTCGTAGCAGTGCAGTAAGCAGTGCTGTGAGCTGAGTTGAGATTGCTCTTAAAAGCTCATTCGTGAGCCGTTTATGCTCTCTATGTATTCGCTCTTCACTCATAATTAGAGGAGCCAACTCTGTTTTGATAATGATACAAAAAAAGTTTGAAATTTCAGCCAATACAAACTTCTACAACTTCAAGAACAGTAAATGAGCAAGTCAGAAGCCACGCTCGCAAGAGCCTCACTCGCGCTGCTAATAGTGGAGCTGCGAGGAAAGACATGATTTAAGGTCAGATTTTCATTTTCGCGCCTCTTCCGGCCGCCGTTGAAGGGATCCTTTTTTCATCTGGACGAAACTTTGATGAAGCGAACGGTAAGACAAAGGTGAAAATCCCGTGAAGGGAAATTACTTTTTTTGTATGTGTTTCGAAGAGTTCGAAGTCGAGCGCTGTGTGCAGTGTGTGATCCCGGGTGGTTTTCCCGAACAACAACAGTTGTTAAACGATTCCATTTATAGAGCCGAAGAGCTGGGCCGTCCGAGGGCCTTCAGAAGCAGAAACTCCGGCAGACAAATGATAGATTGAGACCGCTCCACTGGCAGTGAAAAGGCGCTCCCGGTAATGCACTTTTTTGTTTTTTTTTGCGCTCCAACCAAGCCGACCTTTCGACCGAGTTCCCGGAGTTTGGCGAAATACGGCGAACGGATCAAACCTCCTCCCGATTTGCCGACGTGGTCAGTCCTGTGTGGCGAAAAGAGGCAGCCCGGTAGACCGGCCAGATTATCGATGTGATGTGCCAGGTTGGTTTGGATCGCAAAACATCGGTGATAACCACAGCGGGACTCCGGTTCTGATGAGAACTCGTCCTATGAGCACGTCTTTTCCCATTGAGAACCTCTTGATTTGTTTGTGAACATTTAACTCTCAATGTAAGAGCAAAAAGCTCACACATTGTTTCATGAGCAATTTCCTCTCATTCTAGCTTTGATAACAAAACTTTTAGTAAAACTCTCACAAATTTCACAAATTTTCTTGAATTCATTAAATATCAGTTTGAGAGCGTTTTGCTCTCGAACGAAAATCGAAACATGTGCCCTCAAAACCGGGCTCAAAAAATTGCAAAAAAAACACAGTTTTTCTCTTTGACAATGATTCCATCTGGATGCTTCCCGATACCGAAACCAGAGGGCTGTTTGTCAGAACGTATGTATGTGTGCGCGCACACCAGACACCCCATATTCTGGTGTATGTGTGATCCGAACCAGCTGGGATGGACCGAGATGGGCCGATGTCAGGCGCGGCTGGCTTTTGGTTTTCGAGTTGTTTGATTTGATATGGTCCACCAGAAAGTACACAATCAAAGCTCGGCCAAAAAGGGGGAGGGGGAGGGGTTGGTTTGCAATTCATCAACACACCTACCTACCACACATGCATACAGAACGGGGTGCACAACATGCAGACATGCCAGGATAAAGCGGTTTTATGTCCGGTATGGCCACCAACAGATAGCAGCGTCCCCCATCCTTTTTCCACACAGTTGATCAGGCAAGGCAAGTTTTATCGGGGAAAATCCTACGCCAAACTCGATATTTGATATTTTGGGGGTGCCAAGCTTCGATATATCTCGTGTTGCTCTCTTCTATGTCTGGCGCTGATTGCTTTCGGTCAGATAATCTTGGAATTAACAGCACGAGTGGTTAAGTCGAGATTATGTGGATTCGAATGCAAACATTTCGATGGATGAATCGGAAATAGTTCAAGTTGTTTCCTGTTTGCAATGCTCTGAATGTTTAAAAAAAAAAGATTTCGATTAATTATAAATTTAATTAGCAATATTTCAGAATTCGGCCCACTCAACAAGAAGCTTAAAAAAATAATTCAACATTTGGAAGGTTTGCATTATTAGCAGGTTGGTTTGTATGGATATTTTTTATTACATAGTGATTTGATTCATATTTGAAACCGTTTTTAAATATCTATTAGTTTTAATAATGTCAAACTAAATTTGTGCGGTTTTGTGAAAAACAAAGCAGTTGAATTCATCAAAATCAAGTCATCAACAATGAAATAAATTAAAATGCTCGGAAATCTATGACCGTAAACCTTCGGGCGAATGATTCAACCCGACATTTTGTAGTTCATACTTGAAGCCTATTGTATGGGGTTTTGCCCAAATTTGCCTGAAGCTTTGTAAACCGAGATCGAAAACTAGCTAAATTATCACGAAATCTTGCTATAACTCATCACATATAGCTCCTATCAATTTGGCGTCTTCGACAAAGTTGTTTGTTTTGATATTACTGACTACTTTTCTGAACATTGTAATCGTCTAAAATCAAAGCCCAATTCCATAACCTGCTGTGATGAGTATTTTGAAAAACAAATTTCACCAAAAGTAGGCCATGACAACGCTGAACAAAGTTGAGAACATGTCAAAGCACGAAAATGTTTACTTTTTGTTCATCAAAACAGTCTTTTGAACCACTGTGCAGAGGTTTATCGTTTTATCGTTTATCGTTTTTTTTTTTGAATCATTGTTAACCCCACTGACGGTACATTGTATAAAGTTTATGTTGTATTTTTAATCAAACAGAGCTACTTGGGCTACTTCAGGCTACTTCAAATTTTCAATGTTGGGATCACAAATTTAAAAAAGAACACAGAAAGGAGAAAAAGACCTTAGAAAAAAAAATCAGGAATTCATTGATATTTTGTTAATCTTAAACAGTAGTACAGATGTAATAATGAAAAAGCTTCTTAAGATACTTTTTGTTTCATTTTTCATTTTTATTTTGAAAAGGTCAATGGCAAGACTTCAGCATTAAACTGGTGCTAATAATGAAATTTTGTTTTCATAAGGAACAGTGAAAATTCGACACTGTTATTTCATATAAAAAGCTGTTTCTCAGCACCAGAGTCACAGATGGAATTTAAAAAAACTGTTCAGCGGAAAAAATTACCCTAACACCATAACATTTTTGGAGTTTGGCTTAAAAAACAAATTGTTTATACTTAATCAAAATAAAAGTTACGACTTGCTATCAACAGAAATTACATCTTTCTGGACAAATAAAAAGACTAAAAAAATTGCCGGGACCCTGAGCTAACATTTGACAAAAAATAGAGAGTGATTGAAAGCATTTTTGTATTTTTCATGAAAAATTAAAAAGCTATTTTTTCGGTAAATCGCGATCCGCAAGTAAAAACATTCTGAGTCTGAAAACATTCTACTTAAGAAAATTATCAATCAAATTTCAGATGAGCCCAAAAGGCTCCCAAAACATCTCGCTTTTTGGGACATTCTACACAGCAAAAAAAATCATCATACTTCTGCACAGAAAAAAAATGATGGTAATATTCATCAGGAAATGGTGACAGATTTTGTGGCAAAATAAATGATAAATTTTACCACAGAAAATGATGAATTTTCATCAGTTTTTGATGAATATTCATCAGGTTCACATTTTTACACATTTTTTATGTAATATTACACAAATAAAGAGGTAACATTCAAGGTAATATTTTTAACATTCCAAAATTCAACTTTTTTTTTTCTGTGTGGGAAGGGCTACATCTTTTATGTCAGAAGAAATGTGTTATTTTACCTCTGAAAATGTGTAATTTTACCACTTTTCTAGTTTAATGTCACATTTTCAGTCTAAATTGTGGTAAAATAACACCATAAAAGAGGTAATATTCAACCTTCTAAAATTATAGCTGAGCAATTCCTTGTCAAATAGCGAATCGGTTGTACCCGACCCTCTCCGACTTCAATGAAACGTTGTAAACATGTTATCTTAGGAATATATAAGCCATTTTTGTGTACACAGAAAAAAATATGTGAATTTACTCGTCACGGAAAAAATGAATCATAAATTATGTAACATTCGGAAATATTTTTTTGTTTGTATATGGAGCCAGTTTCACTCGATAATGACATTTGAGAAGGGCGTAAGTGTTTTAAATATTTTTGTATTTCGTAATTTAAATATTGCTGTATCTCGAAGCCGTTGCATCATATCAAAAAGTGGTCGAAGACAAACTTGTAGGAAATTTGACGGGCTTTTCGAAAAAAAACCACTGAAAGACAAAAACACTCCGTTTTTTTATTTTTAAGTTAAAAAGTCAAATTTGAAGGTTAGCCCATTATTTTTTTCATTCAAATTTTTTGTGAAAATAGCCCAAGATGTTACAAATTGACTCACGAAAAATGCAGGATGGAGAAACTCTTCACAGAAAAAAATGATGGTAATATTCATCAGGAAATGGTGACAGATTTTGTGGCAAAATAAATGATAAATTTTACCCCAAAAAATGATGAATTTTCATCAGTTTTTGATGAATATTCATCAGGTTCACATTTTTACACATTTCTTATGTAATATTACTCAAAAAAAGAGATAATATTCAACCTACCAAATTTTCAACATTCCAAAATTCAACTTTTTTTTCTGTGTTCTTAAAAATTGCAAAAATCATTTACTGAAACTGTTATTTTAAAAAGTGCTCTGAACGTCAAAATTTTCAAAAACCGAAGACAATTTTACATAAAAGTCTCAATATTGAGCACTATCGTAAGTCCAATCCTTGTGATGTTACAGCGGTTTTAAAAATAAAAATGTTGAAAAAAATGCCCAAGTAACATTTTTTTCCAGGAGTTCTACTAGAGCTCTTCAAGATAGCTACAGCATAGCAGTTTGGACCTCGATAGGATAAAATTCTCTTCAAAACTTCTTCAGGAGTTTGGAAGAGTACTTGAAGAGAGTTTTATCCTACCGCGGTCCAAACTGCTATGCTGTAGCTATCTTGAAGAGCTCTTGTAGAACTCCTGGAAAAAATGTTACTTGGGTGGTTTTTTGTTGGTTTTTGACTATTTCTATGTGACAGACTTGCTTTTTCAGTCACGTAAACGGAAAGCTCGTCCAATTTCCCATAAGATTGTCCCATAAAATTATACAGGTCAAACAGAAGGACTTTTGTGAGCGTTCAGAAATAACAATTTCGACTTCACTTAGTCGACCACTTAAGTTAGTTGCAACTAGTAACCACGTAAGCAATAAAAACTAACCTTTAGCTAAAATTTTCCGCTTCAATTTTCAAAAAAAAACTGAACTACACAGCAAGAAAACCTTGCCGGCCATTACTCAACGTTTCAAAGTGACTCAAAGTGCCATTCTCCGCGTCGTTTAGTTGGCCAAAAATTAGATTTTCATTAGTTCCCATTTGGAGCACATGGTGTGGCGGGGCTCAGCTCAGCTCTTTTGCTTAGTGCAGCACCTTTTTTTTATAAAGCGTCGTTTACTCCTCGGGTAAGCAGCACTTTTGCAGCGGGCCCAGAAATTGCCACACTTGAACAAAGAGTTCGGACTCCAACCAACCAAGCAACCATTGAACCTACAAATAATAAATTTCCATTAAAACCGTGCCTGGTCATAAGCCTAATATCTCTCTAAGCCTGCTGCTGCTGCTGTTGCTGCCTGCAGTTTTTCCGCCGCTAATGTCTTTCGGCGGTTTCGCGCGCGCGCTCGCTTGGGCCTTGGCCATTCACTCGCGGTTTGGCCATAACTTGGGCCACCACCGCGGCCATTGTAATAATGCACATAAACGGGGGCTGCACTCGCTGAAAAATAATGGTGTGTGTGTGTAGTTTAAGTTTAGCGTGTATATTAGGAACTGACCACCAACTGCTGAACTCCACACCAAAAAAAAAACTCGGTGGTTGATATTATACAACATTTTTTCTCTGGCCTAAAGCCTGCAATCATGCTCGAAAAGAAGTTGACCAGTTGGCACCCCAACAGCCAGCAGTTGTGTAAAAATGGCCGCAATTTGTGGGTCCCCAGCGCGCTTAATGGGCAGGAAAAGTGTCGCAAAAATGGGGCTCCACTTAATTGAATTAAGATGACGGTGCTGACTGACTGACTGACTCTGACTTTGGTGGAAGTGGGCGTAATTGTTTGGCTTGACGAAAGATGCACATCTTAATTAAGGGTTCCTTAGGAACGAGGGGAGAGAGAGAGAGGAGGGTCAACCGAAAGAATTAACACCGCGATTTATCGTTGTGCGTCCCACGGATTTTGGAAGGGTGGAAGGTTAAAAGATTAATTAGTTTGGATGGTGCAAGTTGATCGTTGGGCGGAGGGACAAGGTGGTAAAAGCAGCTTTTACAAAAACAAATGTTGTGCATTGAAACCCCTTTTTTTAATCTGGTTATGTTGGTTTTAAATACCTAAGACCTTTGTTATAATTATTATATTGAACGTAATTTTCAGCAATTTTCCATATTTCGTGTACATCGAATGATTTAGATATGCTAAATGTTTATTCTAAACATAATTGTTTCATCTCTGTTAATTAAATAAAACAAGTAAATAAATCATTAAAAAAAAATAAAACATCAGAAAAAATCAAGCGTCAAGCCCAACAAAATTTAACCGATCACATTTTTCAGAATTAGAAAATTGTGAATTTTCTTTACATTAAAATCGATAAAATCGGTAAAAATACAGAAAAAAATGTCATGTTCTATAAACGTTTTAAACTTCTTGATATAAGTGCATGGAATTATGTACATAAATTATCTTTAGGGGCCATTCATAAACCTCGTGGACACCTTGGGGGAGGAGGTTAAAATTAACAATAAATGTCTCATAACGTGACTGTGACTTAAATATCGTAAAATAACCAGAAATAGACAACTTAAACAAATATAAAAATGAAAATTCAGAAAAACGATAATTTAAATTTTCTTTACACTGGACCAATTTTTGTTATAGCGTAAAAATCCCATTTTAAATTTGATAAATTATTGTTAACAACCAAAAAATGTGATATTTTTTGTGTTTTATTGCACAAATATAGGGGAAAGTGGGGCAAGTGTAACAAGCTAAGGAAAAACTCGTTATAACCCATTAGTACCCATTAGACTTTAGTAGAACAAGTTTTTAAAAATATCCTGTTTTTCAATGTAAAAAATTGATTTTAAAATTTTGATTTTCCGTACGTTCTACTCAACTAGTGGGGCAAGACGAACAACCCGTTGGGGCAAGACGAACAACCCGTTGGGGCAAGAGGAACAATGCATGAAACAACATGTTAATTTGCTAACAATTGAACTGTTATCGCTTAGATACATCTGATTAGAATGTATTTGAAACGTTTCTTTCATAATTAGATTAAATAATATTATTTTACTTAAAATTTGATCATTTTTACGAAAATTTATATGACTAGGATGATAAATAGTATATTTTCATGATATCACTGTATTTTGTATAGACAATTTTTTTAACAATTGTATATCAGTTTTTAAGTACTTTTATGTATTTATTTTACAATAAAATATGTTGTTGCAGCAATTCGTATTTTTTTCCATACTAAAAATCCATATGCACAGAAAAAAATAATGTAAATTTGGAAGCTGTAATTTTGGAAGGTTGAATATTACCTCTTTTATGATGTAATTTTACCTCAATTTAGACTTAAAAAGTGACATTATACTAGAAAAGTGGTAAAATTACACATTTCCAGAGGTAAAATCACACCTTTTTTCTGACATAAAAGATGTACCCCTTCCCAGATGTAATATTACCATGATTTTTTTTCTGTGTGGTACACTTGCCCCACCTGAACAAGAATTTTTTAAAAACTGTCAACAAAAATAACCAAAAGTTAAATCATTGTTTATAATAGGTGCAAGTCATTGGTAGGAACACTACTAATCTAGGAAAAATAGCATTTTGATAAAATGAGCCTTAAAACGAACCCTTATTTTGTACTTTCCAAATATTATTTAAAAAAAAACAAAGGTTTTGAGAAAACTTGACGGTTATGTGGTAGTAAAATCAGCTAATTGCATTGCTAGCAACAATTCCTCATACTGGAAATAATCAAAATTGTAAAAATTACTGCCGTACGAGCGATTGTTCCTCTTGCCCCTTATGGTCGTCTTGCCCCACCTTCCCCTAGATTTGGCATTAAAATGTCATAAATTTCTTGTTTTTTTTTTGAAAATTGTTATTTTTTTCGTAAGAACCTAGATTTTTTTAAACAAATGATTGCACACCAACTGTACTGCTGTATTACCCATTTTTCATGCCTTTTTCATTAAAATGTAGTAAATCTAGCTTGTTAGAACAGATGACAGAATACTTCAAGTCCATTGCAACTATGGCACTGCGACTTTTTGCGTTCGCTGAGATTTGAACCGGAGCTCTTTAGGTGTGAGTTTAACTCTTCACCGAAGTTTTGTTGGCAGTAAAGGAGCAGAATGCAATGATGCCTTTCGCCGTTGGAAGTGGCACGGAGTTACTAACGAGTGAACTGCTAGAATGGCGAGTTAAGTTCATCTTAATTGTTTTGCAGTAGTGCTGCCAACGGATGTCAGCAGCTTGATCATCTATGAATTGTAGGGGGGGTTTGGTTTAGGTGTAGTTCACAAAAACAGAAGTTCAAGAAATAATAAGAACAAATGAAATCTAATAAGAAAACAGCTTTAAAAGGTTGAAGCGTTAGTAAATGTACTATTTTTTCGTGAATAAAAAAATGACATCATGTCGTAACATTTGACTCTCAAAAAACGCTTACCTGTAACGCTTCTCGGTATATCCATCGCTCGTGTAACTCGTAACGAATCCATAATGGGTCAATCGTGGTCAGCAGCAGTCTCGAACTAATCACGCCGCCAATTCAACGTCTCAATCGCTCGTGTCTAAATTTCCGGCTCAATTGTCACAAACAAAACAACACTCCACACCTCCCCGTGGCTGCACTTTTTCTCACCCTCACCAAAAAGTGCCTCAAATTCTTCACTCAACCATTTTTCCAGTCGCGCAGATTTCGCGCGCCTTCAACACAAACCAAAAAAACTGTCGATCAGTGTCGATAATGCTTCATAGCCCAACGTGTTTAGTTTTCGCCACGGTTATTGGCGTTGAAATCTGTGCCACTTCCAAAAATTCCGCCACGCGATTTGATCCTCTGCCGCAACAACCACACTTGCAAACAAATCAATCACTCAGCTGCTGTTTTCCGAATTTTCAAAACTCTTCTCTCACTCTCGTTTAATTGATTAAATAAACATATTTGTTTTATTAAACCATTATTTCGCACCTTCTCTTTTGATACACAACACTCGAGCTCTTTCTCCGGCACGATCTTCACCTTGAAAGCCTTTACACCACTTGTGAGGCCTTTTCGAGTTGTTTTCGCCCCAAACAAAGTATAAACAAATGCTCACTCGCACACTTCGCCACGGATAAACAAGTTGCAGTAATTAGCGAAATTAAGTAATCTCCAATTAGCATAATCAATCGCCGCGGCACGCCGATCGAATTTCCTTTTGAATCACACTCACACACAGTAGGCGATGCAGTGGATTCCACCGGCGAACGATTCGTGTTAGACGTCTATTGCTTCCACTGCATCGGGCTTCGTGGTCCTAGTAGGCCACCTACGCAAACCCACACACACACACATTCACGGCAAATATCCTGCGCGCGCTCTGCACATTCACCATGCGCGTACAGGTGAGGCGAGGGGAAGGAGGTAGCGGGGTTCGTCGCCACAGGTAAAAAAGGGCCCTCCAAGAATCACCTTGAGGTACCACATAAAAACAACAACAACACACAGCCGACAATAACACGTCGTTGCCCGATGTGGCGATATTCGAAACTAAACAACGCTGCGCCGATGACGGCAACATCTGCCAGCCCGGCTCAAGCCGAAGTCGGCCGAGCATAGCCGAAGCGGGCCCGAAGTTGGGGTGGGCGAGCTTTCGGCAGCGTTGGCAGACGAATTTGTTACCAAGTGGGGTTTTCACTAAATTTTATGATTTTTTCTCATGAAATTGACAACCTGTTAGATTTTAAGTGTATTTTAGTTTATAAAAAAACTTTATACAATATTTTTATTTGAAATGTTTCATCTGGCAACACGGCCCCCAGGTGAGACGCGCACAAACGCAGAAAGTTCCTCTCGTGAGCCGAACATTAAAGACCCAAAACATCAACAGGAAGGGACCACAGAAATCTAAACGTGGCAACCTGGCTTTTGCGCGGCGCGGCCAACTGCGATGGGTGCCTTGCGATTGCGCGCCCGCAGTCCTCGTCGAGCGTTAGGGAGCCTACCGCGGAAAAGCGTGGCTTGCGTTGATTAGGTACAAGATAATTTTAACATAATTTTTTTCTTTTCAAAATGGGATATTTTGCTTCATTTGACGTATTTTTTAGAACCTACAAAGTCTACAAATTTTAAGAGACTGAAGTCCAGTTTGGTCCAGTTACCGACTCTTCTGGCTCTTCTCTGATACAGGTTTCTTAGCTGAAGTCAGTTCGGGCAGGCAGACTCGCGCACTTCAAACATACACGAATCGAGTGAGTGAGCGAATGAGGTTTCAAAGAAGAAGGTTGGAAAAGAATGCTGCTGCGCTACGGCGAAGGGTAGGCAAAGGAGGTAGAAAGCATAGACAGGCACACACATAGCCATGTTCAGAAGTTACTAAAGAGCATAAGCTGAAGCACACAGTCGTAAACACGTTTCTGCTCAGGTTGCGAGGGGTTTTTGTATGCTGGAAATTCCGAATCTGAATGCTAATTGCAGCATTAGGACGTGTTTCGATGGTGTAAAATTTTTGCCAAAAACTTGTTTCGCCAATTTTTCATAAAATTTATGGAACTGTCCCAACTTGTCCAACTGCACCACCTTGTCAGCTATTCCATCGGAAACTGTCCACCCGGAGTTCAACGCGCAGTCCCCTGTCTGTTTACATTTCTCCTATTATTTGCTCAGTTGGCTTTTAGGGCACTCCTCTCATTCGTTTCGCTTTGGCCTTCTTCGCTTGGTCGTCGTTGGTTTGTTCGGTTGAAGTCAACTTCTAGGGTACGTTATCCATTAGTGGACCCCTTTCCTATAGTGGACCCTCTGAAGGGTTTTTGATGAAAAATTCAATAAAATCACAATTTAAAGCGTGTTGTTGCCTACAAATCTTTTATTTGGCATGTTCAGCATCATTTAAATCAATGTTGACTGATATTGAATTGTCCTTTTTACCAAAATAAGTGTTTTGAGTTCGACATCTGTAATCAGCCATGGCCACTAGCATTTTCACAACAAAACTGCATTTATATTTTATGATTGAATTAACTATTCAATCATTTTTTGACTGATTATTTAACTTCAGCAAGTCGAAATAATGTAATTTTAAGGAAATTTACTAAAATAAAGCGAAGAACTGCTCATTTTCAAGCAAAAATTAGGGGGGTCCAATATAGGACAACGAAAATCCAAACTTTTCCAAAAGTTGACCCCTGTTAATTAAACCTTCAAAAATAAAGAAAACTTTGTATTTAAGCAAAAGTTTCTCTTAAACATACAATAAATGCTTGTTGTAATCAACCTAAACGCATATTTTTTCAGATGTGAGTATAAATATAGCTGTTTTCATGTTAAAATTACCAAAAATGCTGAAGCCGTAAAAAAATATAATTAATCAAAACTATAACCAATTGTTTTTAACTGAAGCATCATAATTGCAGTTTGAAATTATATTTTATAATAATAAATCAAGAACAAAACTTTTTTTAAAAAAGACATGCGTGGTTTTAACAGCAACTGTAAACAAATCTATTGTTTAGTTTCGGTCAACCATTTATGTAGTTAATATCAAAAGATGTGCATCAAAATTTATTTTTTTTATTATTTTTATGTTTACAGTGATTTTTGAAACGTTTTCTCTGATCTTTTTTGGAAATAAATGTGTTTAAATGTCTGTTAGGTTTTTTGTTGTTTAAAGTTAAATTTGTTAACAAAACATATTTGTTTATGATGAAAAGTGAGCAAAATTCATCTTTTGTTCATTATATCTATCATTAGACCTACACCATGCATCAAAACATCAAATATCGGTTAAATTTGGTATAAAAATAACAGTTTGCCTATAGTGGACCCGGGTCCACAATCGGATTATAGACCCGGGTCCACTATAGGAAAAGGGGGTCCATAACAGGAAAAAAAACTTTTTTTTTCAAATGACTATTTTTCTGCTCAAAGACAAATAAACTGATAAAACAAATAGTCAAAATTGTTCAAAAGGCTTCAGTTTTCATTGTTTTGTACAAAGGGTTATGAAAAAGAGATTAAAATATTGAAAATTTGTGAAAAATGTGCATCGGCTCTACTAGGGGGTCCACTAATGGTTAAAATACCCTATGCCACCTGAAACCAAATCCGTCAAACGCGATGCGTTGCGCGCTGTCGCCGTGAAGTCCTTCTCAGCTTATGAAGTCCTCGCGGGGTCTTTTTTCTTCTTTTTTTCCGTATTATCATATCAAAATACCATAAATAATGGTCGTTTATTGACACTCGGGCGCGTATTTTACTGGCCAGCACGAAAAAGGCACCTTTTATTTATGAGCCTGATCCTTTTATTCGGCGTGGGGACGCGTTTGGAGAAAAGAGTTGTTCGGTTTTGTTGGGCAAAGGGTTCCATTGGATAAACTTTCAATTGAAATGTCTTTATTAGGTAAATGTTGGAGTAGATCGATCGATTGAGAGGGGAAATGTTTGAAAATGATCTCCAAACTGGTATTCTATTCACAAAAGAAATTTAAGAACCGGGAAACCGGTCCAGGGGTAGAAGTACACATCACAAATACTTTCTCATTAAAAATCATAATGTTTGATATGTAACACTTCTTGTGTATCACACATTACACATCTCGGAACGCGTCTGGTTCTCCAGGTTCTACTAAGACTTTAAGTCTTGGGAATCGATTGGAGGTGGTTTTGTCCTGGGTGGACTACGGGGAAGCGAGATATAGCTGGATTTTCACCGCAACGTTTATTCCGACGATTTTATAAAATTCCCTTTTTACTAAATATCGACGCCACATTTCGATCTCGACATGACATGACATCTCCCAAGTTAAGATAGTTCAGAATTGGCCAAAAGAACCATGTTCTGGAACACCAAAGAAAGATTGACCAGGACAGTGCAGTAAATTTAGCATGTGAGCAATTCTCTACCAAAACCGGAAATGGATTTTATTTGTATTTTTTTATTTGGCTCAAACTTTGTGGGGGCCTTCCCAATGACCACACGGAACAAAATCCGGTTTGCGGAATCGCAAACTTTGCTTCCGATTTGCTCTACCAATCGCAAACCTCCGTTCACACCCGTCAGCAGGAAGCATTGCTTCCAATATCGCAAACGGTGATTTTCGATATCGCAAACGTAACGCCGTAACGCATGCCTGCCAAAAGTACGCAGCACGCAGCCACTACAATATTTACTGTTTTGAATTGACCGTTGCTTTTCAAATTTTGGATGGTAATAAGAAGAAGAAGAAAAGGTTTCAATGTTTTTATTTATTTATTCATAATTCAAAACAAAATCAAAGCAATTGTGAGAGTGGTTTACTACGGAATTTTGATTCTATCAGTCGTCGATTGTTCTGATCTGGTCGTCCTGGATGTCCGCGGGGCAGCAGGTTACTGCTGGGCGTCGGTGCCGCCGTTGGCATGTTACGTGACGTGATTCCCGGTGCTAGCAGTATGTAAAGAAGGTGGCGTGGCCGAAATGCACTCGTTGCTGCTCTACTTGCCAAAATATTTGTGGCCGGCACCGCGGCAACTGATTGTACAGGTCCTTCTCGTGTTCGGTGACGTCGGCGGCGGGGCCACCCGGATAGAGGTGCTGAGACCGGTGCAGCGTGCTTGGGTCGTCGATCCGGCTGATTTCCATCGTCACGCAACGAGCTGGCACGTCCTTTGAGCGGATTCGCGTACCGCCAGAAGTCCTGGAGGTTGACCGCTGACCTTCACCTCGAGAATCGACTTGAGCGGGGTGGCCTCCACTAGAAGACCGTCCACCTGGAACAAGTCCCCAGAATCTCCGCCAGCAGTCGGATCCGTGAAGGTGTTTGCCGAACTTACGGTGCAACTGCGAGCCGTAGACTGCGAAAGAGAACCCCAAATTAAATTTCAATATTATTGTTCCTCGACTTTTCTAGAATAAAAAAAAAATAAAACTCTGAAATTCTAAAAATTTTATTGAAAAAACGGAATCGGGTCCTTTTAAACCTTACAGTTTCAATTTTCGAAAATTCTCAAAAATTCTCAAAAATTCTCAAAAGTTCTCAAAAATTCTCAAAAATTCTCAAAAATTCTCGAAAATTCTCGAAAATTCTCAAAAATTCTCAAAAATTCTAAAAAATTCTAAAAAATTCTCCAAAATTCTAAAAAATTCTCAAAAATTCTCAAAAATTCTCAAAAATTCTCAAAAATTCTCAAAAATTCTCAAAAATTCTCAAAAATTCTCAAAAATTCTCAAAATTCTTAAAATTCTTAAAATTCTCAAAATTCTCAAAATTCTCAAAATTTCTCAAAATTTCACAAAACTCTCAAAAATTCAAAATTCTCAAAATTCTCAAAATTCTCAAAATTCTCAAAATTCTCAAAATTCTCAAAAAATCTCAAAAATCTCAAAATTCTCAAAATTCTCAAATTTTTTAAAATTCTCAAAATTCTCAAAATCTCAAAATTCTTA